>NC_134405.1:108697539-109062539 GCF_038048845.1 Mixophyes fleayi | reverse complement strand
GGGTCTTCTTCAAGAGTCTGTATTTCTCTTGTGGCAAACATATATATCTACAGAGCTTTGAAGCTATGAATTCATCAGCAGGACATAGATTGCTCTTGTTAATGACCTTCTTTAGGTGCCCTACAATGAAGATGAAGAATGAAAGCATTTTGATCTTGACAGATGATAGAAATCCTTTTCTAGTGAATCCTTTCTCTGAAATTCAGCATCAAAATATTTTTCAAGGCAGAAAGTAATAACATACCTAACATGCCAAGCAAAATAATAATAATAATAATAATAATAATAATAATAATAATAGAAGACAGATTATAATTAGACACATGTTTGAATGATCAGAAGATCCTTTATTAAAAGCATAATTGAATTCATTATAGAACAACCTGACATAGTGTCCCCATGATTTTTAAATAGTCCTACCCAGAGAAACAATATGCCGCAGTTTATATAACCTTAATGTACTGTTGATCCAGGGCCGGATTAAGGGAATGGAGGCCCCTGGGCTAAGGGGGCCTCCATTCCCCCGTGAGGGCCCCCCCCTTGATCTGAGCCGCCCCCCCCCCTGTGATCCGAGACACCCCCCCCATGATCGGAGACGCCCCCGAGGCACTTACCTCCTCCTGTCATTGCAGTCCTTCCCAGACGCGCTGTACGCTCTTTACTGAGGAGATCTCGTGAGAGTGAGACTCACAAGACCTCCTCAGTAAGGAGACTACAGCGCGCAGGGGAAGGACTGCAGTGAAAGCGCTCAGCAGCATTGATCGGGCCCCCTGGATGCCTGAGGCCCCTGGGCTGTAGCCTAGTTAGGGTTAATCCGGCCCTCTGTTGATCTAAATGCTACTATGTTGATTGACATGTTACAACGCATTTGTCATACACAAACCCAACTTTTGTAAGCACAGTTCTTGCAATTATATTAATTAGAACCCAGTATTATTATTATTATTGTAGATTTGTAAGGCACCACAGTGCTCCGCATCGCCGTACAGTAGGGAAAACAGGACATTCATACAACAGGGACATTCATAAAACAGGGACATACAAGGTAGACAAAATAAATGCAGGCATGAAAACAAATGGTATGGAAGGCCCTGCTCATTAGAGAGCTTACACTCTAAGTGGAAGAGGCACAGCTGAAACAAGAGGAACGAGTGTGGCTTAGAGTGGAGATTGGGGCAGCTGTGAAGGTGTATTAGTGTGAATAGTATTATCAGGGATAAGGTAAGCTTTAAAAAGAGATGGGTTTTTAGAAAACATCTAAAGGTTTGAAAGCTGTGGGAAAGCCTGATTGGGCGGTGTAGGGAATTCCATAAGTTAGGATAGCAGCATGGGAGAAGTCTTGTAGGTGCGAGTGAGAGGTGGTTACCAAACACGACAAAAGGTGCAGGTCAAAGGTAGGAGAGTGAGTATTTTGATATGAGATTTGAGATGTATGAAGGGGTGGTGTTGTTGGGGGCGTTGTAGGTAAGGGTGAGTAATTTGAATTGGATTCTGGAGGACACAGGGAACCAGTGTAGGGATTTGCAAAGTGATGCAGCAGATGTGGAGCTGTGAGAGAAGAAGATCAGTCTTGCAGCAGCATTTTGGATAGATTGAAGTGTAGAGATATGGGTGTCGGCAATCCAGATAGCAGGAGGTTGCAGTAGTCAAGATGGGAGATGATGAGTGAATTGATAAGAGTTTTGGTAGCATGTTAAGTAAGAAAAGGGCGTATTCTGGCAATGTTTTTAAGGTGGAATCAACAGGACTGGGAGAGAGTCTAGGGGGTAAATGTATGAAGCTGAGAGTTTTCCGGCGGGTTTGAAAAGGGGAGATGTTGCCTATAGAAACCAATCAGATTCTAGCTATCATTTTGTAGAATGTACTAAATAAATTATAGCTAAAATCTGATTGGTTTTTCAAACCCACCGAAAAACTCTCAGCTTGATACATTTACCCCTAGATGTGAGGAATAAAGCAGAGGGCAGAGTCACTTGTGACACCAAGGCAGCAGCCTTAAATTAAGGCAACTCTTATGATTTGTGCAGTAAAATCACAGCTATTTCAATATACATTGCCTCTTTCACCCTGTCCAACCCATTACAAGTGACTTTCTGAGCACAGAATTGCAGCAAACGACCTACACACATGCTATCACTTCTAAAATGGCGGCCGAGAACAAGGGGGAGGGTTATTTATAGAAGTTATTGTTCCAAAAATTGCAACGTCCGACATTTTACTGGAGATAAAGTTTTGTCTCGATTTCAGATTTGAAATTTCATTCATGACTCGGTTGGACTTGATGCCCCAAAATTCGGATGTTTCAGATTTCTCAGAAACTGAACCGCTCATCTCTATTTAATAGTGTACATTTCACCAACGAAAACACTGAATAAAAAGATAAGCTATTTAAGGGTTTCCTTTTTTATAAACATGATTTGCATTTGACATCTGCCTCCTCCACTTTAGTTAACACTGTTTAAGATAGTGTTGGTCTCACAGTGTATGAGTAATTGTATGTAAATTACAATTTAAGGCAATTAATACATTTTGAACTTTATCAGAAAGGCACCAACAACCTCCTATACCTCTTAAATGAATAAGCCACTGCTGATATGTAAAATATCCTTGGTTGCCGAGTTTAAACTATGCATGTCCGTTTTGTACCTAGGTATATAGTAAGATGCTAATAGCAATAACTATATTCTTTGAAACTTGATAATGCATTCATAAAACTTAGATCATGTAAATAAAACAGTAATGTTTTATACTAGATAAACTAATTTTGTTTAAGACCTGTAATATTATATACCAGATCTGCTCAAATATTAGGTGTTTTGGTTTTTTTTGGTGTCATTTTTAAGATTAGTCTATGATTGATTTTGTTCACATGGCAATTTTTTCTTTTGGCACTTTTTGCTTTTACAATTTTTTTATGTATGTAATTAACCAATCATTGATTTAAGGTAAAATAAAGGGAAATAAAATGTAGGTGGCCCAGTGACCCAGTCCAAGGTGGCCCACTATGGGACCGGTCCGGGGACAGATACCCCTCTGCTCACCAGCCCTATCACTGTTGGTTGCGGATTTATAACACACTATCCGGTCTTCATGCTGGGACCCAAGTAATAAGCTGTGACACATGAGGGTGGGAATCCCTTGTATATTTAAAGCTGCAAGTTTCATGTTCACAATGTAGCTTGAAAAAGGAACATTAATACTTCTGAAATATCACTCTTGAATCTTTGTTTCATTAAACATTTTAAGCCTTTAACATCTTTCTCTCATTTTCCAATATATATATATATATATATATATATATATACACACACAAAGTATATCTGACTGCGTAGGCCAATGCAGTACACTGAACTCAGAGAGTTCCAGAACCAGGGACTGCTGTCTGAGAACTGACTTCCTTTTCCTTGGAGCAAATTTTGGAATTTTGGCTAGAGGGATAGAGGGAAGCTAGACCTAAAGGCATGGTCCCTAGAAGTATTTTTAGGGAGGAGATTTAAAGATAAACACTATACATAGTGGCACCATGAGGCCCCCCTCTCCCTGGCAGCTTGTGGACAGGGTGAAAGTACACACCCCCTGCCACTTATAAGGTCCCCTTGAACAATAAAACATCACTGCTTCAAGATCCTGCTTTGATGCCTACTTACCTGCTGTAATTACTGTGACTTACAGATTATACCATTAATCCATTATCCAGCTGTTCTGAGGTTCGGGACCCAAAGTCTAGTAGCAATGCTTTGCCCATTACCCTACAGCTCTGGCTGCTGTGAGAGGCCAAGGGGACCCATCCACAACAACTCTGATCTGAAGGAATAGGTCAGGGGTAACAGCCAGGTGCCCAGCAAGGTGGTGCACTAGGAAAAAGAGTTAGTTAAAAAGGAAGCAGTCCCAGGAGCCTGGTGGTGGCAGTAGAGTGCCCCTTGTTTCATCTAGAGGGGGTACATTTGGGCTAAAGAAACGTGCTGGTGGCAAGGCAGGCCATGCAGTCCTCACCAACATGACAGGGTGGCATATAATGCTCATTATGTAACTATATATATATATATATATATATATATATATATATATATAAGTCCTGTGTTTTAGTTTTGGCAAAACCGCCCTTGCGTGTTTAGGTTTTGGTTTTGGTTTTGGATTCCGAGTGGTTTCTAAAATCCTGAATTTTTTTGCTAAAATCACATCATTTTGCTTTTTTTCCCCCCATACATTATTAACTACAATAACACAAATTTTAAGTCATTTGCAGCCAATTTTGACCATCTCACAGGTCACAATATTATTTTCATACACTTTCAAACAAAGACTGCAGCGACCTGGCTGGATGCTAAGCGACAGAGCAATGCCTCAAACACACAGCAGTTCATAGCACATCTAGGTAACGTTGCCACACAGCAGTGGCAGAAAAGAAAAGTGGTGCAAATGGAATTGTCCTTGGATCATGAAATCAATTATGGTTCATTTGATTGCTCCACCCGTTCCTTGGATAACTGTGGTAATTCTACAGCTAATACATGGCGACGAGCGCTGACCCCCCCGTGATGCGTGCTTTTATCAGACCCAGACCAATCCAGGGCCTGACAATGCACTAAAAAGAGCCATTGTAATCCACAGCAAAAATCAAGTTCATCACTGAGCTTCAACCCAGCCCCAATTCCCAGAATATTATAATATAGTTAGGTACTTTTGTCATAAAGTGCAGATTACAAACACTTTGTGCAATACTGATGAAACAACAGCAAAGTGGAAGGTAATACATATACACATCTATTTAGACATCCATGCTTACATTACTGTGGCTTTACAAACGCTACAAATGGCTAGACAATTGTTGTCAGGATTTGGGTGAAAATAATTCCACACATAAGAGGTGGATTTTTTGATCTTATGCCCAGGCATGACAATAGCCTTCTTCTTATCACGTGCAGAAATTGCTTCCACTGGGGCAGGACTTACACAAACAACATAATCCTCATCAACATCCTCATTTGTGCCCTCCTCAGCTACACAAATATCCCCCTCATCTTGTTGCAATTCCAAAGTGGCATCCTCAATTTGTGTATCCCCGGCTACACTTGGGCTGTTCATGCACACAACTGCAGAAATGCTGAAAGGGGCCTTCTTGATGAGTACACTATCAGACAGGTCAGGATTACACATAGCACTCGTGGATAGACTCTCCTTAGGGATTTGTGTCATTTCTGAATCCGAATGACAAGGTCTTGCTTGGTCATGACTGACCTTACAAGAGGATGCCTCAGTGACAGTTGCAGAACTAACACTCATAGAGAAAGGAGGATGCCTCATTCTTTCCTTGCCACTGCGTGTGTAGAATGGCATGTTGGCAATTTTATTTTTTTCTGCAGAGAACTTTGCCTGGAATACAGGTCTTTTTTTCTTGACAAAGGTAAAAGGTCATTTTTGTTTCCCTGACTTAAAAACACTATGCACTTTAACATAGGCTTTGGCAGATGACATAGAGGGATTACTATCATCATGACTGGTGCCAGCAGCTGCCTGGTGCTCCTCGTCTTCTGTGTACTGCTGTGAATCCATTTTAATAACACAGTACAATGTGACTGAAGATTAAGAACAACACTGCCAGCCCTATTATTTATATTTCAGCAATAACAATTAGCAATGGAGCTCTCCTGAATGTCACTGGAGATTTTGAAGAACACTGCTAGCCCTCCTCTTTCTTTTCTACCTATGATGCTGCCCAACTGCACTAGAGACTGCCAAGGACTGTGCTACCCCTTCTGTGTCCCTCTGTGAAATGGAGCTGGATCGCTGTGGAGGGCGGTACGTATAGAATTCAAAACTCACGAGATCTGAGATCCAACGACGTAACGATGATGTTTTGCCTCGTTTTCAATTTCGAGGGTGTGCAAAAGTACCGGTTCTCGGGGAACCGAGCCTGAACATCACTAATATTTATATATATATATATATATATATGTATAATATATATATATGTATATATATATATATATATACAAGTTAACCCGTGCATGATACTCATGCATTCTAGTCAAATCAAGCTACTTAAGGTGTTAAAAAGGTTCTTGTCATGCATTTGGGCCATAGCCCAGGCCTCAACCACCAACCACTCCCCACTGTCACCCCCGGCAACCACCAACCACTACCAACTGTCACTTCTCCTTCAAGAAATATATATATATATTTTTTAAATCTTTATAGACACTTTTAACAATTAACAAATTAAAAACATCTTAGTATACCAAATTTCAGCCCTTTCTGAATTTTTTTTCCCACACACACTAAGAATTTAGTAGGTCAGTGTATAACTCCGCCCAGCAGGTGGCGCTGCAGCTTGGTTTTATTTTTTCCATACACACACAGACAGACTAACACACGCCACTAGACATTTATATTATAGATATATATATATAGTATATATATATATATATATATATATGTAGTCCCTGCTAACAGCATCTTGTTCTCCATAGTTCGTTATGATGTCTTCTTCCACTTTTGCTAAAAGTTATCTGTTTTATTTCCGACTGATCATTCTCAGTGATATTGACTGTTTTTAAGCCACTTAGTTGCCACAATTAAACCAATTTATTGTTTACTGAGTAATGTAGAGAAACTTATACTACATTTCATTGTTGATTTTCTGTCATAAAGAAGCTGAAAAACAAAAAACAATGTTTACACTCATTATCAATTGAAAAATGTGAATTTAAGAAATAAAATTGAATGAATATCAACCTTATCTACAACTCAACAAACATATAGAAAAGAAACTGAAAGAGAACCAATAGTATATCATAACGTAATATGTATTATAATAGGGACACTGAAAAGGTGGAGATGAAACTACAGCAGAATGCCAAAAAAGGATATAACAAACTAAATGCAAGTACTGTATGTAAATAACTAGGATAATTACAATATAGATTACATACCTATAATAACACAATACAAGTGTACCTGTGACACACAATATACTTGTAAAATATATGGCTGTAAAATGAAAGCACTTATTCTGTTCTGTCTCACAACAAACAGTTATTTTATTTCATTTTTACTGAGGGTGTAAGATTGAAGTAAGTGTCATCTCAAATACAATTTTATGCTTGAATATTATTGTGCTCATTCATTCTAATTTATCTGTTTAAAACCATTGAAGGTTACAGCCAGGTCAACAGTCATCCTGTGTGCACAACAAAATCTCTTGTAGAGTAATTATTCCATGTCTCACCATGCACATCTTTCTGTCAAACTGTCCACACAGTGTTAGAAATACACAAGAATACTGAGCTGATTATATAAAATTCCAGCTTTATTTACTTCATACTATTCTGCTATTGCTATGTCCAAACAATAGAAATTTCAATAACATTCCTTTACATTCATATCTAAATAAATTATATTGGGGTTAAAAATGTTGAACATAACCATCTGTCATAATAAATATATATATATATATATATATATATATATATATATATATATATATATATACACAAGTTAACCCGTGCATATAATCATGCATTCTAGTCAAATCAAGCTACTTAAGGTGTTAAAAAGGTTCTTGTCATGCATTTGGGCCTAGCCCAGGCCTCCTCAGGGGAAGAGCGTTACTTCCCGAAGCAAAGGGCCCTTTTTTAATGTGGTTTTATCCACATGTCACCACCTCATCATTTTTCTCCATCACCTCATCCTTCATCTTCATCGCCACATCCTTCATCAAGCTACTTAAGGTGTTAAAAACTCCCCACTGTCACCCCCGGCAACCACCAACCACTCCCAACTGTCACTTCTCCTTCAAGAAATATATAGGTCAGTGTATAACTCTGCCCAGCAGGTGGCGCTGCAGCTTGTTTTTTTTTTTTCACACACGCCACTAGGCATTTATATAGTAGATTGCTTTTTTAGAGTATTGCTGAAATACATAATATACTTCCAATGACTACATTTTTGTTTTATTGTTTAGTGTTTATTATTTAATTAAATCTGTTCATCATGGTATATGCCCTATATTTCATTGAATTTCTTTATGTTTGTCATATTTCCTTGCTGAGTGCAAGGGAATAGGACACATGCATGCCTAAACACCAAACATTCTCAGGACTCATTCATACATGGTCACCTAAATGCACTTCAAACAGCACTGCATCCAGTTCAGCACTCATCTGTTATGAGCAAAGAGTTCACAATTGTTGTGCAGAATAGTTAAGGTAAGATTGATCACAGCATTCAGCTATATGCTTTCTGTATGAAAATGTAGCCTTTTGGGTTATTTGTCATGGTGAATTAAAGGATGTAATTAAAATGTTAAATTATTATCCAATCAGTTGAATAAACACTAAACAATGCTTCAATGGTAAAAGTATTTTTTGTCCAACTGGTTTTTATTAAAGTGTATGCTTAAACAAGCTGGGATCCAAATGTCACGAGCCGCGGCGGTACTCACAGCCGCCGTGGCTCGCTTACTGTGCCCTCTGGCGTCCCAGCCATCACCTTGATGACCGGGACGTCACTTCCAGATACTGGCCGACCGCTGCCAAGGCAACGGTTGGAAGCTTCTTGTCCTGCGCTGCGTCCCGGCAGCGGAGGAGGCCGGGCGCACATGCGCAGCGGAGTGGAACCTCTGGCTTGATTGGGTAAGCCTTGCACTAGCCTGTGGGCTAATTTATGTGCTGTTACAATTAATTAGGCAGGCGGCTGTGAGTGATTCAGAGCTAGGCTCTGATTGGTGGGCACTAGTATTTAAGGCAGTGAGGTCTGCAGCCTCACTGCCGGTTATAGCTTCCTGTTACCAGTTTGCTGACCTGCTTTGCCTTTTGTCCCTGTACTGTGGATACTCTGCTGGATTGCCAAGTCCCCAGGAGTCGGCCTGCAGGCCAATTGGTTCCTTTGCCCATTCCTGCAAAACCATGGACACACTTATCTATGGACTTTATAGTTGATCTACCTCGCTCCGCAGGTCACAACACCATATGGGTGGTAGTAGACAGCTTCAGCAAAATGTCACATTTCATTCCGCTGACCAGGCTTCCTAGTGCTCGAGATTTGTCAGTCCTGTTCATCCAGCATATATTCCGCCTTCATGGACTCCCTACTGATATCGTTTCTGATCGCGGTTCCCAATTCGTAGCACAATTCTGGAAATCCTTTTGTACCCTTCTGGGAATCTAGGTTAGTCTTTCTTCTGCATACCACCCTCAGTCTAATGGGCAGACTGAGAGGGTTAACCAGTCTTTGGAACAGTTCTTACGTTGTTACACTTCAGAATTTCACGACAACTGATCCTCCTTGTTACACTGGGCAGAGTTTGCCTACAATAATTCATGTCATTCATCCACTCAAACCTCCCCATTCTTCTGCAATTTTGGTTTTCATCCCAGGGCCAATTCCTTGTATTCCCTCAAATCCGCTGGCATTCAGGAAATGCGTTCTACAGCTGCCGATCTTAAGGTCATCTGGAAAAAAGTGCAATCCTATTTAAGACAGGCCTCATTTTCTGCAAAAAAAAATTTGGATCGCCACCGTACCACCTGCTCCTTTAAAGTGGGCCAGAAAGTGTGGCTTTCTACGAGAAATATTAGGCTCAGACAGCCCTGCAGGAAATTGGGTCCTAAATTCATTGGTCCGTTTCTCATTGTCAAGCAGATTAATCCCGTGGCATTTAGGTTGAAAATTCCTGGGTCATTGAGGATCCCCAACACATTCCATTGCTCCCTGCTCAAACCTGTACTTTATCCAAGTCAATCCCAGCTTCCAAGTTCATATGGACAGAATCGCAACAGAACTAAAAAAAATTGTTATCCAGAAGATTCTTGATTCTAAGAAGCTACAGGGCCAGGTGCACTTCCTGGTACAATGGAAGAATCAAGGTGTGGAGGAGCGGTCTTGGGTTCCGCGAAGACAACTTCATGCCACTAAACATCTTAAAGAATTCCTCAAGAAATTCCCTAAGAAACCTGGGTGTCGGGGTTCCTTAACCCCTCCTCAAGGGGGAATACTGTCACGAGCTAAATTATTATCCAATCAGTTGAATAAACACTAAACAATGCTTCAATAGTGGGCAAAGATAAAGGATGACTAAGTCCAAGGCGCAAACCAATGTATCAAATAAAAGAAGAAAGGCAGCCTGTAGCAAACTATATAGGAAACACCAATCCCTATCAAATATATATATATATAAACAGCAAATTTGCAAAAAGGCGCCAATCATCTATAAATCCACAACATTCAATAATAAAAAGTCCAGAAACAAAAGAGGTATATATGAATACAATGGAAGTCCTACGTTCCAAAGGGCACGGATGTAGAATCTTCTATTAAAGTCCCAAGTATTTCAATATCCCTCGTAGGTCATACATAGGAAAGAAAAAAAGACAAAAATCCACATATATATCATGATGTAGATAGAGGAGAAGTAATCCCTATGTACTCCGTGCAATAGTAAATAAACAGGAACACCTCACGTGATGACGGGTTAAACTTAACCCCTCAGGGTTGCACACTCACCAATAATGCCGGACAGATAGTGTAGTCAAACCAAACCCATATCCAAGATGTAGTTCTTAGCAAACATCAGGTTTCTGTTTCTGTACATCGGGTGGTTATTACTGGCAAAACTGAGTTTTGTAGTGAGTTTCCCGGGACTTGGCTCGCTACATTTATGTACCATCAGACACGCTTTTTGCCCTTCTGAGCACGCGGATCGATGTTTGCTAAGAACTACATCTTGGATATGGGTTTGGTTTGACTACACTATCTGTCCGGCATTATCGAGTGAAACTATGTATTAGAAGACCGACGAATGTGAAGAATTACATCTTTGATACAGGCTTGTTTTACCATACTATTTGGTGAGTGTGCAACCCTGAGGGGTTAAGTTTAACCCGTCATCACGTGAGGTGTTCCTGTTTATTTACTATTGCACGGAGTACATAGGGATTACTTCTCCTCTATCTACATCATGATATATATGTGGATTGCACTATGTTTTTTGTCTTTTTTTCTTTCCTATGTATGACCTACGAGGGATATTGAAATACTTGGGACTTTATTAGAAGATTCTACATCTGTGTCCTTTGGAACGTAGGACTTCTATTGTATTCATATATACCTCTTTTGTTTCTGGACTTTTTATTATTGAATGTTGTGGATTTATAGATGATTGGCGCCTGTTTGCAAATTTGCTGTTTATATAATGCTTCAATACTAAAAGTTTTTTTTGTCCAACTGGTTTTTAGTAAAGTGTATACTTAAACAAGCTGGGATCCAAATGTCACGAGCCGCGGCGGTACTCACAGCCGCCGCGGCTCGCTAACTGTGCCCTCTGGCGTCCCAGCCGTCACCTTGACGACCGGGACGTCACTTCCAGATCCTGGAAGGCAACGGTCGGAAGCTTCTTGTCCTGTGCTGCGTCCCGGCAGCGGAGGAGGCCGGGCGCGCACGCGCAGCGGGGTGGAACCTCTGGCTTGATTGGGTAAGCCTTGCATTAGCCTGTGGGCTAATTTATGTGCTGTTACAAATAATTAGGCAGGCGGCTGTGAGTGATTTAGAGCTAGGCTCTGATTGGTGGGCACTAGTATTTAAGGCAGTGAGGTCTGCAGCCTCACTGCCAGTTATAGCTTCCTGTTACCAATTTGCTGACCTGCTTTGCCTTTTGTCCCTGTACTGTGGATACTCTGCTGGATTGCCTGTGTATGACCCCTTGCCTGGATTTGGACCCTGCCTGTTGTTTCCTGTGACCCTGACCCTTTTGGCTTGTACCTTGGACCCTGCTACCTAGCCCATGACCCCGACCTCTGGCATGTTTACCGATTACCCTGTTTGCTTGTGACCCTTGACCTTGGCTATCATTTTGACTACCCGCTGCTTTCCATCAGTCTCCTGGCCCGCCGCTGTGGTCCTGTATTACCAACCCACACTACACCTGGAGCTAAGTCCTGGGGGCATCCGAGTACCGGTGAGCGCATCTAGCTCTAAGGGAAAGGCGGCTGCTAAAGGTGAAACCTCCGTCATCTAGTTCTGTGGGTTGGTGATCAGAGCCAGCAGCCTAACACCAAAGAAATAAGAGGGAGGGGAGATGGCAAGGGAAATATAATCATAATATTGATTCAATGTTATAAGTATGTTATATAATATATGTTGTATAAAATATACAGTATCTTGCTCATTTGTAACTCTGTCGAAAGTGGTGATATTAGGCTAACTGACTGGGAAACAAGTAATGAGTTTTTCAAATATTGTAAAGTTTCTTTTTATGTCTTCTTTATGCTGAAAAGACCCAAGTGAATACACTGTAAATATTTCCAATATTCCATGTTATAAAAACATTTACATATACAGTATGTAGTTATAATGTGTTTGCACAGGGCCTGATCAAGCAATAGGCTGACCAGGCTGCAGCCTGGTGTGCTGGGTTCTGAGGGGGAAGGAGGAGTCGCAGCATCAGGACATTTAAACAATTTTTTACTTTTTTTATTTATTTGTATAATGCATTTTTTTCCTTAAAATTCTGTTTTTTTCACTTATTGGGGTTATCCCTGGTCTCAAGAGGACGGCCTCGGGTCAGATTCTCACCCGATCCATTCAGGCATTCTCTATCCTGAGCAGGTGATGGCTAACAGCAAATCTGAAGCTGTTAACTGCTAGGCAGTGCGGGTGCGGTGTGCTGTTTGGTGTGGTCACGTGAGATTTTAACAGCTCATAAGATTACACTAAGCAGACATACTGCGTCCACACTGCAAGAAGAAAGGAGCACCGGAACATGGCATCAAAATGATTAATTGGCTGGTGGGGGAGATCATGACTGGAGGGAGGATTAGCTACAGGGGCATCAAAATTATTAATTGGCTGGGGGGGTGGGTAATTAACTGGCTGCAGAGTAAGACGAATGGACCAGGGGAGAGATCATGAGTGGGGGGGATAGATTGGCTGCAAGGGGATCAAGGATTATTTATTGGCTAAGGGCTGGCAGGGTTAATTAACTGACTGTCAGCAGTTGCTAAATTTTAGTATATGATTATAAATAATATTCATGTATTTTATTGTCTATATGCCTGTACCAGTGGGTTGTTTTATTTGGTCATTTAGGGTTGGTTAACATTTTGCACTATAATACAATTTTTGCACATTTTCAATACAGGTCTCCAAGTTCTCAGAACCCTGCCAACTGACAATAATGCTCCAAGGACAAGCAAGAGACAACATCAGGTAGTCTCTACGCTGCAAGCAGTGGTAGTCAGCATATCGATGCTGACTACCCTGACAGGATTTGCCACGACATGATGATTCCAACGATCACCGAGGGGGTAAGTATGTGCATATGTAAGTATGCGCCTATGTACAATGTAGTTTCCAAAGATTTCTACATTGTATATAGGCACATACTTACATTACATCGTTAACAGCAGCGATAATCCCGTCGCTATGGTGAATGATGTCATGAAGGGGAGCCGGCTTATTACTTCTTCATTATTGGTTCAAGTCACTTTCAACAGTAGTCACCATCGGTGATCGTCGGTAAGGAGCCCTTAGGAATCATTATGTCATGGTAAGTGTTCTCGGGGTATTCGGCATCGATATGCCATACCCCACCTGCTGCAAGATTAGGTAAGAGTGAGCGATACGATTTGTCTTACTTGGAATATTGAATTTTACTGTAATGACACTTTCCACACTCCTGGTGGTGGGGGGGGGGGCTGATTAAATTAGCTGCGAAGTGTCCTACAGACATCCAGGGACACTTTGCAGTGGAGATTTCTGTAAAACCTCCACTCATTAAAATGAGTGGAGATTTTTACTGTAATTGCTGGCAATGTGTGTTGCACAATGTCCAAGCACCACATCGCTGGCAATTGAGTTTCCCCCCTTGTGTGGTAGATGTGGGGTAATAATTGAACAAATAGTCAAATCAGCAGTCTTTTATGGAGCACTGTCAGTGTCAGCATAACCATGCTTGCTCTAGCATCCAGAACCGTAGCATCCTAAACCAACTGGACCTGTGGTGCACCAGAGAAAATGTAAACAATCACTGACACACTGATTTTAAAAAACATGTAATTGAAATAAAAGCACCCCAACACAATGGTCATTGACCCTGTTTATTCCCTCACCTAATCAGAAGGTTGGCACCTTCTCCTTTAAACAAACCATTCCTGGCTATTTAAAAACCCTCATAAGTGCAAGAACAAACTATTGAGCTGTCAGCAGAGTTGATTGAAAAGGAGGATCAAATAATATAGCAGAGACATGAGATATCTGAAAGAATCTTCCAATTAGAGATAGAAAAATAGGTGTTAAAAGAAAACACTCTCACTGTACTGTCAAACCAAGCACTTATTTTAGCAGAGAGAAAAAAATGATGTCTTGAATAAAGGACATAGTAATTAAGTAAGAAAAATACTCTTTGAACAACTGTCTCTTGCAATTACAAAGGCAGAATGTGAGGTATAAATCCATACTTTAGAAACCTACCTAGAGGTCTTACCTTTTAAGGTTGTTGACTTGAAAACTACCACAGCCAACTCTAGGAAAACTCACCAAAGTGAGAAGCAAAGTAGAACTGGCAAGTGGACCAAACAGTGGCTATGTTGGAGTATGCAGTGGCTGAAATGCCACTATCCTATTAGGCTTATAGGATTCAGTTCTTCTTTGCTGATATGGTGTCCTCCATATGGGCTGGAATTCCAACAGTGCTATAAAATGAGCACCAAGATTCCAAGATTGGAATGTGGGCTATCTAGCTCTTGGATTAGCTTTGACTTCCAGTATGTAGAAGACATTGTTGAAATAAACTTATGGTTGCGCCCCAATAACTTTGATTTGAACCCAGCCCTCACAAAGTGGTGTATTGATATAATTGGTCCAATATTTGTTCAAATAATACAACACTCTTTGCAGACAGACATTTTCCTGAACCACTAAAGAAAGAAGTCTCTTATAAAAAAAAAACCCCTTTCTTTAGACCTAGACTGTATGACTAACAGGTATCAAACAGGGTCAAACATTATCAATCATTTCTAGGGAAGATTATTGAGAAAGTGGTTGCAGCCCAACTGGAAACTAATTTGTCAACCAATGATACTAATGATCCATTCTGGTCAGGAATCAGGAAATTACATAGTGTTAAAACAGCCTTGGTACCTGTGCTTAATGATCCTCTGATCACAAGCGGCAGAGTGGATAGTTCGATCTTAATCCTCCTGGACCTCTCTGCAGCATTTCACACTGCGGATCATGAAACTCTATTAGAGTGCCTGAAGAAATTCTGTCACTGACAGGTGACATAGTGTGTTTTCAGGAATATACTTATCTGCACCAGTGTCCCTGTCATGCGACTTTCCACAGGCCTCTATGCTATTTGCAGTATACATCAACTGTACCTGTCCTTTGCTTCTAGCACTAAGAAACCAATGTCAATCCTAAGTGGCTGTTTAGCTGAGCTCCAGGAGTGGATGAGTGTCAGTTAGCTGAGATTTAATGCTGATAAAACAAAAGTTCTTATTATAGGAGCTCAACAACAAATAACAATATTGCAGCTGGGTCAAACAAATGGGATTAAACTTGATTATTTGCATATTCTTGGTACTGTACTTGATTCTAGCTTGACATCAGGTTTTAGCCATGATCAAACTTTATTCTTTCATCAGAAGAACATAGTAAGAACCAAGCATACATGCATTTGTGTCTTCATGCTTGGTCTCCTGTAATGCACTTTACTTGGGTCTCCCAGAAAAAGAAATGTGCTGCTTGAAGCTGGTATAAAATGCAGCAGCATGCTGTTAACTAGCCAGTCTGTTCCTAGAACATAACACCTGCTCTCTATTCCCTACACTGGCGAATTTGTTTAACAATTTGCTTATTGACATTCAAAGCCCTGCATAACTATGGTTCTTGGTACTTAAAGCTGCTTCTGATTTCCTATATTCCCACTTGCTCACTTTGCTCTGCAGAAGTTGTATAATCTGCAATGTAAAGCACTTTTGGGAGTAAAGTACTATATTACATTATTATTATTATTATTATTATTATTATTATTATTATTATTATTATTTTTATTATTATTATTATTATTATTATTATTATTTTTATTATTATTATTATTATTATTATTATTATTATTATTATTATTATTATTAATAATAATAATAATAAAAAAAAATTAATGATACTGTGCTAGATAGAGAAGCATTAGATGATCCTTACAAATTAGAATAATGTGTTGTGCACAGTTGTCCCCACTGCCAGGGGTATGGAGGCTTTATTAAAGAAGATAAGATATACAAGTGCGCATTTTGAAGCAGATACTCTTAGGGCTAGATTTACTAAACTGCGGTTTTGGAAAACTTGAGATGTTGCCTAAAGCAACCAATCAGATTCTAGCTTTCATTTATTTAGTGCATTCTAGAAAATGATAGCTAGAATCTGATTGGTTGCTATAGGCAACATCTCCACTTTTTCAAACCCGCAGTTTAGTAAATATACCCCTTAGTGTTAGAAACCCCCATTTAGGGCATCCCTAATGCCAATACCTGTGTCTGACGCTGCCCCCGTACTTCTCCTATGTGTCAGGAATGGACACCTGTCTGTTTTCACTAATGACGTCCCGCTGCCTAGCTCTTCCTGGTTCTGGGCAGCCACACTGCGTGCGCAAGCGCAGAGCATCGCATTCCATTGCATAGCGACTACAGACTCTCTTTACCTACTTTGGGGTTGGTTGCGTTCTGACCGCCGAACGGCAGCACTAGTCAAGGAGTACTTCCCTCTATTCTTCCCGGACAGAGATTAATTAATAATGTCACAATGCTGTCAATAGAGAGGAGCTGAAAGGAGACAACAAGAAAAAGCAGAGACTGAAGTAAACTGCTGCAGGGGTTAGATGGAGCAAGGGATGATGGTTGACTGTAGAGAATAGGGGGAAGGCAAATGTTGGGTAGAGAATAATTTAAAAATGAAGGTGGGGTGAGAGAAGGAAGGAGGGGGCCCTGTCTGTTACATTTGTACTGGGCCCCGCAATTTCTGGTGGCAGCCCTGGATGTCCCCCTTAAGCAAAAGAGGTGTTGATGAAGATGCAGCTGTTTGATAAGAGGTGGAACTGTTCAGTGCCCTGTAGATCCTCTCTTTCAGAGACGAGTTCTCCCCGTGGGTTTCTTATCACCCCTTTTAGTTCTGCTGCAGGGAGTGAGGTTTACCTAAAGTGTGTGAGATAGTGTCCGATAACAAGCAGCTGTAAATAGAACTGTGTGTCTGTGAGATGATCACATACAACACAGGTATTTTAATCAGCAAACGATGCTTGGATGCAGGACTATAAAATAATGTTTTGTTTTTTGCGGGTACAGTGATCAACAAAAGACAAGATGGAGATGTGTATTTGCGGAACTTAGGTGTGGTGCTAACCATTTGGATTTTTTTAAATTATATTTATGATTGTTAGTGCTGCAACTGGATTTGGAGAATAAAACAGAAGGTTTCACTCCAGAGAAGCCATTGTGGGGGTTGTTATTGGGGCTCTGTCCTACACGTGGTGTCCCACAACGGGTGTGTATATTAGAAGTCATTATAGTCTGCGGCTTTTGCCTTCATATGTTGATAAAAATTCTTGTTTATTACTGATATCTTTAGAATGTACACAATATATATATATATAAATATAGATGGATATAGATATATACATGTATCACATACATAATATATTGTCAGGAGCCGCGGCGGCCGTGGGCACCGCCGTGACTCACTTCCTGTTCCGACGAGCATCCCGGTCGTCATGGAGATGGCCAGGACGTCATTTCCTGTTACTCGAGCCCGGCCGTTGTCAAGGCAACGGCAGGACGCCGAGTGTATGAAGCGCTGCGCCCCGGCAAGTGCTGAAGCCGGGCGCATGCGCTAATTGTCTAGCCTGCGGGCTAATTAATAATGCTTGTCTATTTGGCCCCCATTCTGTCAATCATCACAGTGCTAAGCTCTGATTGGCCCAGGTCACTATATAAGGCTGGGACTTAGCCTCCCTGTCGGTTATAGCGTCTGTGTAGTGCACTTGTGCTGACCTGCTCACTGTTTCTGCTGGATTGCTGTTTTGACTATTTGCCTGCTTACTGGATTTTGCCTTCATGCCTGTGTCCCTGATCTTTTGGCCTGTACTTCGGATTCTGCTGACCTGCTCGTGACCCCGACCCTTTGGCATGTTTTTGACTATTCTTCTCTGCAAGTGACCCCTGACCTTGGCTAGTTTACCGGATTCGCTGTCTGCCATTACTCCTCATTCCTGGGTTCTCAGCATCCAGTACCCATCTCACGACCCTCCGTTTGTCTGCAGCCAACTCTGTCCCCACCACTAGGGGCAACAGTGAGAACCAGACCTTCGGAGCAGACTCCGGGTTTTGTGGTATTGGCTGCTGGAGTTTCTAACATATATGTCCTCTTTGTCAGCATAGTTTTATTTGTTTTTTAGTTGTTAAGTAAAAGCGCAGGGAATTTGATTGCTATGAATGTTTGCATTTACTAATGTCAGTGATAGTGTAATACTGATTGATTTTCTCAGTGTATGTGAATTATTATAAATTGTAATATAACACTGACATATCACGAGAATGGCATTTTTCAGACATGTACAAATATCTTCCCCTCCGCAAAAAAATACTATCTTTTTTTGCAAACCCCTGCACAAATATAGTTACACTTTCAGAAATCGGGTCTGAAGGCAGGTCCATCAGTGATTTTTGCCCTGTTGAACAGATTTTTTGAACTTTGGGAAAGAACTCAATTCCATGCAGGTGACTGTCACACCTTAAGGAAGCACATTTCCAGCAAAAAATTAAAATCAGGGTGAAACTTTCCATCTTGGTTAGTCTGCCTGTAACATTAGGTGGTTTTTAAAGAAGTCAATAATATTGAGTTTCTAACCTATATTTCCGTGTGAAAATAAGTAAAAATGTTTCTAGCTGACTGAACTGCACTGTTATTAAGAAAAGAGTAGATAACATGACCTATTAATAAGATTGACTAAAAGCATTATGAAATATAAGTGGGGATGAAAAACTGTGACTGAAAGTTCTTGTCTGCTGTTACACTTCATTACATTTTGTCACATTACATAATATGACAGCTGTGACATTTTGTGAAAATCAAGTGCCCATTTCTTGCAGACACCCAGTTTGGTAATAGAATAGCAGTCATTTTCTAGTTATCAGCAGGCTAGCTGGACATCTGGCTACATTTCTTTCCATTATATGTCAGTGCTATTAGGCTTCTAGGCTCCTCTCTAAAATGATAGCTTTCCTGTTGTGGATTCTTCAGAAAAGCTATAAAATACAGCTTTTTTTTTTTTGTAAATGCGTTCTGGCATTAGGTAACATTTTAAAGATAGACTCATATCAAATGAAGAATGCAATTTTTACATTACATTTTACATTTTTACATTGCTCGCAAACAGCAACATTAATGGTCCAAAATGTTTTGTGCTGGAAAATGAAGTCTTTTTTTTTTCTCTGCCTACAAAACATTTATTATAAACATCAAGTAAAAGGGTCTTTTGAAATGGAACGAATTTCCTCTGAGGATGTGGTGCTGAATTTTTAATCAGTGCAATCACCCCGTGAATGAAAGTCAGTCTGTTGAGTTGGAAATGACCAAGGTGACACATTTGGCAGAATGGAAAGCCATAGGTTACTTTAAGTATTTTTATTAACAGCAGTCCAGCGTAATGTTATTACAAATGCTGTATGTAACTTGGAGCAGCGGTCGTAATCCATCTGCACTAATAGAAATGAAGACAAATGGATAAAGTCCACAGGTGATGCAATGCCATTACCTGTCATTATGGGCCTCCAGGTTTCTAGAAGTGGTTCATTGACTACTGTATAAAATATATGTTCAGACACTACCTAGCTGCCAACTTATATTTGAATGTATATAGAAGCAAAAAAATGTGTCCCAACTGGTAATGTAGTAATTTAAGATTAGTACATAATAATTATTGGCAATTTAATTTTTACAATATTGCGCAACATTACTCCAAATTACTAGTATAAAATGTCCAAGGTACCTTTTGTGCTAGTGTGACCATTTAATAATTCATACATACTCAATAAACCCACTTGTGTCACGGAAATGATTTCTAAAGTCTTTCATGGAGAATTGTTCATAGTTAATAGGCATGTATGTCCGTGTAGTTACTATGAAGAAAAGAGTACCCTTAACATTGGACTGTGAGCTTTAATGTGTACATCAAAATATGAATCGATACCTCACAATTTTATTTGGTTAGATATACATAGATTTACATTAATAGGGTCTAGCAGTCATAACAAACATTCTTTTCTTTAACCATTTAGTGCATTTCTATTGCTGTGTAGCTGCACACTAAAAATATACAGTTCTGGCTGGCATATTTTATTTTCTATTAGATGCATAGAATACATAGTCAGAAAAAAACAGTTTCTTAAATGGATCAGCCCACCCCACATTCACCCATCATGCACACATATAAGGTTACAAGTGAATTTAATCAAAGAGGAATTTCTACTTATGTATAGCAAAATAATAGAAAAACAAGGCTACTATGTTAGACATGCATGGCCTTGGTCCTTGGCATGAGGGTCTAACCCTTACATCTGAGGATTATCTCATGCTAAAAGGATTCAACTCTTTTTGCTTTAGAGAATCATATGCTCACTTATTGTACACAAAGTTTAACATTGGTAAAGTTACCTGTCTATCACTTACATGCTCCTGTATCACAGGAACCACATGCTTTATATTAAAATACAAATTTAAGGATTTTTAATGATAGCAAATACTCATTGTCAATTGAGCATAACATTCTCGACAGTTACATTACAGTGTAAACTGGCAAATCTACAGACATAGCAAGTGTTATTTTTATTTAAAATACATGCAAATAGTTACCATCCAAGTACACAGATAGGTCCAAAAATCCTGTGCCTGCTTTCTTATCTAAGACTTGCAACAACTTTATACTTTTTAGATTTCTGACTTGATTTATTTATAAAAATTCTGTAATAACACTGATATAGATTATAGGATTATATGTCATGGTTAAGATGTAAGTAGATGTACTATTCATCTTTTTAAACTTGGTTATTAACTTGGTTATCCTAATATTGTTGTATCTCTGAAATTAAAATGGTGGTGAAAAACACATTTAGTTAATGAATCTATAGCTATTCTATTAGTAGAAAGAAAAATGAGACTGTATTAGCCCATAACATGTTCTTTGGACATAATATTCAAATGTTGAATGTTGTTATCAGTTATGTTTATAAGAAACTCCATTGTAAACATGTGCAATGGAAATTAACATTAGAGGTGACTCCTACATAAATGACTGACCCTCTCCGCCTTATCAGCTCAATATCGCCAGTTTTGAAAACCCCAGGTTCAAATAGCTTTTCATAGTGAGAATTTAAAAACCACTGTCGTTGTTAGATGACTGGGTGATGGGGGTGTGCATATATGCAAGCCTCCATTCTAAACCCTCAAAAAAGATTTCACGGACTGTACACACATTCATTTATGTTTCTGTAGTAATATTTATTATGTTAATTAATTCATTGTGCACATTATCATAGTACCATATAAAAGTGTATGTATCATTGTTAATTGACCAAGAAATGTAGTGCATCCTCAATTTCCTTTTTAAATTATACTTATTAGGGAGTTTACCTTAACACAATCCGTGTGCATTTAATGAAATTATTCTCTTGATAGTATATGTGAATGTGAGTGCGTTTAATAGTCATCTAACATTCAGGAGAAAAACAAAAATACATCTGCAAAGTTGAACATAGCATATAAGTACGTAAATAGGTAGTTTGTAATTTTGCATCAACTTTAAAGATTAAACATCATCTCTAGACTCTAACACATGAAGAAGCTTAAACGAATTTCTAATGTGCCTTAATACACATAAGGGCTTTCATATAACTTTTATTTTCTTTCATAACAACAGTCATGCTGAGTTTTGAGAAATCTAGGTCAATATGATTTGGTCTATTTGGAATGTAATGAATTTGTGGACTGCAGGACATAATATCTAAAGTCAATAGCGCACAGGAGTTCAATAATGTCTTGCATATTTCTGCAAGACTTTCCATTCTGTGACTGATCAACTGGATCAATGTGTTATTACGTGGAGAGACTGCAAATTCTTCAGTCTAATTTATGTAAAGAGGACAGGATTGCCTGAAGAAACTGCTACAACAGATACTTTACAAGACTTTTTAAGTTTATTAAAACTTTCTGAGTGTTAAAATAATATTAAAACTAAAAGTAGACAAACCATTTACAGTAAATTTAATTCAGGAACCCAGACTTGTCTTGTTCCATTTGATTACAAAATCAAATCTTTGAGACTGAATACATTATTATTTATTGTTGATTTTGTTTTTATATAGCACATATAATTTTATGACCAATGTAATAAAATATTTAGGCCCATTTTTCTAAGGGTGTGCACCGGCCACTTTTGGGGTTTTGGGTTCTGATTAGCTTGAGGTTTTGGGTTCTGATTTGTTTTGCCAAAACACCCCACGAAAGGTTTTGGTTCTGATTTTGGGTTTTGGGTTCTGATTTTATTTTAAAAAAGCATAAAAAGTGCTAAAATCCATATTTTTTTTTTTCTCACTCCTACACTATTATTAACCGCAATAACATTCTTTTCCACTAATTTCCAGTCTATTCTGAACACCTCACACCTCACAATATTGTTTTTAGTCCAAAAGGTTGCACCGAGGTAGCTGGATGTCTAAGCTAAGCGACACAAGTGGGCGCCACAAACACGTGGACCATCGTAGGCGGCTGTGTAGGCTTGAATGGTCTTTTGCTGCTCCTCCATCCTCTGCAGCATATAGAGGGTGGAGTTCAAGCACGTCACTACCTCTTGTTTTAGTTGATGGCAGGGCAGGTTCATGCTTTTTTGATGTAGCAGGAACAATGAACGTAGTTTAATATCTGATACTAATATTTCTGCACTGCAGGAACAGTGAACGTGGTTTAATATCTGATACTAATATTTCTGGACTGCCTATTGAAGTGGAATCTTGACGGGATTTGGTACCGGGGACACAATACCTCCATCAACGGTCTAAATTCCACTGCACAGATGGCGGAAACTGGATGCACGTCTAACACCAACATAGCTGTTACGGCCGCAGTTATCTGCTTTGCCATAGGATGAATATAGGAGTGGCACTGCAGTGGCAGACAGGATGGCAGTTTGAAAAACTAGGCCCCAAAGAGCACATAATGCCAAAAAAAGAGTTGCAAAATGGAATCGTCCTTAGGCCCTCCCACCCACCCTGATGTTGTTGAAATAGGACATGCGCACTTTAACAAACCAATCATTTCAACGACAGGGCCTACAAAACTGTGGCTGAAATGATTGGTTTGTTTGGGCCCCCACACAAAAAAAGCTATTCATCTCTCCCGGTACAAACTAAACTGGCTCTACTGAGGCAAGATGTCGTCCTCATCCTCATCCTCTGATTCCTCGCCCCCTTCAGTGTGTACTTCCTCATCCTCACACATTATCAATTCGTCCCCGCTGGACTCCACAACCACAGGTCCCTCTGTAGTATCTGGAGGCCAGTGCTGTTCCTGATTGAAGAATTGATAATTCATTTTTATGAACATCATTTTTTCAACGTTTTGCGGAAGCAATCTCCTTTGCCGCTCACTGACCAGGTTCCCCGCTGCACTAAAAACTCTTTCCGAGTACACACTGGAAGGGGGACAACTCAGGTAAAATATAGCCAGTTTGTACAGGAGCTTCCAAACTGCCTTTTTTTCCTGCCAGTAAAAATAAGGACTGTCTGACATGTCTACTTGGATGGTGTGAGCAAAGTAATCCTCCACCATTTTTTCAATTGTGACAGTATCCAATGCAGCGACAGTAGACATGTCTGCAATGGTTGGCAGGTCCTTCAGTCTGGACCAGATGTTCTCAGCATTCCCGCCAGCGGGTCTTTTAGGAAAACTGAGCTTTTTCCTCGCAGCCACATGTGTTGAAGAAAATGAAGGAGGAGCTGTTGGCATGTCACGGTCCTCTTCAGATGACAATCTCCTGACCAGCAGGTCTTTGCACCGCTGTAGACTTGTGTCCGCCGGAAACAGAGACACAACATACGCTTTAAACCGAGGATCCAGCACGGTGGCCAGAATGTATTCCTCTGACTTTAAAAGAGTGACCACCCTTGGATCCTGGCAAAGCGTACGAAGGGCTTCATCCACAAGAGCTACATGCTTTGTTGAATCGCGATGCTTTAACAGCTCCTCCCTCTCTTTCTCCAGCTGCTTCTGCAACAGCCTGATCAGGGGAATCACCCGACTCAAGCTGGCAGTGTCGGAACTGACTTCTCGTGTGGCAAGTTCAAATGGCTGGAGAACCTTGCACAACACGGAAATCAGTCTCCACTGAGCTTGACTCAGGCGCATCCGCACTCCTTTTCCTATGTCGTAGGTGGCTGTGTAGGCTTGAATGGCCTTTTGCTGCTCCTCCATCCTCTGCAGCATATAGAGGGTGGAGTTCCAGCGCATCACAACCGCTTGTTTGAGGTGATGGCAGGGCAGGTTCAGCCTTTTTTGATGTTGCTCGAGTCTGCGGTAGGCACTGGCAGAATGTCGAAAGTGTCCAGCAATTTTGCGGGCCACCGCAAGCATCTCCTGCACACCTCTGTCACCGTTCAGGTAGTGCTGCACCACCAAATTTATTGTGTGAGCAAAACATGGCACATGCTGGAAATTGCCCATATGTAATGCCTGCACAATGTTACTGGCGTTGTCTGACACCACAAATCCCCAGGAGAGTCTAAGTGGGGTAAGCCACTGCGAGATTATTTCCCTCAGTTTCTCTAAGAGGTTGTAAGCGTTGTGCCTCTTATTAAAACCGGTGATACACAATGTTGCCTGCCCTGGAACGAGCAGCCGTTGTGGAGATGCTGCTACTGATGTAGCTGCTGGTGTTGCTGCGGAAGGCGATGCATCTACCCAGTGGGCTGTCACAGTCATATAGTCCTTAGTTTGCCCTGAACCACTTGTCCACATGTCCGTGGTTAAGTGGACAGTGGGTACAACCGCATTTTTCAGAGCACTGAGGACACTTGTTCGTATTTCTCTGTACATCCCGGGTATCGCCTGCCTAGTGAAGTGGAATCTAGACGGGATTTGGTACAGGGGACACAATACCTCCATCAACCGTCTAAATCCCACTCCACTGATGGCGGACACCGAACGCACGTCTAACACCAACATAGCTGTTACAGCCGCAGTTATCCGCTTTGCAATAGGGTGACTACTGTCGTACTTTGTGCTCATGGCAAACGACTGTTGGATAGTCAACTGTTTGGTGAAAGACGTAGCGTTCTTACGACTTCCCCTCTGGGAAGATGGCTGACTACCAGCAGCAACAGCAGCAGCGGCAGTAGTAGGCGTACCGCTGCTGGATTCCCCGGAAGAAGCCCGGGTTGAAGAGGACTCAGTCATGCCGGTGACATGGCCTGCAGGACTATATCTGATGGAGATCGTGGAGGAAGTTGACGAGGAGGGTTTTGGTGGTGTGTGTATACAACAGGACCAAGGGATTTAGGTGTCCCTTGACTGCTGACGGTCCTAGACACAGGTCCTGAACTAAACACTGAATTATGAAGGTTCTTCAGGTGACGTATAAGGGAGGATGTCCCTAGGTGGCCAAGATCCTTACCCCTGCTTATTTGAGCTTTACATAAGGTACATATGGCCATACGTTTGTTGTCCGGATTGGGATAAAAATAACTCCAGACCGAAGAGGTGGATTTTTTGGTCTTCTGACCAGGCATGACGATGGGCTTTTTCATCCCATGGACAACAACTGTTTCCCCCCCTGGTGCCTCATTTAAGATAACCATATCAGCATCCTCCTCGTCAAGTTCCTCCTCAGCGCCAGCTACATCAATATCCTCCTCCCGATGTAAAACATTCACACCTTCATTATCCAAATCTGTAACTGGACTGGGGGTGATCCTTCCAGCATATGCAGAGGGCGTGCTACAAATGGTGGAAGGAGCCACCTCTTCCCGTACAGTGATGGGAAGGTCAGGCTTCGCAACCACCAACACCCTTGGTCTCGCCTTGGGGATTTGTGATGCCATCTCTTTAGAAGGCAGAGTTGTTTGCTGTGTTGTTGATGACAGCTTAAGTCTCTTAAATTTTTTAGAGGGGGGGAGGAGGAGGGCTTAGATCCTTGGGTGAAGCTGAACCACTAGTCATGAACACGGGCCAGGGCCTAAGCCGTTCCTTGCCACTCCGTGTCGTAAATGGCATATTGGCAAGTTTCCGTTTCTTCTCAGATGATTTCAATTTTCTTTTTTTGCTAATTTTAGTGAACTTTGGGTTTTTGGATTTTACATGCCCTCTACTAGGAGATTTGAGCATCGCCCGTGGCAGACGACGTTGATGGCATTTCATCGTCTATGTCATGACTAGTGGCAGCAGCTTCAGCATTAGGAGGAAGTGGGTCTTGATCTTTCCCTACTTTATCCTCCAAATTTTTGTACTCCATTATAGTTAAATCTCTGGTACTAATATTTCTGGACTGCAAGAACAGTGAACGTATTTTAATTTAGCAGTACTTATATTTCTGGACTGCAAGAACAGTGAACGTAGGTAAATATAGCAGTACTAATATTTCTGGACTGCAAGAACAGTGAACGTAGGTAAATATTGCAGTACTAATATTTCTGGACTGCAAGAACAGTGAACGTAGGTAAATATAGCAGTACTAATATTTCTGGACTGCAAGAACAGTGAACGTAGGTAAATATTGCAGTACTAATATTTCTGGACTGCAAGAACAGTGAACGTAGGTAAATATAGCAGTACTAATATTTCTGGACTGCAAGAACAGTAAACGTATTTTAATTTTGCAGTACTAATATTTCAGGACTGCAAGAACAGTGAACGTAGGTAAATATAGCAGTACTAATATTTCTGGACTGCAAAAACAGTGAATGTAGGTATTGCAGTACTAATATTTCTGGACTGCAAGAATATATTGCACTAGAATTTTTTTGATACTTTTTAAATTATTTTTTTATATTTTTTTTAAATTATTTTTGTATATTTTTTTTTTTTTTTTTTTAATGATTTTTTAATAATTATAAAATTACTATGGACTTAGCAGAACAAAGCACAGGACAAAAGCACCACTGGACTCAACAGGACAGAGCACAGGACACAGCACCACTGGACTCAGCAGGACATAGCACTGGACAAAGTACTACTGGACTCAGCAGGACAGAGCACTGGACAAAACACCACTGGACTCAGCAGGACAGAGCACTGGACAAAGCACCACTTGACTAAACTGATCAGCAGGACAGAGCACAGGATCTCCCCAAATAACCACTGAACAAAACTAACCAGGACAGGGGCTCCCAAACAACCTCCCTCTTCAGTGATCGCAGGGAGAATGAAGATGGCAGCCGCGAGCGGGGAATTTATGACATCCGAGTCTCGCGAGATCCGACGCGAGACTTGGATGTCATAGCCTCGTTTTGGATTGCTTTGGCGGCTGGAAGTACCCGAACAGTGCTCGGATACCGTCGGATCCGCACTGTTCGGGTGGACTCGGATTAGCGAAATTCGAGCCTGCTCATCTTTACATTTTTCCTGCCTATTTGAACTTACAGACTCATTGTGGTGACCTGGGCACATGGAGTCAACACTGGGATTTGAAAGTGTCTAGCAAGGCCCTAGAGTGTTTGTTTTACTTTTAGCAGCACTGTACCTTCCTTGAGAGACCTTGTCTCAGCAGACCAATTTTTAAGGCAGCAGATGAAGAATTGTAACATTGCCTCCCTGTTTCTGCCCACTATTTCATTCTTAATGCTTTTTGACAGTCAGAGGCTCCATAAGCAGTGTCTACAGGTGGAAACTCCAGGTCACCATGCTTTCCCTAGAGCATTGTATATGAGGAAGGAAATTGGGGTGGTAAAGGCCAGGAATGAAACATCTCCTGCCTCTAATTTAGTCCACTGTAAACCACTGGACTCTTCATAGCTAACTGCAGGAGGCCAAGCACAGTATATATATATATATATATATATATATATATATATATATATATATATATATATATATATATATATATATATAATTTGTATGCATGTTAGGGAATTTAGAATATAAGCTCCAATAGTGCAGATATAGATGTGAGTGAGTTCTCTGCACAGTGCTGCAGAATTAGTGGTGCTATATAAATAAATAGATGATAATGATGATGAACAGTTCCAGATAACTAAACTATAAAATATCTGATTTTATTTTGAAGAGTTGGAAGTAAAGAATTAAGGAAAAATGACTTAGTCACTGTTTTTGTTGAAGCTTCTGTAAACAATTTCAAATATGGTTTCTTGCCTGCCAAGGCCTACAGTTCTCCAACATGTTTGGCAGATGTTATTGCCCGCAAGAGGCTTACCTTGAGGGGAAGAAACTTTAGGTCTATTTCCTGCAGCCTACTGAGAACTAAAAGTAATGTCCAACTGAAGCATTAGCTACAGAATTCCTGGTTTGATCATCTGTATAGAAACAATATATAAAGGTGGGGTCTGCGCTCCTAGACCTGTAGGATAGCAGCCAATTGGGATGTGGATGGGGCTAGTCCTAATCCCCAGAAATTTCTAATAGTTGTAGATAGATACCCAGGCGCTGATGTGATATAGGGATACAACATACATAGGTTAATGGCTATCAGTAAATTTAATATTACAATAGCAGTGTAAAATAATGTGCCGGCACACTTGATTGTATTTACAATTTAGTACACCAAAATGCATAGAAACAGATGTGAAGCATAGACATGGATTGGAGTCCACTAACATACAGATAATGCAAAAATACCACAAAGGCTCAATGATAGCTAGCCCCAAAAGAGTTCCATAAAGAGGGAGCAACTGAATGTTGTATAGAGGGCTTGATAATCCAAAATATATATTGATGAAAAAAAGGGTGCTATGCACCTAAAGTAGAAAAGTCTTGAGATTGTAAAGTTCCAAAAAAACCACCACATGTGATCATAAATGAGTTCATACACCTAGTGTAAATAGCTAACAGCCGGACAGCCACTGACCTATATCCAGAAGGAGTCTCTGGTACGATCCTGGTCCTCTGTTTTGGATTCCACGTGCAGCTGGGCGTCCTTCCCGGGTCTTGCTGCAGCGTGGTGAGGAGTTTCAGGCAGCCGCCCCTCCCCTCTGTACAGCTGGATGGTCGCGTCCCTGGCAGATGCCGCGCGTATAGCGCATGCGCAGAGGCGCGTTAACGCTGTTTGGATGGTTTGAATGAAACAATGAGTAAAAGAAGAACTGTGCTCATGAGCTCATGAGAAGTGAACAATGTAGCAATCCTACGCGTTTCACCCACGTGGGGCTTCGTCAGGGATAATGTAAGGCTCCTCAGAACACTCTTTTTATGGGAGGTAGCTATGAATGAATAAATTCCAATTGGGTCCTCCGCTGGATTGACATCTGTCTAGGGCGGTCCCCTAGACATATGTTCAATATGATGACTGCAGCTCCCCATAAGAGGTTACATGTTAAACAAAGGTAGTTAACAAACTACAGCTGGATTCCAAAGCATTGAAGTGATAGAGAAAGAATGGTTGTTCAACATATAGGAGTAATAGAGTTTAATGCATGAATAAATATATCATAACCATATATGTATACACATGAAGCATAAACAGCAGATCTTAAATGCTGCTATATACTGTAAGGAACACATAGTATGCAAAGTGCTCCTGGTATATTTGTGGATATATAAACTTAACGGGAACCATCTTAAAAAAGGGAGGTTACTTGTTGTATACAAACCATGGTATGTACAAATGGTTTATAAAAAGCTATTAATGTCAATCTCTATATTCAGACCATGTGGTGATAAGGTTTTTAGATGATAGATCCATTTGGTCTCAATCTGTGAGATATGCTTTATATAGTCTCCACCACGCCACAGTTTATTGACTTTGCAGATCCCCAAAAATCTCAATGATGAGGGGTCATGCTGGTGGTGTGTGGAAAAATGCTCAGAGACGCTATGAGTAAGGAGCTGGTTTTTGATGTTTCTGATGTGCTCTCCTATTCTCACTGCAAGTGATCTAATTGTCCTACCAACGTATTGGTGGCCACAAGGACATTGGAGGAGATAAATCACTCCAATAGAGTCACAAGTCAGTTTGTCTTTAATACAAAAACTTTCGCCAGTGACTTGCGATACAAAAGTAGTAATTGGTTTGGTAGTTTTGATATTCGTTGTTCTACAGGCCTGGCAGCGGTTACAGTGATAGAAACCTGCTGCCCTTTCATTGAGCCATGTAGAATTAGTATTTTTGTTTCCATCTCCTTTGCCCGGCGGGATGGTACTTTGTACCAGTCTGTTCTTTAAATTTGCTGCCCGCTTGTAGATGAATTTAGGCTTTTTGGGGAGAATCTTCACTAAGTCTTTATCTCCCATTAGTATATGCCAATGCTTGTTGACAATTTTCTCAAACTTTCGGTGGTCCCTGTTATACTGGGTGACAAAGGAGAGTGCTGGTATATCATGATCTGTCTTAATTTCACGGTCTCTACGGATAAGTAAAGCTTCCCTATCCGTTTCTCTAAGTGTAGAACAGGCTTCCTCTATGATTTTAGTCTCATAGTTCTTTTCTTGGAATCTGCTCTTTAGAGTCTCTGATTGTTCGTCATAATGGGTAATATCAGAACAGTTGCGCCTAAGGCGAGTAAATTGGCCCTTAGGTATATTAGCCAACCAATTTTTGTGGTGGCTACTAGATGTTGGTATAAAGGAGTTTGTATCAACCTGTTTAAAATGTGTTTTTGTGGCAAGTTTGCCCTCTTGAATAAAGATGTCTAAGTCCAGGAATTCCACTGTTTTGGTACTCACTTGACTAGTGAACTTCATGTTGAGGCCGTTATTGTTAATGTATTGAATGAATAATGAAAGCTGATCTTCAGTGCCTGCCCAGACACAGAACACATCGTCTATGTAGCGATGCCAACCAACGACATATTCCCCGTACGGGTTATTGTTCCAGATGGCAATATCTTCCCAGTGGGCTACGAACAGGTTCGCGTAGCTTGGCGCAATTCATTAGGAAGATCACTATTAAGAAATTTTTCTCTGATCCTTCTAAGGCCATTATCTCCAACCATAATACAAGCACACAGGACTGCTTTAAGCATACTACCCTTAAAAATCCATCTAAATTTAACCCTAGTCACTGTAAGGGTCCATTTATTAAAACTTTCCAACAGTTGGTGGAAGATGATTTGAGCTCACTCACCTTAAACACAAAATACCCCAAATCTAACATTAGCCGGGCAGACAGTCAAGCGTTAAAAGAATTAAGCAAAAACAAAGAAATTATCATCAAACCAGCTGATAAAGGGGGAGGGATAGCTATCCTTAACACTAAAGACTATCTGGCAGAACTAGATAGGCAGCTCTCGGATGTTACCACTTACCAACCACTCAAAGGAGACCCTACCGCTGTCTATCTACAAGAACTAGAGCGGCTTGTCCAACCAGCGTTCATGCAGGGGATTGTGGACAAAAATGAGCGAGATTTTTTACTCACTAAACATCCAAGACTGCCTGTAATATACCACATCCCCAAGATACACAAATCACTAACCAACCCCCCAGGAAGACCTATAGTCTCCGGGATAGGGTCACTCACTACGAACCTATCAGAATACATTGATTGGCATTTACAACCATTGGTATCAAACCAAAGAAGCTACCTAAGAGATACAGGGCATCTTCTAGATATCATTAGAAACATAAACTGGGTACCTGGTTACCACCTTATGACCTGTGACGTGGTCTCATTATATACTATAATTGACCATCAGGCAGGGTGTGACCATGTTAGAGCTATCCTAGAGGAATCTGCTACACTTCCACAACCCCAGATTGAGTTTCTGATTGCCAGTATCAACTTTGTGCTTCAACACAATTTTTTCTGGTCTGGTGGGATCTACTACGAACAGGTTCGCGGGACTGCCATGGGCGCTAAATTTGCGCCAAGCTACGCGAACCTGTTCGTAGCCCACTGGGAAGATATTGCCATCTGGAACAATAACCCGTACGGGGAATATGTCGTTGGTTGGCATCGCTACATAGACGATGTGTTCTGTGTCTGGGCAGGCACTGAAGATCAGCTTTCATTATTCATTCAATACATTAACAATAACGGCCTCAACATGAAGTTCACTAGTCAAGTGAGTACCAAAACAGTGGAATTCCTGGACTTAGACATCTTTATTCAAGAGGGCAAACTTGCCACAAAAACACATTTTAAACAGGTTGATACAAACTCCTTTATACCAACATCTAGTAGCCACCACAAAAATTGGTTGGCTAATATACCTAAGGGCCAATTTACTCGCCTTAGGCGCAACTGTTCTGATATTACCCATTATGACGAACAATCAGAGACTCTAAAGAGCAGATTCCAAGAAAAGAACTATGAGACTAAAATCATAGAGGAAGCCTGTTCTACACTTAGAGAAACGGATAGGGAAGCTTTACTTATCCGTAGAGACCGTGAAATTAAGACAGATCATGATATACCAGCACTCTCCTTTGTCACCCAGTATAACAGGGACCACCGAAAGTTTGAGAAAATTGTCAACAAGCATTGGCATATACTAATGGGAGATAAAGACTTAGTGAAGATTCTCCCCAAAAAGCCTAAATTCATCTACAAGCGGGCAGCAAATTTAAAGAACAGACTGGTACAAAGTACCATCCCGCCGGGCAAAGGAGATGGAAACAAAAATACTAATTCTACATGGCTCAATGAAAGGGCAGCAGGTTTCTATCACTGTAACCGCTGCCAGGCCTGTAGAACAACGAATATCAAAACTACCAAACCAATTACTACTTTTGTATCGCAAGTCACTGGCGAAAGTTTTTGTATTAAAGACAAACTGACTTGTGACTCTATTGGAGTGATTTATCTCCTCCAATGTCCTTGTGGCCACCAATACGTTGGTAGGACAATTAGATCACTTGCAGTGAGAATAGGAGAGCACATCAGAAACATCAAAAACCAGCTCCTTACTCATAGCGTCTCTGAGCATTTTTCCACACACCACCAGCATGACCCCTCATCATTGAGATTTTTGGGGATCTGCAAAGTCAATAAACTGTGGCGTGGTGGAGACTATATAAAGCATATCTCACAGATTGAGACCAAATGGATCTATCATCTAAAAACCTTATCACCACATGGTCTGAATATAGAGATTGACATTAATAGCTTTTTATAAACCATTTGTACATACCATGGTTTGTATACAACAAGTAACCTCCCTTTTTTAAGATGGTTCCCGTTAAGTTTATATATCCACAAATATACCAGGAGCACTTTGCATACTATGTGTTCCTTACAGTATATAGCAGCATTTAAGATCTGCTGTTTATGCTTCATGTGTATACATATATGGTTATGATATATTTATTCATGCATTAAACTCTATTACTCCTATATGTTGAACAACCATTCTTTCTCTATCACTTCAATGCTTTGGAATCCAGCTGTAGTTTGTTAACTACCTTTGTTTAACATGTAACCTCTTATGGGGAGCTGCAGTCATCATATTGAACATATGTCTAGGGGACCGCCCTAGACAGATGTCAATCCAGCGGAGGACCCAATTGGAATTTATTCATTCATAGCTACCTCCCATAAAAAGAGTGTTCTGAGGAGCCTTACATTATCCCTGACGAAGCCCCACGTGGGTGAAACGCGTAGGATTGCTACATTGTTCACTTCTCATGAGCTCATGAGCACAGTTCTTCTTTTACTCATTGTTTCATTCAAACCATCCAAACAGCGTTAACGCGCCTCTGCGCATGCGCTATACGCGCGGCATCTGCCAGGGACGCGACCATCCAGCTGTACAGAGGGGAGGGGCGGCTGCCTGAAACTCCTCACCACGCTGCAGCAAGACCCGGGAAGGACGCCCAGCTGCACGTGGAATCCAAAACAGAGGACCAGGATCGTACCAGAGACTCCTTCTGGATATAGGTCAGTGGCTGTCCGGCTGTTAGCTATTTACACTAGGTGTATGAACTCATTTATGATCACATGTGGTGGTTTTTTTTGGAACTTTACAATCTCAAGACTTTTCTACTTTAGGTGCATAGCACCCTTTTTTTCATCAATATATATTTTGGATTATCAAGCCTTCTATACAACATTCAGTTGCTCCCTCTTTATGGAACTCTTTTGGGGCTAGCTATCATTGAGCCTTTGTGGTATTTTTGCATTATCTTGATCATCTGTATAACTTTGGTAACATCCAGATCAAAGGATTTGAAGAAAACGACAATACATTTTCGTGTATCTAGTTCATAGTTCCTGGAATGAGAACATTGACTTATAATGATGTTTACTCAATTATTAATGCCCTCAAAGGAATATAGAGTACACACACGCACTCACCCTTCCAGTTCTTTAGAGATGTATACTGTAAATTCTATTGTTATGCAAGTTGACACATGCTCTGCAAAATGTGCATATTGGAACCAGTAAAACATCACATTAAAGTCAAATCTACGTCCACTTTATGACCTCCTTCTGCATTAATTTAAAGTTTTAAATTTCCAAAAATACACCTTGTTTTTTCATACATTGGTCCATTATCAGTATAAGGATGAGACTTAACCTCTGGCATCTCAGAAGCCAAGGAGTCCTTCTATGGGGAGAGAAAGTCTGTGCGCCTTCCCACACAGCAGGGAGCATTTTGTAACTCAATCTGCTCTCCTCTAATTTTATTTAAAAATTTCCAGCCTGAAAAATGAATCTGATGTTTCTTTTCCAGTGCAAAAATTAATTGTACTTGTGCACCTAATCTGCACAATGCAAGGAACCCAAATTCTTTCACCTGACAATAGAAACCCCTGACCCAGAATGTAAACAAGAGAGAAAATTATCTTTCTTAATATAAAATTTATTCAAAATAGAATTAAATTTTCACAAACTTGTCAGGATTCCTAATATGAAGACCACAGAAAGAATGCAAATGAGAAAAGTGGTTTATTTTAAACACAGGTCACACAGGTAAAAATGAAATGCAGTAAATTATAAGGAAGCTAGCACAAAAGTCAATAGAAACAGTGGAACAGGATTCCAGGGTACACAGTAGCTGAGGGACTGAAGTAATGGATACTTGACACAACAGGTTAACTGCATGCACAGGTTAGTCAGTGTAAGCAGGTTAGTATGGGAAGCTGGAGACCAGGCATAACAGGATGACTGCGGGTGCAAGTTGTCAGGAGACCCAGGTTTCCAAAGTATGACAGATGACTGCAGGTACAGGATGTTTTGTTTGCCAGGTTTAGCTGGGAAGCGGAAGACTCTGGTTTTCCAAGTTAAACAGTGGATTCGTGAAAGAATCAGACAAACGGAGATTCAAGCCAGGGGCCAGACGCTGGCAGATCCACAATAATACCAGGGGAATAAAATTAGCAAGGTCAAATAAAGCCAGGTCTGGGTCACAAGAGGAGGTGCAGAACATAGAACGAGCAGGAGTCAAATACCAGGCAGAAAGGCAGGATCAGCTCACAGGAATTTACACAGGGAGACCAGCACAAGTGACAATTGATGAACTGGCCCAGTTTGTAGGGAAAGGTAGTCTTATAAAGGCCAAACATGATCATGATCTGGAGCCAATGATGAGAACCTAATCCCTTGCAGGCAGGAACAGATGCTGCTGAACTGCAGCCAGGAGGGAATTTTGACATAACTTATTCTATGTAGTGGTTGGCCCCTTGTAGCTCTTTCTGCCAACATGTTTTAAAATAAAAACCCTCCTGATAGAGACTTGACATGTAGCTCCTGCTCTGAGCAATGATCAGATGCAAAGTACATGGCTTCAAAGTCATACCTACTATTTAGTTTGCTTCTTATTGGATGTTAAGCAGCCATAGTTTAAAGAAAGGTCTATAAAAGATATTGTTTCAACTGTTTTCCATTGCTATAGCAAAGCAACTAGAAAAAAAGTTTATAAAAAAAAATGCAGAAGAAGTGCTTGGCTAAATACAATAGAACACAACTGTGATTTTCACCTGTGAGGCTAGTTCTGATAGGTAGTTTTCTATTGTGCCATGTAAAAAATGTACCAAGCCTCTTGCTAACCAATTCAGGTTCTGGTTACCTTGATGATGGTGGTCACTACACTGTGACACACTGGTATGAATTTCAGGCTGACAATTTGGTATATTGATGCTCTAGAAATCCTTTTAACCTTGATATGGAAAAAAGGTTATACTTTATGAATGTTCTCAGTCTGCAGTCTTTAAGCATTTATTCTGCCAAGATAGGAGAAAATTCAGTGTGTCCACACACACAAAAAAGAACATGAAGAATACAGAGATAATGTAGGATTCAGGCCCAAGGCTGAATTGTATTCAAATTACTTAATAGTTCAACTTTTTGTAGAGTGTTAAACAATTTAGTCAGGTGCCAAACAAATAATAACTAGTTTAACCTGCTATTTTTTTACATTAGCTCCACTGTTTAGTTGAACATTTTATATTTTTATGGTTTATTTATATGGTGCTAACACATTAATAGAGATGTACAGAGAATATTGGATCCTTCCCATCAGTACCTGCCCCACTGGAGTTTATAGTCTACAGTCTCTACCAAAACACACACACAACGGTCCTTGTTGCAAGCTTTCAGTTAACTTGCCAGCATGTTTTGGGAAACCCACACAAATATGGGAAGAACAAACAATCAACACACCAGCACTGTGAGCCTGCAATGCGAACCACAGTGCTACTGAATGGTATAATTCATTTGTTCCTCTTTGATTATTCAGTTGTGATACTGTTTGAGTTCAGTACAACACTATTTCCAAAAAACAAGTAGAACTAATACCTGATCCAGTAAGAATTATTTGGATCTTTTGTTAGAGCTACAGCTATTAGATAAGCCTTTATAACTGGGCTAATAGAAGTCTTCACCTTTAGTAGCCGCCTTTCCCAAGGATCTGATGTTGTTCGGAGGTACTCGGATGCCCCCAGGACCTAAGCTCTAAGGTAGGAAAGGTTTATCAGTACAACTGAAGAGCAGGATGGAGAAAACCGGTATACTGGAGGAAGCTAGCCGGAACTGACCAGAGGTTGTGGGTCAGTAACAAGCAGGATAACCAGGAAACAGGCCAGAGGTCAGGGCAGGTAGCAAACAGGGGTAATCCAGAAAACAGACAGAGGTCGGGGGCAATCAGCATTCAGGCAGGGTCAAAATCAAAGCCAAAGGTCACAACAGGAATCAGGTCAAATGCAGAGTATCCACAGGATAGAACAGGACAGAGCTGGTGAGCAATTGTGCAGCACAAAGACATTATAATCGGCAGGGAGTTTAAGACCTCCCTGCCTTTAATACATGAAGTGGCAAAATAGAGTTTAGGGGCGCAGATGATACTAATTGCCCCTCCAGGATATGCTTAATTAATTATACAGGCTTGCGCACACTCCCGACTGCCACAGATGCAGGGACATGGCGCTAATTGCAAAGGTGCCCAGGCTGTTGCCTTGGTGAGGTCCAGGACAGTGATATCAGAAGTGACATCCTGGCTGTTGTCATGACAGCAGGAATGCAGGTGAGAGTGGGCAGACGTGAGCAATATCTTTATTAGGTCTTGTATTACTACATTTAGCCTGTGTGTCATCATCTTCTGACTAGACTAACATAGAATGATGTGGTTTGGAAGTAATCCACGTGGTCAGCCTTACCACTGACAGCCAATCTTCATTCAGAATGGCCACCATTCTGTGCTGTTGTTTCCAATTCAAACAAAAGAATCACCCTGTAGGCAGCCTTATCTACAAGACTGGTACACCCCATATCTCGAATGAGTACAAAATGACTTAGGCAAACAGTGAAAAAAAGCAGAACAGTGCTTATTGAATAAATACACTCCATGGGATTCAGCTTTTTAAAGAAACAAAAACTATCACACTCAAAGTCTACTAAACAACTCTATCAGAATGGAGCCATTCACCACTCTCCCAGAGCCAGGGCTCAGAGGGTGAGCTACAATAGTCACTCCTCTACCAGCAAGGTAGGAATCCCGCTCAATGTGTTTGTGATTTTGGCAGGTGCACAAAGTAACAAAGCCCACAGAGGCTTAAAGAGCCATATTACCAGCAGCAATCAATTCATGAACTGTCCAACAAGATCCATGAAGAAGACACCTGTTACCTTTGAGAAGTCCCCTCTTATCACTCGGCCTGCTCCCATGGTATAGGGCTCCCAACACGGAGGATATATATATATATATATATATATACATATATATATACATACATATTAGACATGTTCTGGTTTTGGTTTTAGATCTGAATTAACTTCGTGTTTTGACTTTGGTTTTGGCCCATGCGTGTTTTGGTTTTGGATCCCGATTTTTTTCTAAAATCCCTATTTTTTTTTGTTGCTAAAATCACATATTTTTTTTGCCCCTACATTATTATTAATCTCAATAACACTAATTTCAAGTCATTTGCAGTCAAGTTTGACCACCTCACAGGTCACAATATTATTTTCATACACTTTCAAACAAAGACTGCAGATTTAGAAGACCAAGCCTGTCAGATCTATTATTTGTATTTCAGCAATGAAAATTAGCAGTGGAGCAATGGAGCTCTCCTGAATGTCACTGGAGACTCTGAAGAACACTGCTACCCCTCCTCTTTCTCTTCTACCTATGACACTGCCCAACTGCACTAGAGACTGCCAAGAACTGTGCTACTCCTTCTTTGTCCTTCTGTGAAATGGCGCTGGACACCGTGGAGGGCGGTACTTATAGAATCCAAAGCTGGCGAGATACATGATCCGACGACGTAACGATGACGTTTTGCCTCATGTTCAATTTAGAGGGCATGCGAAAGTACCCAGCCGGCTCGGCTCGGTACTCGGATCTACTAAGTTGGGGTGTGTTCGGTTCTCTGGGAACTGAGCCTGAGCTTTTTAAAATACATATATATATATATATATATATATATATATATATATATACATATATATATATACACATACATGATTAAGTGATTCTTTGAATCAAGAAGTGACTTTCAATGTAAAATTTTAATGTAATTTCTTATGGCACATACTTGTGTAATCATATGATGGATACGTTGCGGCATGCATCAGTGCAATTAAGGACTGACAAGTGAAGGCACAGCAAAGGCCAGTAGAAAATGATGCCAAGAGGAATATGAATCTGCATTGGAATGTTGTTTTTTCAATTAAAAATAATTGGATGACTGCTCTAGGGCTAACGACTTGTGCCAGGCAGAGCATTCATGTACAGATCAATGTGTTCAGCTGAAGACTTGAAAAGTTTATCTTTTGGATTGTGACCTTGCATGTTGCCTGATATGTTGCAGCAGCTGAGACAGCAAAATGTATGGTACATTTATAACTGTGCATAGTAAATGTAATACTAAATCTGCCACACATGAAATATTCTTTTCTACACAAAATATGCTGTTAAATCAATTTCTGACAGTTCTCCCTGGCTTAAGATATTACCATCTACATTATGAAAACATGACTTAAACAGTGTATTGATTCTAATCCACTTTCAATATTGTCAACAGCAATTTTCAGACTTAAATGTGTTATTGATCTGTTAAACATGCTGGTGTGCTGTATAAATAGTTATCAGTACTCTGTACATCGGGTTTGTGTTCTGGAAGTATATTGGGATTTCTGTTTCATCTGTTATGAATGTTATTCATTTTAATATTAATTGAGAGCCCTCCCTCCTCCTGTCTACTTGTCTGCTCCCCCTTCATCCAATTGTGTGTCCTTTATCTTGCATGTTCTTTACAGTACTTGTTATATACCCTGACAATTATATTTTATGTACAGTTTTATGCTCATTAATTGTCCAGTACTTTGCCTGTTGTTTCTCTACATATTTTTAATGTGCTCTACTTTCCCACTGTATGGTACTATGATTATTTGTGGTGCCGTATAAATAAATAAAATAATATATTTAATTTCTGTTCTATGCAACACAATATTGCAAAGCTAAAATATAGTAAACATTTAGGCAAATGGACAAAAGGAGAACGGGATCTTTATGAATTTTTGGGCAATATAAGGGCAGCCCAGTGACTTAAAAGTTAGCACTTCTGCTTCATAGCACTGGGGGCATGAGTCTTCCCAACAATGGCCTTATCTGTGAGGAGTTGGTATGTTCTCTCCGTGTTTGCGTGGGTTTCCTCCAGGTGTTCCAGTTTCCTACCACACTTCAAAAACATACAAGTAGGTTAATTGGCTGCTAACAAATTGACCGTAGTCTCTGTGTGTGTTAGTGAATTTAGACTGTAAGCTCCAATGGGGCAGAATGGGAGTAAGTTCTCTGTACAGCACTGCGGAATTATAAAGGGGAAATTATAGAAAATGTATCTCTTAAGTAATTCTTGGAAATATTGATGCTGTTGAAGGTACTTGTCAAAATCTCTTATATTTAGCTGTATCTAAGGCTAGGTACACACTGGCCCGATGATTGCACGAAAAACCTCCAATCAGCCGTCATCTGACTGTTTGGTCAGATATTGTGTGAGTTTGTATAGTGAGATGACGATCTAAAGTCGTCCCAAAGTGCCAATCATCATTTCATTTGGTTGCTTATTTTCCAACCAATCACTGACGATCATGTAGTGTATATGCATTCATGCTCACGATCTCCATAAAGTTTAGAGTCGTGTTCTATTCAGCCGATGCTAGCGATGAATGTCCCGGTGAATAAATGTAGAGAGTGCTATAGAAGGAATAATTCATTTGTTTGTTCTTAGTCAGAATGTTTCGTTTTAGAGTCACAGAATCTAGCAAAATGCGTTAGGACATGTGGATAGCAGGGCCGGACTGGCCATCTGGCACTTCTGGCATTTGCCAGAAGGGCCGATGGATGTATGGGCCGGGGGTGCTGAGTGACAATGTCTGCAGGGGGAAGGGGGGGGGGGGGGGCTGAGTGACAATGTCTGCAGGGGGAAGGGGGGGTGAGTGACAATATCTGCAGAGGGAAGGGGGGGTGAGTGACAATGTATGCATGGGAAAAGGGGGTGAGTGACAATGTATGCATGGGAAAGGGGGGGGTGAGTGACAATGTCTGCAGGGGAAGGGGGTGAGTGACAATGTATGCATGGGAAAGGGGGGTGAGTGACAATGTCTACAGGGGGAAGGGGGCGGTGAGTGACAATGTATGCATGGGAAGGGGGGGTGAGTGACAATGTATACATGGGGAAGGGGGGTGAGTGACAATGTCTGCAGGGGGAAGGGGGGTGAGTGATAATGTATGCATGGGAAAGGGGGGTGAGTGACAATGTATGCATGGGAAAGGGGGGGTGAGTGACAATGTCTGCAGGGGAAGGGAGGTGAGTGACAATGTATGCATGGGAAAGGGGGGTGAGTGACAATGTCTGCAGGGGGAAGGGGGCGGTGAGTGACAATGTATGCATGGGAAGGGGGGGTGAGTGACAATGTATACATGGGGAAGAGGGGTGAGTGACAATGTCTGCAGGGGGAAGGGGGGGGTGAAAATGCCTGCAGGGGGCAATGACTGTAGGGAGGGGACAATAAAAATGGCCAATGTGTGTGGGGGACAGTATATGACTATAATGTGTGTGGGGGACAGTATATGACTGTAATGTGTGTGGGGGGACAGTATATGACTAATGTGTGTTGGGGACAGTGTATGACTGTAATGTGTGTGGGGGGACAGTGTATGACTGTAATGTGTGTGGGGGGACAGTATATGACTATAATGTGTGGGGGGACAGTATATGACTGTAATGTGTGTGGGGGGATAGTATATGACTGTAATGTGTGTGGGGCAACAGTATATGACTGTAATGTGTGTGGGGGGACAGTATATGACTATAATGTGTGCTATTAAGTGCATGTGGGGCTGCTTGGGAAAAATGAGGTATATTTATTGAATGTGATTATGAATTATTTAATGCCTGAGATGGTTGTGGGAAATGGTTATTTTTTATTAAACATAAATGCTATTTAATTTCTTGCTGGGGTTGTTTGGAGGGAGGGAAATAGGTTAACTTATTAAATGGGAATACTATTAATTTAATGTTTGGGGCTGGTTGTAGGGAAATAGGTATTTTTAATAAATGTATATACTATTTAATGTCAGGACTAGTTGGAGGGAAATAGATGTATTTATCAAATGTGAATACTATTATTTTAATGTTGGGGCTGGAGTGAGGCCTAAATTTAAAACGTGGGTGCTATATTGATTTAACACCGGTGCTGGTTGGAGTTTTAAAAATTTCATATACCCATTTTTTTTTCCTAATAGGGCCTCCAACATTCCAGGATCCAGAAAAGCAGCAACTGATCTAAAGACACCAGCAGCCACAAGTGGTGACAATGACAAGACAGGTAGGAGAGACCAGGACAGTCTGCCAACTGTCCTGAATTTGGTGGGTGACTGTCCCGCTTAGTCAGGATTTGGTCTGACTGCAAGGACAGTTAGGAGGTATGTCCTACTTCACATTGTACTGCTTGTGAAGACAGAACTGTGTGCACCTAACAGTAGTGCTCACAGTATTGCCTGTGTATTTGTTGAAAATGTGTCTAATAACCATATTACATCATAGGAGCTCCCCTGTCTTAAGTGCCTAGGGCCCCCGAACCTTAATCCAGCTCTGGTTAGCAGGAGGGAGCGGATAGCTATTCCCAGTCCCTGGATAGGACACAGCCTGCAGAGGAAGCCGAGGAGCTCTAAGTCTCGTGAGATTTATTAATCTTGTGAGACTAAGAGCTTCCCTGCTCACTCTACAGGAAGTTCCCACCCTGATGGATGTCAGCAGCATCAGAAGCATAGATAAGTACAGTGGGCTGGGGGTGTTGTAATGTGTCTCTGGGGTGGGGGGGTGGCATGATGGGGAGGGCCTGATAAATGTAATGTTTTATTATAATGTATGTATCAATGCCCCATGTTGACCACGCCCCCAACATAATGTGGCCACGCCCCTGACTGCGTCGCTGCTGCACAGCGGTACACAGTTTTGTCCTGCTCATCAACAGAGATGGGCCTGTATGCTTGAAATGCCAGGGCTGATTTTTACTCCCAGTCCAGCCCTGGTGGATAGCTATAACAAGGTGTATTTAATCAGTGTGCAAAGTGACAAGAATGAATAATTGAATATTGTGCTGTCATTCTCTGAAGACTAGAGGACCAAATGAAGGACCAGCTGAGGAGCACAGATCTGAAGGCAAATTCTGTCAGTGTGTATGCATGAATCGCCAGACTGATCGGACCTTAAGTAGTAGGTACAATCCTTTGAGAAAACACGTTTGTCGGAAACATTTTCAGTGTGTACCTAGCCTTGGAAATAGGATTACCAGAAATGTGTAGTAGAAATGGGAAGTTGCATAATTAAAAACTACTTCTGGCAAACATCTGTTGTCACGTTATGTGATAATAGAGCCATAGCTCACTATACCTGGGTTCACAGATCAAACAAGTAAGGTAGATAGGAAATATGCAACATGTTCTTTTATTGTAAAATATAAAAATATAATGCAAAAGAGTAACAACACTGTATACTGTAACACATCAGACCCACAGATCGACGGACTCCCTGCTATTACTCACTTTCTTTCTGGCAGTTGCACTCCTCCGGAATGGACGCCATGGCTCTCCTGGCAGGGTGCCAACTTCTCAGCTGATCTGAGCATGCATGAACCGACAATATCCCTATTCATTCTTTCCAGCCAATCAGATGCAAGACTTCACTATTTAAGCACACCTCTTACCTGTGATAGTTGCCAGATATTCAGGTCTCTCCTCCTGTTCAGACGTTCTGACGTTCTGTTCCCTGGCTCTGACTACCTCCTGTTCTCTGAGTCTCCAGCGCATCAATCCGCAGATCATCACAGCCTCTGTGTCTACTCCACTATCTTTGTAGTAAATGCTGTGCAGATTATCGCCACCTGTTCTCTGAGTCTCCAGTGTATCAATCCGCAGATCATGACAGCCTCTGTGTCTACTCCACTATCTTTGTGGTAAACGCTCTGCAGATTATTGCCACCTGTTCTCTGAGTCTCCAGTGCATCAATCTGCAGATCATAACAGTCTCTGTGTCTACTCCACTATCCTTGTGGTAAATGCTGTGCAGATTATCGCCACCCATTCTCTGAGTCTTCAGTGCATCAATCTGCAGATCATCACAGCCTTTGTGTCTACTCCACTAACCTTGTGGCAATCGCTCCACGCTTGCTAAGAGGTAGTACCAATGTTAGCAAACTGTATGGGCACTGCTCTGACTCTACTGGTTGTGACATATACAAACACACTTAACAATAGCCAAATGAGCCACCAACCCTTTAGGGAGAAGCCTAAAGCTGGGTACACTCTTATGCAATCTTAAGCTGGATACACACCTATGCAGTCTTTGTGATTTCTGTACTCATTTTTGCAACTGCTGAAAGTCCTGATGAACTGAGTCGTGTTTGCCGAGTCATGCGTGCACACTTAAATTGTTAACCATCAGATTTGAGATCTACATTTCTCATTACCATCAGCTGTAAAGATTGTGACTCAGTACACACTCTACAAATATCTGCCTACCCTGCAGCAATGTGTAAACCTAATTTAAATAACAAATGTACTTCACCGCACACAAACACAAATATCCAGGAAGACGAAAAAAGTATCATTGCCATTCATTTGTTTGTGTAAAGTTTACGTTCGACTCTCTACAGAACTGTACACAAGGTAGGTTTTATTGTTATAATGAGCATGCCATATAAATAAAAATGTTGTGCTTGTTTGCTTGTCGCCATGGTGACAATACTGAAACCAATAAACAGAAGAAAAAGGAGAGGCAAAAATCTCAGCTGTTGGACCAAGGACTGGTTGTCATTGAGAAAGTCCTTTTCACATATGCCACTGCTACAGGAATTTGGGAGAATAATCCTGATGACCTCAGGAATTTCCTGCTGATAAATGATCCTACTTACCAGAAGCTGCTTCAAATGGTCACCCCACTCATACAAAAGGAGGACATATATTTAAGGAGACCCATATCTCAAAATCTGTAATATAAAATACATAAAAATAAAAGTCAAATGTGCTCATAGTGGTACTGTTCAACATTTTCAAATGATGATGAATGGCTTCCAGTATATTGCAGAATACTGGCACTGCTATTTTGTGTAGAGGTCTTATAGACTGGAAGGGTACTGGTGTGTCAATCCATGCATTGATGTTGCCTTTTAGGAGGTAGCAGGAAATGAGGGGATGAGCCAGGCCTATAAAGTCTTGAACCTGGCTGCGTGGGAAATCTGTCAAATCCATGTACTGGGTGAGTTCCCCTCTGTTTGCCCTATAATCATATGTCTGGCCTTGGCCCTGTTTTCTGTATCCAAGTATTTCAGTTTATTTGCTATGGCTGTACACATCAGGGCACATTCATCATCTTCTTTTTCCATCAGCCTGTGCTGCCCACCTCCTGTGGCAATTTCTTTCCCCACCTGCCAGGTTGTTGCTGAGTAGGTTGCTGGGTGGGTTGCTGAGTGGCTTCTGAACTCAACAGGGTAGGATCAGACCTCTCCACAGTATCCTCCGCCACATAAGAAAATCCCTCCTCAATGTAGGCAGATGACTATTTAATAAAAAATATAAAGTAAAATACTTCGTAAAATAACAATAGATTCATGTATTGATTTAACATTACAACAATCTTTTTTTTTTAGCTCCCATCTAAGGTTGAGAAATGGCAAGTTATCGCTGCATGTGAAGCTGTGATTGGGCCATAGATGGGAAACATGTCAGAATTATGCCACCCTCTAAAACTGGTTCCTATTTCTACAATTATAAGGGATTCTTCAGTATTATCATTATCAAGCTAAACTTGCACAGTCTATGAATGATGCAGCTTCACTAATAATAGCAGTACAATACTCATGAGCAATGTATGAGGTAAGAGTCCACAAACAATCCTCCCAAGGGATGTCAACTCTGGACACTTCCTTATGGGTAGAGATGTCCACTTGTGGACCCGGCCACATTACCCTCTACCAGCTTGGAAGGGAACTGACACCCAGTCACCCTATTCCTGTAGACACACCAGGATATCAGAACCATGGGTTTCTCCCACTGGAGATAGGACCATTCAATCAGATGTTTATACTCAACTTGCATAAATAAGGTATTCTTCACAATCCTTTCAACAGAGCAACTAGAACCCGAAACTCCTTCACCAGACTTCAGCATAACACAAATGTGTTCCACCCACTTCCTTATTTTAAAGTGACCTAAATTACCATAATGTTGGGATACACCATGGTTGGGTACCAAATGTCTTGCTGCTCCAGGAGTAGGCACAAGTCACAAAGGGTCTAACTGGTGTGTCTCTCTTCATTACTTGCACTTAATTCAACCCCTTTCTGGGCAGGCACTTGGATATCTGCTGGGTTGCCTTACAGAACATTAAGCACGTCATCATGGTAACAAATGAGCTTGGCCTCCTTGATGAAATGATCCTCTCAGAGTTAACCCCTTGCAAGATTTTTGCATGTAAATGAAGCCGAAGCTGTTATGGGCTTCCTGTCTGGGAGAGAAGCAGGAGACATGGGGGGATGCAATTGCCATACATGGAGTTTCTTCAAAACCTTCTTCCTTCCGATGTCATACCTCTTGCTGATAGAATTATTGGTAACTCACTTGGCCACATGTAAGTAACAATAATATATATATATATATATATATATATATGTCAATATCACACCAATTATTTAATATGGAGACAAAGTAACACAGTATCACATAAATGACACACATAGCAACTTTGCAATTATTATTCTTTATTTATAATGCGAAACAAGGTATCCGCAGCGTCATACTAAATAAAGTAAACAAGTATAACCAAGACTTCAATAGCTCCAAATAAGGTCCATAATGTACATTTATATGATGATATAAAGGCAATAAAAGGACCTCATATCACTAATCACCACAAAGTGATAAAATATGCTTCATACAGGTTGGTTCTGAGCTCACAGGACATATGCACAGTCTTTCCCCCATAGACCATATGAAAAATAAAAACACATAAAAAAACTACATGAACAAGTGAGTGGATGCTTAATACGGATCCATTCAAGAGTATGAGGATGCTTTAAATAATTTAAGAAATGATGGCATTGCAAGCAATACAATTCAGACAATGACAACACACAGATTTTGGTGTGTCAAGCCATGTTACTATGTGGGAAATACTTTGGATATGTTAAGGCACAATAATACTTTTAGCTCTCTTGTTGGTGCATACTGGTTTCTTGTGATCCTTCATAGTCTATGCATATGCCTAAACTAGACAGGTAATCCATGAGTTGGACACAGTACTATAGACAGGTGCCTATAAATAGAAATTTATTTCATCCCTGGTGATCCAGTTCTCTTCCCTAGAAACAATAGCACAGTTGAACAATCTTACTCTATTCAGAGGAGCAATTTAAACACCATGCTATCCTATCCTGTTCCTCCTTCCACTTATAAAACTGATCCACCTCCACTTCAGTTCCTCTATCAGTTGGAAAACCACAAGGCTTGATCCTAGACCCTCAGCTCTTTTCTATCCATCTAACCTTACCTTGAAATTGAATATGCTTCTTTGAATTTCAAAATCTCCTCTATGTAGATTATAGACATATTTAATATCCTTTTGCGTCCTTTCACCATCTTTGTTGGCATGGGTTACTCATTGTCTTTTTGCTTCTCACCACCTCAAATTCTGTCTTTCAAAAACAGAGCTACAATAATAATATTTCCACCAGTCAGCAGAAGCTACATACTTCACAGTACGACGATAAACCCTAATCTTGAAGCTTATCTTTGACTTGAAACTCTCTTTTTTACCGCCAATTCCAATATGTATTCGAATCCTGTTATATAAATATAAGAAACTCTATGGAAATCCCGCCCTCTGACAAGAAGCCTTTCCTTTAGCCTCCAAACCTACAAGTGTTTCCTGGAAATTCACCACTTTAAGCAAGCTTATCAAATTCACAAAAACCATCTTCAAAACCTTCCTAGACTATTTTACCCAATTACTACCTCTCTACACAGCTCATGTAAAACTAACATTTTTTCTCTTTGTTTACTTACTGACCCCCAAACCAGCATTGCTGTGTGGCTGGATCACAAAACCACACTAAGCACATTTTCATATTGCAATCTGGTTGGTCAGATAACCTCGTGTATCAAACTTCTCTTTTCCTAATTATTTATTCCCAAATGTGAAGCTCTGCAAGGTATGATGGCTATATAAAAAATAAGCAAAAAAAAAAAAAAAAGACAAAAATAATAAGAATATTAATAATATAATTTAATGTTTAGTCTTTTTCTACCATAGATTAATATAGTTTCCACAAACTATTTTAGAACAATACATTTTCTCTTTAGTTTATTGATCCATGATCCATTGTCCATTGCTAAATATGCGCACATGCAATTAAATTGATTGTGATTAAACATTCTGCTACCTATTGTTCAACAGGAACGTCATCATCATTTGACGATAAAAGAGAAAAATATCTAGCTGTAGAATTCAGAATAGGAAACACATTAGCTTATATCAGCAATGTTTAATTGTTTTATTATTATATTACCACTTTCTACAAGCCGTTACTGACGTACTGTAGTAGTCATATTATATTTATCAGGCTTTTATATAGTATTAAATTAAACTTCCGAAACCTGCTGGGACCAGCTTTAAGGTATTCAGGGCAATCGTCATGTACGACCAAGCTTGGAGAGTGGAAAATGAATGGATGTAATTACTTCAGAGACACGCTCTCTAGGAAATAACAGTATTTGCTATTTGTTTAGATTGTATAAACATGAAGAAGTATGTGAAAAAAAGCACAGTGGTGTCTATCAATTAAGTTTTGCTTATACATAAGGTATACATATGAAAACTAATTAAATTTTTGGTGTATAGATTTTTTTTGTAGCATTTTTGCTACTCAAGCTGCAATAACAAACCTATAGAGTCACTTTTCAAAGTCTTTTTATAAGATTTACACTCTATAAAGTGTTTATGCCTGGAGGTTGTGCTTATTTATCTCTCCATGCACTGAGAATTGTTACAAGATCATTATATACTGTAGCGGAATAAATTAAATTCATACTGTTTTCAGTCACGGCTGGTTATTTGTGAAGTGCACCGTAAAACACCTTTGTTTTGCAACAGTGTCTGCCCAGTGCATTTAATGTCCACTCTCTGGACACAGCTCTGCAAATCAGAAGTGCAAATCAGTAAGGAAGGAAACTGCACAATGTGCAAAAGTGTAAACTTCCCATGAAGGTCAAACCTCTTACCACTTTAGTCCCATCTCGTTACTTCAATAAACATTTCTGTTTTTCTCCTAAAATAAAGATCGGTTTGGCCTTATCTGTGGCCTGTATTATTCATAAATGTGTGGAGCCATTGAGACTATTTTTATTACAGGTAACAATTTGGGATGTAGGAAATTTTTTTTTTTTTTACATTGCTGAGGGTGCTGCTCAAAATGCATTTCTGAGGAACAATGCAACACGGAGATGCAAAACTGCTTCCAAAATTAGATATATGATAGCTCTGAGCTGGTGCAAAATCGAAGTCCATTTGCGGAGAATAAATGTCAGGAAATGCCAATGAAAATTTGCCCTCTCCACCCTTTTATCTTACTTCAATAATCTCAGTCCATTAAACAGAATCTAGGTGCACTGCTACTATGCAAAACTCCTCCTCCAGACTTCACTAGGAATAAGCCGGCACTCTGCCCCTGTCTGTGCAAGCTGTTACAAAGGAGTAAAAGTGTCCATCTTGTCTAGAGAGGTTCACTGACCCCCATATTTTGTTTTTGTTTTTGGATCTGTATTAACTTTGTGTTTTGGTTTTGGTTTTGGTTTTGGCAAAACCACCCTCACGTGTTTTGCTTTTGGATCTGTATTTTTTAGAAAAATTGCTAAAATATGCTAAAATGAGCACTCCTATAACACAGTTGGAGATGGTGGAACCAGTGAAAAACCAAGTATGTGGTCACACGTACGAGAGATACGCAATTCAAAGGATCATTGAAAACAAACTTCAGAAGGGTAAATCCGCCAGGTGTCCAAACATTGGCTGTGATCATTCTGACATGATTATATCAGATCTTGTTCCAGACAATGCACTAAAAAGAGCCATTGACATTCACAGCAAAAAGCAAGGTCATCACTGAGCTTTGAATTGGCCCCAATCCCAAAAACAATAAACTATAGCCAGGTACATTTGATGTAAAGTGCAAATTACAAACACTTTGTGCAATACTGATGAAACTGCAGCAAAGGGGAAGGTTTGAGTAATATATATACACGTCTATTTAGACATCCATGCTTATATTACTTCTGCAAGCAACGTTGTTCTTTGTTAATAAAACTGTTGTCTTTATACTGTTAAAAATAAATATATAATAATACTCCACCATTCTTTGGATGTTGTTAGTAGGATCAGGTGGAGTTTCGGCAGAGATGTCACTAATTTTGATCAATTCATTTACAGTAGACCAGACCAGATGTCAAAATGTTGTGCTGAGTCATCTGCATCATCAATGGCTGTCTTGACGAAAGCTAGGTTTTGTAAAGCACACAACAGTATATAGCACATGTAGGTAACATTAGCATACAGCGGTAGCTGAAAGGAAAAGTGGTGCAAGATGAAATTGTCCCTCCCACCCACTCTCTGTTCTTTGATGTAATTGGCGTTAAAACCCTTCCTCGTGCAAATTGTAGTTCATTTTGATGAACATCATCTTTATTACATTTTGAGGAAGTAGCCTCTTACATCGATTGCTGACAAGGTTCCCAGCTGTGCTGAAAATTCTTTCCGAGTACACACTGGAGGGTGGGTAGCTTAGGTATTGCAAAGCGAGTTTGTACATGGGTCTCCAAATCTACTTTTTTTTTCTCCCAATATGTAAAGGGACTGTCTGCCGTATCTATTTCTATGCTGTCATTAAAATAATCCTTCATAATCCTTTGGATGTTGATAGTAGGATCAGGTGGAGTTACGGCAGAGGTGTCACGGTTTTTAATCACTTCTTTTAGACCAGACCAGATGTCAAAATGTTTTGCTGAGTCAGCTGCATCATTTCTGGGTCTCTTTGGAAAGTTAAGTTTTTCCTAGCAGTAGTTGACTGAGAAACTGAAGGAGGAGATGCCGTCCTGTCGCTTAATAGTACTTGAACTGTCATCTTGCTCACCAGAAGCTCCTTGCATCTCTTGAGATCTGAGTCAGTTGAAAACAAAAAGAAGACATAGCTCTTAAACCTAGGATCAAGCACAGTCAAAAAAATGTAGTGATCGGATTTCAAGATTTTGATAACTCTTGGATCCTGGTGAAGTGAATAAAGTACTTGATCTACAAGTCCAACACACTTATCGTAATTGCTTTGTTCTATCTTCTCCTTCACTTTCTCAAGCTGCTTTTCCAAAAGTCTAATTAAGGGAATCACTTGACTCAAGCTATCAGTGTCTGAACTCACTTCACAGGTGATTACTTAGAATGGTTTCAGCACCTTGCACAACACAGAAAGTATTCTCCAGTGTGCTTGAGTAAAATACACCACCCCCTCCTTTCTCAATGTCATGGCTTTTGGAGTAAGCGTGGATGGCTTTTCGCTATTCCTCCATACGCAGAAGCATATACAGGGTGGAATTCCACCTTGTCACCACCACTTGCTTCAGTTGTGGCAGGGCAAATTAAATTGCTCTTGCAGCTGCTGCAATCTCCTACATGCTGTTTCCGAATGCAGGAAATGTCCAGATATTTTACAGGCCACAGACAGCATCTCCTGCACCTCCCTGTCATTTATCAAAAAGCTCTGCGCCACCAAGTTAGCGTGTGAATAAAACAGGAAATGTGATGGAATTCACCCAGCTGTAATGCTCTCACAATATTGGTGGCATTATCAGAAATGACAAATCCTGAGGAGAGTCCAAGCGGGATAAGCCATGTTTCAATGAATCCTTAGCTTTTGTAACAGATTGTCAGCTGTATGCCTCTTAGTGAAGCCAGTGATACACAAAGTAGCCTGCCTCTCAAAAATGTGACATAGTTGGGTACATGATGCTGCTGTTCCTGCTGGTGAAGGCGAATCACCAACCCAGTAGGCTGTCACAGTCATATAACCTTTAGTTTGCCCAGTTCCGCCTATCCACATATCTGTGGTTAAGTGTACAGTGGGTAGAATGGCATTTTGTAGCCCAATAATTACATTTTTATGAACCTTCTTGTACATGTGAGGAATATCTTTTCTAATAAAATGGTGTTGTGATGGAATTTGGTAATGGGGATACAAGACCACATTTAATTGTCTAAAATCAGCTGCACTAATAGTGGATATTGGACGCAGATCCAATGCTAGCATAGTCACCATGGCGTCTGTGATCCGCTTTGTGACTGCATGACAGCTTTCATACTTGCTTCCTCTTGCAAAGGATTGTTTAACAATCAATTGTTGTAAACTACTAGTAGTCGTCTTCTTGGTGTGCTTCTGGGATGAAGATCCACCCCCAGCAGCACCAGCGGGACTTAAGCTGGGTACACACTACACGGTTTTCATCCTATAATCGGCTGAATCAGCCGACATACGACCGCTCGTTCAAAAGTCGGGTCAGTGTGTGCAGTGACACGATGGTCGAAAGTCTGCCCAAATGGATGATTGTCGTCTCATTTGGTTGGTCGTACCGTTTAATATTTTCGTTCCAATCTCGTTTCCGCTGTGCAGTGTGTATAAACTTCTGACCGATCCACGACAATCCTCCGATACTTCCTCGACCGGGGGGGCGTGTGTATGTAAATTTTTTGATGTCTGTCCGAGTCCTACGTGGTGCGGAATCCGCACATTACTGACTTGTGTTTTGTATCGATATGTATTGCACCTGTCTGGCTGCAGACCGTTACACGTGTATAAAGCATGTATGTTATTACTCTTTGCATCTATGTTGGCAATCATTTCTCATTTAACCTTTATAAAGTTTAAAAACTATTAAAGTTATAAAGTCATATTAACCTTTATTAAACAATATTTATAAAATACTCTGAATAAACCACACAGCGTTAATGCAACAGTTTTATTGCAGGTAAAAAAATATCAACATAAAGTATTGGGAAATTGCGCTCAATTATCTTGATTTTAAACGTACAAATGGTAAAAGGGATAAGATCAACATTTAATAATTACACATATAAAAACAAATGGGTTAGCAGCAATTGATAAAAACCCCTGAAGAAATTCGCATATGCGAATGAAACGCGTCGCTCTCCCTTCCCTGCTTGTCGGCAACCTAGGATTGTCAGGAGCGCTGTTAGCAATGTTAACAACAGGGATCCCTGCACCATCTACCGCTGGATTTGAGGTTGGATTCCGCTCACATCTGACGGCCAGGTTGGTGGAATTACTAGTACTGGACCCCGCTTTCCTGCAATTTATTTTTGGACTCTTAAGAACTCACTTTTTTCTTATGGGACAGTTGCATCAATCCCTTCTTTGCTTCACCAAGGGATGATTTTTGTATTTTGTTTTGATTTTGTTTTGATTGACCTTACATGATTAGTTTGAGACTAATCAGTGGCTGATCTTTGTGTTTTTTTTTTTTGGATTTGATTTTTATTTTTTGGTTTTATTTTATTTATTTTTATATTTTTTTGTCTTATAATTTTTTGTCTTATTTTTGTCTTTAACGTGGTGTATTGGACATTTTTATCAATTGCTGCTAACCCATTTGTTTTTATATGTGTAATTATTAAATGTTGATCTTATCCCTTTTACCATTTGTACGTTTAAAATCAAGATAATTGAGTGCAATTTCCCAATACTTTATGTTTAGCTCTCAAAGGGACAGGATATTCCCTATCTGGTAATAGCTGCTCTTATCTTGAATAAGAGTTGAGCGCTACTGCTATTTATTTTTTAAAAAAATATCAATATAAAATTTGTATGAAACGGGAAAAAAAAATAGTATTACAGTGAAAGGGTGCTACTGGTTTGTGGCACAACAGTTGCAAACAGCATATACATGTCATCAAAAGTATTATCAAGGTTTTTGATTTTTTTTCTTGATGTTGGCAATATTTCCTTTAATTTCTTTAAAATAATCGTTGAGTTTGGCAACATTTTTTTCTTCTTCCGAACTTTCATCACATATGACGATGGTATCTATGAAGCAAGAAAAGAAAAATGTTTTACCATTACGCTTCTATATCTGTAATAAAGTTAATAAAAGTCTTAATCTAACACCTGAAATGTGCTCACCTTGCACACTACTCGAGATCAGTTTGTGTTGTGGTCCCTCTGGCACATTTATTTTTTCTTGTTTGAGAACAGGTGTTATTTCATCAGTGGTATCTACACTGGCCTTCTCACCGTTAATTCTTCCTTCTGACAAAACAATAATCATGCGTTTGCATTGGTTCATGTAACAGTAGAATGAAATACATAAAGTCCTTCAAACAGGTACACTACATGACTACACGTGCTACTCACTTTTTTTAATGTTTCTACGGATTTGCTCCAGTCTCCTAGCCTCTTTATTTTTAAGGTCTGACCACCTCTTCTGGACTTGGAATTTATTTATTTTCTTTCCAAGTTTTTCATTCAGTAATCGCAGTAGTTTTTCCATTATCAATTTCTTTCTATTATTATTTTTTCTGTACTTTCGCTTTTGACAGTCGTAGTCGTACTGGTCCAGTACTTTTACCATTATCTTCATCTCTCTAGGGCTCATTGACTTTGCTCTTTAACTGCAGTACATTCTTCTTGAGCATCTCCATCCCCCACCGTAACTTTTCCAACATTTGTTGGCCCTTCCAGCATCATTTGTGACTGCGTCTCCATCTCCATTGCTTCAACCCCCACTAACACCTTCTCTTCATTGGCCATCTTTTCACGTTCCTCGGCGCCAGACAGGCTCCTCTATAATTTTATACACTCAGACATGGACGTTTGTTTAGAGAATGGAGCATTGTGGGTAATGCCTATTCGTGTATAATAACCTCATGTATGGATTTATTTTTCTATAACTGTAACCCGTTCATTACCATTACATACGAAGGGATTTTACGATTCTTTGGAGCTGTACATTCGTTCACATATACTGTAAGTTCTTTCTGATTGGTACATACATGTGTACTTGCATTGGTTTATTGTACAGCACAGATGGGACTTATGTTTCTTTTTATTTTACCCAAACAGAACACAATGGCTTACGAAAGAAATGCTGACCTAATGAAGGATTTTATTGAGACCTACAGGGCTCACCCATGTTTGTGGAAAGCCAAATTCAAAGAGTATTCAAACAGAATGATGCGAAACATGGTGATGCAAGAGCTTGTAAAAGCATGTCTACCATATCACCCTGGAGCAACTGTTGAATGGGCAAAAAACAAGATCCAGAACCTTAGGGCTGTGTATAAAAAAGAATTAAATAAAGTTGAAGCAGCCAAAACATCTGGAGCTGCAGCTGAAGACGTGTATGTGCCAAAGCTATGGTACTTTGATATGTTACACTTTGTGAAGGACCAAGAAACACCATGTACATCCACTAGCAGCATGCCCATGGACAGCAGTTCATCCCCAGAGGTAGAGCAAGCATAGGATATACCTGCAAGCGGAACAGTAAGTACAGTACATTATGATGTTGCCATGTAACAGATTTATTAATGTTCAAACAATCAACAACACAATAACAATGCATAACATGTATATAAACAGTCATAAGCAATCATTCTGCCATGGCACAACACCATCACCGTTGGAATACGTAAGGTATGCTTCACGATTTAATTTTGCCAATGAACTACTATTTTTAGAGTGTCCACACTCTAATGGTGTCAAGCCCACTACCTCCATGTCCTCGGCATTACTTTCCACATTGACCTGAGTGGTACGTCCACTGTTGCTTTTACGCCACAGAAAGTTATGCAGAACACAACAGGCCATCACTACTTTGTCGACTTTGTCCAAACGCAGGTTTATTGTAGAATGAAAAACTCGGAACCTGTTACTTGGTATCCCAAAGGCATTTTCAACTACACGCCGAGCACGTGACAGTCTGTAATTAAATATACGCCTTTCAATGGTCAGATTTCTTTGTGGGTATGGTTTTAAATAGGGATGAGCGGGCTCGGATATCTGAAATCCGAGCCCACCCGAACCTTGCCGATCCGAGCCGGATCCGAGACAGATCCTGGTATTCCCGCCAATTGCAAAACTGAAAGCTAGGCTCCGAGTCATAATCCCGTTGTCGGATCTCGCGATACTCGGATTCTATAAATTCCCCGCTGGCCGCCGCCATCTTCACTCAGGCATTGATCAGGGTAGAGGGAGGTTGTGTTAGGTGGTCCTCTGCCCTGCTATATCCTGTGCTGTGCTGTGCTGTGCTCAGTCCAGTGGTGCTGTGTCCTGTGCTCTGTCCTTCTGAGTTCAGTGGTGCTGCTGGGTCCTGTGCAGGTGTCCTGTTCAGTCCAGTGGTGCTGTGTCCTGTGCTCTGTCCTTCTGAGTTCAGTGGTGCTGCTGGGTCCTGTGCTGTGTCCTGTTCAGTCCAGTGGTGCTGTGTCCTGTGCTCTGTCCTTCTAAGGGCATTGTTATTTCCCCATTATTCTCAAGTTATAAAAAATTTCAAAAAAAGTTATAAAAAAAATAATTATAAAAAAAAGAAATTATCCAAAAACAATCCTGCAGTATAAGTCCATTGGTACTGCAATATTACAAAGTTCACTGATTCTGCAGTATAAGTCCACCAGTGGTACTGCAATATTACAAAGTTCACTGATTCTGCAGTATAAGTCCAGTGGTACTCTCCTGTGCCGCATATAATTTTTAAAGGCTTTGCCGAGTGTGTGTGGCTTAGGGGTACGCTCTCTAGTGCTACATATAATGGAATACAAAAATTTGGAGGATAAAGCTGCGAGGAAAAAGCTCAGTTTTCCTAAAAGACCCGCTGGCGGGGATGCTGATAACATCTGGTCCGGACTGAAGGACCTGCCAATCATTGTAGATATGTCTACTGTTGCTGCATTGGATGCTGTCACAATAGAAAAAATGGTGGAGGATTATTTTGCTGACACCCTCCAAATAGACATGTCCGACAGTCCATATTGTTACTGGCAGGAAAAAAAGGCAGTTTGGAAGCCCCTGTACAAACTGGCTCTATTTTACCTGAGTTGTCCCCCCTCCAGTGTGTACTCGGAAAGAGTTTTTAGTGCAGCTGGGAACCTGGTCAGTGAGCGGCGAAGGAGGTTGCTTCCTCACAACGTTGAAAAAATGATGTTTATAAAAATGAATAATCAATTCCTCAATGAAGTACAGCACTGCCCTCCAGATACTACAGAGGGACCTGTGGTTGTGGAGTCCAGCGGGGACGAATTGATAATGTGTGAGGAGGAGGAAGTGCACACTGTAGGGGGAGAGGAATCAGAGGTTGAGGATGAGGACGACATCTTTCCTCAGTAGAGCCTGTTTAGTTTGTACAGGGAGAGATGAATTGTTTTTTTGGTGTGGGGGCCCAAACAAACCAATCATTTCAGCCACAGTTGTTTGGTAGGCCCTGTCGCTGAAATGATTGGTTTGTTAAAGTGTGCATGTCCTATTTCAACAACATAAGGGTGGGTGGGAGGGCCCAAGGACAATTCCATCTTGCAACTCTTTTTTTGGCATTATGTGACCATTCAACAGTCGTTTGCCATGTTCAAAAAGTAAAACAAAATGTCAACAAATTCAAAAAATTAAACCAAAAGTAAAATGCCCTGTCATAATTTAAAACAAGAGGTATTGACGTGCTAGAACTACTGTAGTGTTTATACAGACCCGTGGAGGGTTTTTTAATTATATTGTAGGGACCACTCCTCTATGCAGTCCAGGTACAATTTTTGGTGGGATTCAGACCATTTGAGGGTTTTTAAATTATATTGTGGTGACCACTCCTCTACGCAGTCCAGGTACAATTTTTGGTGTAATTAAGACCAGTTGATGCCGGTTTTCTTATTATATTGTGGGGACCACTCCTCTACGCAGTCCAGATACAATTTTGGGTGTAATTAAGACCAGTTGATGGTTTTCTTATTATATTGTGGTGACCACTCCTCTACGCAGTCCAGGTACAATTTTTGGTGTAATTAAGACCAGTTGATGGTTTTCTTATTATATTGTGGGGACCACTCCTCTACGCAGTCCAGGTACAATTTTTGGTGGGATTCAGACCATTTGAGGGTTTTTAAATTATATTGTGGTGACCACTCCTCTACGCAGTCCAGGTACAATTTTTGGTGTAATTAAGACCAGTTGATGCCGGTTTTCTTATTATATTGTGGGGACCACTCCTCTACGCAGTCCAGATACAATTTTTGGTGTAATTAAGACCAGTTGATGGTTTTTTTATTATATTGTGGGGACCACTACTCTGCGCAGTCCAGGTACAATTTTTGGTGTAATTAAGACCAGTTGATGGTTTTCTTATTATATTGTGGGGACCACTCCTCTACGCAGTCCAGGTACAATTTTTTGGTGTAATTAAGACCAGTTGATGGTTTTCTTATTATATTGTGGGGACCACTCCACTACGCAGTCCAGAAAGATACCTCGTTGCAACATTTTGGACTAATAACAATATTGTTAGGTGTTCAGAATACACTGTAAATTAGTGGAAATGATTGTTATTGAATGTTATTGAGGTTAATAATAGCGTAGGAGTGAAAATAAGCCCAAAAACTTGATTTTTGAACTTTTTATGCTTTTTTTTAAAAAAAAATCCGAATCCGAAACCTTAAATCCGAACCAAAACCTTTCAGCAGGTGTTTTGCGAGACAAATCCGAACCCAAAACCTCAAGCAAATCCGAATCCAAAACACAAAACATGAGACACCAAAAGTCGCCGGTGCACATCCCTAGTTTTAAAACATTGTTGTGCAATGCAAAGACGTCATCTGCCACAAACACAAAGTTTAGTCCATATTTTGTGCTTATCCGCAATGGAAGGTTTAGGGCATTGTTTTGTAGTTTGTTATGGAAGGTAGTATGCAGGGCCGGATTAACCATAGGGCTAACTGGGCTACAGCCCAGGGGCCTATGGCATCCAGGGGGCCCTTGAAAGTGCTCAGCAGCAGTATTGATCGGTCGGGAGCGGGGGCGCCCCCAGCCCGATCAGTGCTGCTGAGCACTTTCCCTGCGGTCCTTTCCCGGCGAGCTGTAGTCTCCTTACTGAGGAGATCTCGTGAGTCTCACTCTCACGAGATCTCCTCAGTAAAGAGCATACAGCGCGCCGGAGAAGGAGGTAAGTGCCTCGGGGGGTGGGGAGGCATTCAGCTCAGATCACGGGGGGGCCCTCACGGGGGAATGGAGGCCCCCTTATCCCAGGGGTCTCCATTCCCTTAATCCGGCACTGGTAGTATGCTCCAATGCATCACCATCTGAGACTCTTCCATTTTTTCCAATGTCCACAAATAGGAATTTATAGTTCGCATCCACTATGACCATTAAAATAATGCTAAAAAACGCCCTGTAGTTATAGTAGAAAGATCCACTGTTTGATGGTGGCATAATTCAGACATGTTTGCTATCAATGGCAGCACCGCAATTTGGGAAATTCCATAGTCTCTCAAAGTCTTCCGCTATCACTTTCCAGTCTTCCTCTGTCAATGGAAACTGAAACATAAAGATGTGTAAATAGTTTACATTTGAACATGCATGCAATTGCATTCCCTCATTCGTTTGCTCTTTTTCAGCCTGCACTACTGTCTGATGGGCTCTTGCTGGAAGTTGAAGACCAGGATGCTACAACAATTAATAGCACGCCATGTGAAAGCCAACTAACTGCTGACAGCCAGGACGTGACCCAAGCTGATACACCAGCAAAAAAACAATCAGAAGCGAAAGAGACGCAGAATGAAGGAAATACCAGAAAGTGATGCACTAGCAGAAAAGATGATTGATTGCGCTAACACTCTGATAACAAAAACAAAGGAACAGGACACGTTTGGTTTTCTTGGAGCAACAATAGCTAGCAAAATGAGAAGTAGTAGCAAGCACTTACAAGCTGAAATGGAGCGGCTGCTGTGCGACCTCATGTGTAGGGCTACCGTTGAAGATTTGTGGCCGGACACATTTATTTCCACAACTAACCATAGACACAAACAAGCATACGCAATTCAGACAGCACAGTTGCAGCATGGTACCATGGGTGGACAAAGCGTCATGTCTCAACCTTGTATGACATCCACGCCATTAGCATCAGGAAAGATGCCACATTACGTAGGGGACACATCTGGTATGGACACAAGCAATTTTGCACTACCAACAATTATAAACTGTTGCTCTGGTCCAAATAATTTATACATTGCATGTTCCAAGTTAAATGTATTTTTACAATGTTATATATGGTAATATGTATGCTAATAAACCGCTATGTTTACAATAAATACTATTGCTTTTCACCAATCTTCATATACTGGTCACTGAGAACTTCGATGATAGCACCATAGGTGTCAGGTATTATCATGCCAAGAGCTTGAGGTGAAATAGCCGTACTGTATTTAAGATCTGAAAGTGTTCTCCCTGTTGCCAAAAATCTTAGTGTTGCCACCAGTCTCTTTGCTCTGACGGTATGGGTCTCCTTAAATGGGTGTTCTCCCTCTGGATGAGAGGGGTTACTAGTTGAAGCAGTTCCTGAAAAGTTGAATATTTCATACGAAGAAAATTCTTGAAATCATCTGGGTTGTTGTCCCGTATCTCCTGCAGCAGGGGCATATGAGAGAACGTGTCTCTCCTCTTGAACCAATCTTTGCTCCAACAAGATCTACTCTTTCTCCTTCTTTCTCTTTGGTTCCGTACCAGCAGTCTTCTTGCCACAGTAAGCAGGAAAAGTGCAGTTGCTTGTTCTTGTACTACTGTAGCCATTGTAGGTTTACAAATAGGAATGAATGAAGAGACAGTGTAGCCTTCTGTTTTTATGCTGTTTTGGGAGTTAACTATAGTGAAAGCTCTGCCCCTTTATGCTAATGTCTTTGGTATCTTGTTACATTTCCCGCAAATGTCGCTGCAGTGTGTACGAAATTAAAATCATTGCTCACAACAACATGGCTGTAAAAAGTCGCTAAAGGGACGTCTGCTCTTCCCTTTATCGTCCTAAACAAGGCTAGTGTGTATGCAGTCCATGGACCGAGTGATCGGACCATCGATCACATGTAAAATCGCTTGGCATAAAAAGTTGGTCGAAATTTCTGTAGTGTGTACCCAGCTTTACTCTCAAGAATTCTTCTGAGGAATCCTGGATAGTGGAGGAGTCATCTAGCCTTAGCAACTTGGAATCAGGACTTTCTCTGATTGCTACTAAGGATATTGATAAGAAAGGTGTTGTGAGTGTAGATTGCAGGTGCCGGGATCTAGCTGAAAGAAGTGACCTAGCTGATGCTGGACTGCTTGTTATTATTTTAGCATAAATGTCACATTTTCTCAACAGCTTGCATGAACTTGCATCAAATGACGTAACATGGATGAGGTTCCTAAATGGTTAAGGTCCCGACCTCTACTGACTGTGGCTTTACAAACGCTACAAATGGCGAAGGCCTGATTCTTTCCTAGCCACTGCGTGTGTAGAATGGCATGTTAGCAATTTTATTTTTTTCTGCAATTAACTTTGATTGCAGGTGTTTTTTTTAAAACGTGTTTATTTACATTTTTTGTTTCCCTGACTTAAAAACACTATGCACTTTAACATAGGCTTAAGCAGATGATGTAGAGGGATTACTATCATCATGACTGGTGCAAGCAGCTGCTTGGTGCTCCTGGTCTTCTGTGGACTGTTGTGAATCCATTTTGATGACACAGTACAATGTGACTGGAGACTTTTAAGAACACCGCGAGCCCTATTATTTCTCTTTCAGCACTGACAATGAGCAATGGCACGTAGACTGTACACTGGCAAGAACACTGGCACTTCTCCTGTTTCTGTGTGAGCTGTAATAACAGTACAATGTGACTGGAAACTTTTAAGAGCACTGCCGACACTATTATTTCTCTTTCAGCACTGACAATGAGCAATGGCACATACACTGTAGACTGGCAAGAACACTGGCACTTCTCCTGTTTCTGTGTGAACAATAATAACACAGTACAAAGTGACTGGAGACTTTTAAGAACACTGCCAGCCCTATTATTTCTCTTTCAGCACTGAACACTGGCACTTTACATGTTTCTGGGCGAGCTAAAGCACAGTAGAATAATAATTTAATAATAATAATAGAAGAAGAATTTAATAATGAAGAACAAATTTGTATATGTTCAGGCAAGTAATGACCAAGGTGGTAGTTGTTACTGGCCAATGACTGGATGAAAGCGTCATGTGATCATTTCAATTCCTGCTACTTCAGACTATCCCGGCTGAAGACACTAAATTCTGAGATCTTTTGGCAGGGCTGCAATCAGAAATTGTTGGGTCCAGTACAATTAAACAGGCTCTTTGACAGCCACCCATGCCTTGTGGATGTAGAGGTTTAGCGTAAAACATGCTAATAAGACCCCTCCTGTGTGTCTCACACCGCTCAGACCACCCCACATGCCCCTTTTGTACCCATTAGAACACTCAACATGCCATCAGACCTCCCCAGATGCCCCTTATATATTCCTCAGACCTCCCAACATGCACTTAACAGGCCCATCATTCCTCTCCATTCACCCCTCAGAACTCCCCACATGCCCTTTAGACTTCCCCACATGCCCACCAGACATCCCCAAATGCCCTTTATATACACATCAGACCTCCCCACTTTCCGCTTATATGTCCCCTAGACCTCTCCACATGCTCTTTACATGCCCATCAGACCCCCTTCAGGATATCAGACCTCCCCACATACCACGTACATTCCCCCCAGACCAAACATGTCCTTTACGTGCCCATCAGACCTCTCAACATGCCCCTTAGACTTCCACACATGCCCCTTACAAGTCCCATCAGACTGTTTGTTAACATTCACTCACAAATCCTAGAGATTATGCTCCCTCCTTCAGCACGGATATAAGATTGTGATGTCACTAGGCATCACATCAGCTCCCCTGTCCCCTGTCCCAGGGATGCCTATTATTAACTTAATTAATTCTATTCACCAGCGCCAGTGATCACGGACGCAAACTGCTTCTGCTTCACACACAGTCTTTCTGTGGATGAAAAGCAGTTCATAGCTGGGATCATCAGGATTGGTGGGTGCACCATTCATGCTGGATCCCTTACAACAGTCTGGCAAGTATCGCCCCCCCCCCCCCCCATGGTGGCCATGTCTTTTGGTATATGAGCATGTCTCCATCTTTACACAGTACATAATATACAGATAAGGCTGCAATTATGCACTCATAGATTTTCACTAATATTTGAGCAGTTAAATTGGGACTTATTCTAAAAGAGACCCTAAATGTCTTGTTGAGTGAGAATATCATGTGACAAGTAGAGAAGACACAGGTCATTTGTTCTTTCTATATCTGTGTTTTTTTTTTAAATAAACTTTTATGCATCTGCATGCAAGCTAATTTTACCATGTACTCACTTGTCTTTATTTTCACGATGTAAGCTAAAGATAAAGAATAAAAAACATACATAATAAATATTATGATAACGTACTACGCTTATCAATATTTCTTTGTAACTGTATATGAGCACAGGAAGAAGGGGTAATTTATCTAAACCTTATACATTAATCTTCCAGTGGCCTATCAATTCACTTACCATATTGGGGGACTGCTATACAATAGCTACCAGATTGCAAAGACTGATATAACCTAGACACCACATTGATGGGACTGCTGTACACTAGCCATCAGAAACCAGAAACATGACTGAAGCACTTCATGACGAATATTTATGAAGCAGAAAATATTATACTGGTTCCTAGTATTTTGACAGGTGTTCCTTAGGGTTCCATTCAGGGGTAAATCAATGGTATATAAAAATATAAAAATAGTAAATAAAATAAAAAGGCAAATATCCTCTTAAGGTAAGGCACTGGCTATCTCACTGCTTTTTAAAATGATAGCGCTACACATTTTAAAATGAGAAAAGCATGGCTACTTTACAGTATGTGTAATGTGAGGACAAACTCATTTTTATCTGAATTATGGTTCTCTATTACCCATGAAATAGGAACCTGCAGTATCTAATGTTTGCTCATTTAGCTAAACCCAAACATAATTGAGTCATAGATTATTGGAAAATTAGCTGATTGATGGCTGATTGATGCAGACATTCTAATTTGCATGGTAAAAAGAAAATATATAGCCTGGGAGAAGTGTTAAACATTTTTTTTTTACCACCAAGGCCTTGCATTCTCAATAAATTGTTCAATTTTCTAGTTATATGTCTGTTCTGCTTCAAAATGCATTGAAATGCAGCTTAAACTGCTGTAGAAATCCAAGGCTTTAACAGGGGTTATAAATTGTACAGCATTTGGATGAGCTTCAGATCCGTTTGTGTTAATCACATTAAGGCAAAGATTTTGCATCTCATAAAAATGTGCCTACAGGCAAGTGTGAAATCACGTCATTTGTACATCACATTAAACTTTGCAAAGGTGTCTATCATAATAAAAGACAAACTAAATAATCAAAGTATTTTCTAAGTTCTTCATGTACTTTAGATGAGTAAAAGCAGTATGAAAATTCTCAAAATGAAACACATCTAAAAAAAATGTTGTTTGGTCTTTGCATTGTATTTCAGGTGCCATTGCACTGTTCAGTTCTCATAAACAATAAATAAAATACGGTAATGTACTCAGGATTCTCACTGTAAACAAATGTATTTACAATAGTACAAATTCTAAATTTATCTGGCAATAAATGGTAGTAAAGGATAAACATACTAATAAAATGTAGAGTGTACTTTAAACATATTTTTAAAAAATCTGTATAGTATAGAGTGTAAATGAAAGCAATTCAGACAGCATCGATTTGTATAGTTATGTTGTCCTCCTGATCAATGATGTAATTAGAACTTTGTGATCTTAACAGGTTAACCCCTCCTGTCTGGCCAGGAGAAGCAATAATAGAGCACCAGCAGAACTGACTTCTCCGGAACTATAAGGAACTCTAGCATAGAAACAGCAAAGTTCTGCTATGGAGGTGAGAGCAGATGGTATATAAAACATATTTCTGGGTAGGAATATACTTTGAAGGTTGCCAAGCATAGATATGAAACTGGCTGTAAGTTGCTTATTTGTCTGGTATTAACATCATATTTTTACATTTTTATTATATGGTGTACCATATTCACATTGAATTACTGAGATGGAATACAATTTACCCAAAGACAGGCACTAAGTGTCCTCAAAAATGTATTTCCTAGTAATTTGGTGTATTTTAAAAGATAAGATATTTAAACAAAATTTTGTTTTCTGTAAAAAAATGTTTTAACATGTAATTTTAATGTTTTAAAATGTTTTAATGAGTTAATTGATTGCATGGTCCCCAGGAGCACCATTGCTCCCAAACATTCTGAATCTTATAAGGTCATTGTCTATGTGTATATGTGTCTTTTTCAAAAGGTAGAGCTCAATAGCTATCCTTGAAAAGAATAAACTTTCCCAAGGAAAATCTTCTGATAATGCTGCTTTACCTCCTTTACTTCCTCTGTGTTAATTAACATTTGTGCCATCATCTAGATAGTACAGTAAATTATTTTCCATAATGCATTGTCACATACAGTACAATGTAACAGAGGAAGTTCAATGTCATAGAGTCAAAGACTTTAACTGCAACAAGTGGAATGATAACTGTGTGACCTTCATAACCTAGGAAATAGACAAGATCCTCTTGATGTTAATGAGGGTCGACTTCCCGGGCATTTAGCCTGTTTGATCAGCATGAATTATATTGAAAATGACTTTACTAATCTTACATGTCTGTATTTTCATCAGAATATTATGTTTACAAGTTAAAAGCTTGAAATTCAAAGTTTAATGTACCCACATTAAACAATAATGAAAAAAACATGAGGATAAGCAGCACTAATAAAACAAATTTCACTTAGAAATAGACATCTATTAAAGTTTCTGAGACTTTAAATAATACATTAATACATATTTGATTTGCATATCACCACTTTATGGGAGTATTGTTGATACAAGGGTTTACCCAGGGAACAGATAATTGAATTAAGGCCTATATTGTGCATTTTTGTAAGAGATGGCAATCTAAAAACGTTCCGTGGACTCTATGATCTTGATGTGAAATGCTTGAAAATGTCCAAACTTTTTCAAAATTCGGTCAGATTTCATTAGTTCGATGATGTGAGGCCAAGTGATATGGTTGTTGGATTTTCGCGATTAGCTCACAGCAACACTCGCAATCTATCTTCCCATCTGCCTATTTCAAACTGTTACCTTCTCGCTGTCTTACAGATTTTACGCTATTGTATGCCTTACGTATTTATGTATAATAGTGAAGTTGTTATATAATTTAGACAGGTTATTCTTAATTGATGCCAGGTGGGTTGTTAATAAATTAGATATAGGTGAGGAAGAGACGAGACTCACCAGTAACAGAGATCAGATTCATGGGCATTCTATTCACAGGGAAGCAACAGTCCCCAAGGTGGGGGGAAGACCTAGTAAATTGGTCTTATCACCTGTTCAACTTTCATAGCCTAATCACCTCCCCCAGTTAGCCCTTCTTTAGCTCCACCACCATGGGAATATGGAGAGGTATATAACATGTGATTGGGAAATTGGACAGGTGTTTGTGGCTTGGTGACTAGAAATTGCACTTTATCTCAAGTACAGACTCTGACCGTGATTCGATAGGAATCCACGGCTTTGTCACTTTGAATATGTGCCAAAAGCAGAAAGGTATTTCTCTGGCTTTACCTTGTGGTTGAGGGGTAACTATGAGACTGAGTGTCCAGAATCCTTGGAAGTGTCATTGTGACTGTTTTTAACTCTGTGCGAATATAAACATCCACATGGTAAACTGTATACCCACATAACCTGTCGTTACACAACAAAGCCACGTTTTGGTTGTAACACTCTGCCTAGAGGATTTCCAAGAACCCACTAGGAGTACAGTCCTAACATTTGGTGGCAGCTATTGTGGGATCATATCGTTCTGGCCAAACCCTGAAGGAATGCAGGGGCTGTGTATACGAGATCTCGACCAGGCTTTGCAGGCAACTAAACACTGACACTTTTGACCTACAATGTCACTAAAAAATGGCACAGGGGAAATGGATGGTCTCTAACAGGAGTGCAAAGAAATGCATACAGTACATTCGCAAAGAATTTGCTGAGGTTGGAATTTTGAGATTGAGGAAAGAGACAAGAAAGATGTGTTGGTGAGCAAGTTGTTTCAATGGGAGTGAGAGCATATGATAAGTCAATGCGAGGGGTATGGGGAGGAGGAGAAGCATTTGGGAGCAGTAAGATCTCATGGTAATCCCTTATGACCCAAGCCAAGTAGTTACAAGCTATACTAAAGGTCCTGTGTCCCAATACTAAGGACCACAAAAGGTCCTGTGAACTGGAAGCAGTTCTGTGTGTACCAGTGTGGTTGTCTGAGAGGAATCCAGGAAAGATCGATCTGTTTAGGATAACGGGATGTGCCAACTTTTCATGAAAATACCATGGACAATTTATGCACATTGCAGAGGCAAGACATCTACTGTGATATGCCAGAGATGGAGGTAGTTGTGTATCAAATTGAGACCATTGCTGGTGTGAAGAAGGTTGCTCCAGCTTATATGGGTACACATCTTCAGGCAGTGTGGGTGGGAAGCAATAGTGCCAAAGCCTGAGGGGCTTGGACTTCTTGTTTACTAAGTGAAGATGCATCTCTATAGTCGGTGGTGACTTGAAGGATATACCAATGGCTGGGGTGTGGTTTACACTGAGGATACAATAAAGGTCAAGTAGAAGTGGGGCATATGAAGGGGCACCCAGCAGGAGCTATTTTTGGAAATTATTTGGGCTATGGATATAGTGATGAAGACTTCATGCTGTACTGTCCTATGTGGAAGAAATACATTGATGATGTTTTTCTTCTTTGGTGTCAGCATGAAAACTCTACTGTACAAATTAACATAAATCAAAACTTTTTACTAGCAGGTTTACAGTGACAGTTAACTACTTCACTTGTAATTTTCTACGTGTTGGTTTACTCAAAAGGGAGGACAATGTTATGGATTTATTTGTAATCCCTATCAATAGAAATGCTCTCATTTTGGCTAAATGTTTCCATTCCATACATCCAATGTATAATTTAACCTTAGGGCAACTTCTTTATATAAGAAGGATAGTTAGTGTTTCAGATATAATGAATATATGGTTAGATGAGATTGCTGTAAAGATCATCAAACATAGCAACCATAGAGATATTGTGAATAAGCATGTTGAAACAGTTAAGCCCATAAATGAGAATTTATTACTAACCAAGCAATCTAATGCAAATGCAAAATAACTCAGAGCAAATCAGGTCTTACTGAGATCTTTAGAAAACCACCTCTGTTCTACACAAAGGACAAGACCATTAAACAATTTTTAGGACAAGCAGATGCATGGCAACTAAAGAATATAACTGTAAATAGGAAAATATTCACATTAAATAAGGTAGAATAAAAAAAAATGAAAAGTAGAGTGGACTGAATAAAATGAGGTAAAGTAAAGTTTTAGTATTATTCCACTCTACTTTTTTTTATTCTATTTTATTCAATGTGAATATATTTGTATTTACAGTTCAAGACACCTTTATTTTACATTGTTTAGATGTACTTTCTCTTCATTCACAATGCATTATATACTTTATGTTGCATTTTGCTGCATCTAGCTCCCACCACCCTGACTGTTCTTCTTTAATAATCCATATTGCAACATCCATTCATTCAAACTTAGCACCAGTGACTATAAGCTTAAATATATCCATTAGTAGGTACTCAAGCTTTATATCATATTTTGTGTAAACTGTTTCTCCAGGTATACAACAGGACCACTTGTTCTATATCAAGAGAAGGGAGTGCAGATGTATAACTCACTACTTATTATTTAGCTATGTAAGATAGGTTGGCCTTTTGTTTGTAAATACAATGATAGATAAGATAGTCTTAACTTAACATAATATTAAATAAATATATTTAGGCAATCATTTATTTAAGGAAAACTACTTTATATTAACTGAAAAAAATGAAAAATAAATTGTTACTTAGATAATTAATAAATAATATATTTTACAACTAAAATTAGCAGTATTGTTCAGTATTGTTGATTCTTAAACTAAAGAAACACTTTGTAGCATATTAACATTGAGAAATAGAATATAATTATTGAATTTGAAATGAACACACAACAGAATACAGACAAAACAGCGGCAGCATGTATGCAAGGAAACAGAAGAACCCGTCACCAAGGGCAGATCTAAACTTTTCTTTTTTTTTGGGGGGAGGGGGGGGGGGGAGGGGTGGGAGTTATTAATTAATTTTGACTTCTTCCCCTCTCCAGTCCCGAATCCTGTAGGCCCTGTAACCTTCAATACTATGTATCACACAAATTAATGTATTTTAGAATACAAGTCGGTCAGTATTGTTCTTTGCTTTATTGTAAAACACTGTAGACCTATAAAATCACAACAATAAGAGCAACAAGTAGCCTATGGGGCATATTCAATTAGCTTTCCGGTTCGCGGTAACACGCGTTACCGCGAAACCTGCGCAGTATTGCCGGTAATACAGTACCGCAATAATGCGGATTTTCGTACACAACCCTATGGGCTGCGAATGAAAATCCACGTTATTGCGGTACCGCAGATTGACTTTGCGGCCCGTTCCGGCGCGATCCCGCGAACTGGAAAGCTAATTGAATATGCCCCTATATGTCTTCCCAAAAACCACACTGTTCCCCCTTCATCACACAGTTCTCCCTGCATCACACTGTGCCCTCTTATCCCACCGTGCTCTCTTATCCCACTGTGCCCTCTTATCCCACTGTGCCCTCTTATCCCACTGTGCGCCCTCATCACACTGTACACCCTCATCACACTGTACGCCCTTATCACACTGTGCCCCCTTATAACACTGCAGTCGAATCACACTGTTCCTCATCCATCACACTATTCTTTGCTCACCTTCCTATGACATTCTTTGCTTCTGTCATTTTATCTGTCAGCTGTTCCTCTCAGTGCATCTCATCTCTTACAGCATTGTGATGATGATGCCACACCCAACAGTCCGGGAGAAGAAGGGCAGAGGGCACAGGACCGAGTGTCCCATCGTGCTTTGAGCCAGCACCGAAGGTTGCAGTGTGCTAGAGGGAGCAATCTCACCAATCGTCCCACTCTGGATCCACACCTGCCTGTCACTCAAAGGTCTTTTGTTCCTATAGCAGCTGCATTTCCCTTCAGGTACCTGGAAATCCACAGGACTTCAGTTTTCACACAAGGCTAAGTACAAAAACTGAGTGAGGACAGAGAACATGGCCAAGACTAGGACCAGCTACAGGATACAGCAAAATCAGCAATGCAATATATAAGACAGAGCTAGACAGAGAGGCAAGCCTCATAATGAACCAACAATCTCCAATGTATGATTGGGACATCTAACACAACAGAACATAGGGTGATGCATACCACAGCACCTGTTTCAATAGTCCAGTGGCTAAGGAGGAATCTCTGAAACAGAGTTCTTGAATTCAAACTCTCAGCAGAGCTTTACGCAAGGTATATTCATGCAAACTGCTTGTCAATGAGAAAATAAACACCACCATCCCATTAAAGAACATGCTGTGTGCATATACCAAGCTGGAGCTTTAATGACATAAGAGAAATGCTATTGATCAAGAGGGTTGCAAATAGGGACACTATAAATTAGATACAAGGGGCCCTACATATGTGGTCTCAGTGACATTGAATAAAATAATTGATTGCCATAAAAATGGATGACTACTTTATTTACTAGTCAACAGATAGGAAGACTGATTTGATTATTGATTATTTGCCACTAGGTGGAAGATCCGCTTTATTTACCATCAACACGATTGTAGGTCTACTTTGCACACTGACAACAAGACTTGGTACTGCTTTATTTACTAACCATAAGATTGGGTGCCCATTTTACATATTAGACACCAAATTGGAGTCTGCTTTATTTATTACCCTTCAGATTAGATTGCTAGCCATCAGATTGCAGATCTTTTTTTCATTAGTCAGCAAACTGCTATTGGTACCTTATAGCTATCTCACAGACTGTAGGTATGGAAAGTTACCTTCCAACCAGATGATTTGCATTATTTGCTAGCTACCATACTAGATGTTGACTTTGTGTACTAGCTACCATATTTACGTTCTTCTTTATTTACTAGTCATTATATTGGATGTCTACTTCTTTATACTGGATGGCAGATTAGATGACTGCTTTACTTATGGGTTGCTTTATCTAATTCTCCAAGTTTGAGGGCTCTCTACATAATATCCATCAGATTGGGAGACCACCTTTCATACTATTTTTCAGATCAGGTTTTGCTCTGCATACCAGCTACCAGGTACAGTTTTTTAAACTTGACACATTATTATGCTATATTTGTACTCTAGCCACTAGTAAGCTTACCTCCAGAATGATCTTTGCTTTGTACTTCTGTTTTTATCTATGTTGGGATATATTTTTGAAGATCAGATTTTATTGTGTATATATGGTAAGTGATACAGTATTATTATCTACAGTTGTAACAGTAGGGCATACTTATGAACATTTAGTTAGGGAGGCCAGGTGGCAAGTGAGGAGGTGCTTGGTGACATAATCGCATCATCATGACCCCACCCCCCGCTCTACAGTGCCACAAATTGCAAAGTGGGAGCTGGGGCCAAGATGGTGAGTTTTTTGCCCTTAAGCCACACGTCTGCCTGTGATCTGCGAGGGTGACTGGTCTTCTGGGAGTCCAGAAGGACTCCCAAAATTTCAGGAGCCTCCCGGTCATTCAGGGAGTGCAAGCAAGCTGCACTTAATGATGATCCCAAGTTCCAAACACATTTGTTATAAACATTGTTAGTTTTCAGGTCAGAATTTTCAGTTACAATCATGGCATGTTTGGGATGGAGGGGGTGTTATTTTTTAGAATTGCCTAGAGTGGAGAACTAGGACAAAAAGGTATTCAATGTGTCAAGATATTATCTGCAAACTATGGCTACAAATGTCCCAGTGATGGACTTTATTGCTAGGCACAACAACTTATATGGAGATTTACAAAAACAATGTTGTATTACCTTTTAACACATTGGTATTGCATTTTAGATGTTATTGATTTTTGTGCCTTGATACATTAATAGATCACTATAAGGCCAGAATACTTTTTATGTCAGAATTCTGACATTTAACATCAGATTTGTGTATATATGTGCCACAGGGCATACATTAGTTAAATAAAGTTCCTTTTTGGTGCAAAAGAAAGAAGTGTTAATTAACCTTAAATCTCACACATTTGATACATTTCTTCTACTGTAGCAGGGTTTTTTCATTTCTTCACCTACTTCTAAAACAAAAGTTGCCTAGACTATTTCCACTTTAACAATTCTTTTTTTCCATCAACATAATTCAATGCCTATGTTTAGGTCAGTGAATAAATAGGCCACATCACACTGTGTGTACAATGATAACACCTCAGTAAATACAGCAAATGCTTTTAATAATATGATCTAAGCATTTAATTACCTCCCTTGTACTATAATCTTATCTACACACATTGAAACACTGCATATATTTCTGGTCCTCAAAGGACACCCTTTTGTACTGTGTGGTAGAGTAAGACATTATCACAGGAAACCTGACAAGCTGCTGTGTTTCTTGTCAGTCAGTGGGCTGTAAAGTTTGCTACAATTATGAAAGATATGACAAAATGGACAAATAGCAGAACTGTAACAAATATCCATCGGTTTATTACAAGTATGGTGTTCCCAATATCAGATACTCATTACAATATATTAAAGGAAAAAAGCTCTCAACATCTCATTTACTAACATTGCATTTAGGTACATTTGGTCCTGTGCTCTGTCCTGCTGATCAGTCCAGTGGTTATTTTTTCCAGTGCTCTGTCCTGCTGAGTCCAGTTGTGCTGTGTCCTGTGCTCTGTCCTGCTGAGTCCAGTGGTGCTGTGTCCTGTGCTCTGTTCTGCTAAGGCCATTCTTGTTTTAAAATTATTAAAAAGTTATAAAAAAATACAAAAAAAAATTAAAAAAAATTATACAAAAATAATTAAAAAAAATTATAAAAAAAAGTACACAAAACTAATTAAAAAAAATTATAAAAAAAGTATACAAAACTAATTAAAAAAAAATAGAAAAAAAAATCTAAAAAAAGTATAAAAAAATGTCTACTTCAATATATAAAAATACGTTCACTGTTCCTGCAGTCAAGAAATATTAGTACTGCAATAGATAAAAATACGTTCACGGTTCCTGCAGTCAAGAAATATTAGTACTGCAATATATAAATACGTTCACTGTTCCTGCAGTCAAGAAATATTAGAACTGCAATATATAAATACGTTCACTGTTCCTGCAGTCAAAAACTATTAGTACTGCAATATATAAATACGTTCACTGTTCCTGCAGTCAAAAACTATTAGTACTGCAATATATAAATACGTTCACTGTTCCTGCAGTCAAAAACTATTAGTACTGCAATATATAAATATGTTCACTGTTCCTGCAGTCCAGAAATATTAGTACTGCAATATATAAATATGTTCACTGTTCCTGCAGTCCAGAAATATTAGTACCAGAGATTAAACTACGTTCACTGTTCCTGCAGTCCAGAAATATTAGTACCAGAGATTAAACTACGTTCACTGTTCCTGCAGTCCAGAAATATTAGAACCAGAGATTAAACTACGTTCACTGTTCCTGATTGGTTTGTTAAAGTGCGAATATCCTATTTCAACAACATCAGGGTGGGTGGGAGGGCCCAAGGACAATTCCATCTTGCACCTCTAGCAAACTCTTGCAAACTGCCATCCTGTTTATGTGTCTGTCTTGCTCAGTCAGGACCTTGTTCTGACTTCAAGGCTAGTTGTGATGGATATTCTGTTTCACACTATACTGCAGTGCCACTCCTAGATGGGCCACGTGTTTGTGCCGCCCACTTGTGTCGCTTAGCTTAGACATCCAGCTACCTTTTGGACTAAAAACAATATTGTGAGGTGTGAGGTGTTCAGAATAGACTGGAAATTAGTGGAAATGAATGTTATTGAGGTTAATAATAGTGTAGGAGTGAAAAAAAAACAAAAATATGGATTTTAGCACTTTTTATGCTTTTTTAAAAAAAAATCAGAACCCAAAACCCAAAATCAGAACCAAAACCTTTAGTGTGGTGTTTTGGCAAAACCAATCAGAACCCAAAACCTCAAGCTAATCAGAACCCAAAACCCCAAAAGTGGTCAGTGCACACCCCTAATTTTTATGAGTGTATTTTGAGTTGCATGTATCTTAAGATATGTACAACCTAAGATCCAGTGTATAAATGAGTTTGGAGCAAAGATATGCATTAGCTGTCAGAGTAAACATACACCAGTTAGGGGCAAATGAATTTCTAGCGATTCCCATTCCACACAGCAAAAAGTGTATGAAACGTACATGGCTATCATTTTAGACAGTGCTAATCTGCTCTTCAACTCTTTCCATCCTCTTCAAATATTTCAGGAATCGTAGGCAACTATCCTGATTCTGTTGAGGCATTCCCAATTTTATGTGTCTGTCTTGCTCAGTCAGGACCTTGTTCTGACTTCAAGGCTAGTTGTGATGGATATTCTGTTTCACACTATACTGCTTATTAAGGGCAAGCTGCCTGCATCTAACTGTAGTATATGTTTCTTTCCCTTAATGAGCAGTACAGTGTGAAGGGGAACATACAGCACATCAATCGTTGCATTCGGGACAAAGTCCTGACTGAGTGGGATAATTACACTAAATCAGAACTGTCCCACCAGAATGAGGACAGTTAGCAGAAGGTGCTGCACTTTCCTACCTGTTCTTGTAGTTTTCACTATCTGTGGCTGCTGTTCTCATAAGCTCAGTTGCTGTTTGTCTGGATCCTGGAATGTTGGGTCCCTGTTTGGAAAAAATGAGATACATAAAAATATGGAAAGTCTAGCAGTGAGTGAGCCCATTTAGGCCTCTATCCCCCAACCCAACCACTCCTCACATTAAATCAATAAACCTACATTTAGTAGGTAAGCCTCCCTACTCTAAACCAGCCTAACATTAAATTAATAGTATTCACATTTAAAAAATAGACTAATTTCTTCCCTATCAGCCCCAACATTGAATTAATAGCATCCACATTTAATCAAGTGGAAACTGTTTTTATGAAGGACACTGTTGCCGTAACTTTTCTAAAAAGGTCTGTCTCAAGGTGGCCGTCCATATTCTTCCTGATGGTGATATTCAGAAAGTCTATCCGATTCTGAATCATATTAAACGTTAGTTTTAAGTCATTAGGATTATCATTCAGGATTGCAATACATTTATGGAACAATTCCTTACATATAGTGTCTATTAGCTTATGAGAAACTTGATACAATGTACCACCTATGTTTTGACTATAGGAGAAAAGAAATATTTTTGAGTGCAGTATTTAACCAACATGCAGCACGCAGAGGGTGAATATGATAATTGATGGCATAGCATGAAATATCGGACATAAGAGACCATCTGTGGCCTATGTTGAAAAACATCTTAGCACTTATTATAACTCAGTGTATAACATTAAGTATCATACAAATATTAGTTTGATATGATACATCACATGTGAATCGGAATCAGTAGGAATTGAGCTTAATCAAGATCAGTATTTTACCTGGGAGCAGAGATTGATATCTATGCACATATGTATTGCTCCTTGGTATTTTGAGTATACTCTCATATGTAATTAAACTCACAAAGATCTAATGTGGGACTATGTTTAAAGAAATATGTGAGCAAATACGAGACCCAATACTTTATACTGTCATCAAGATATCCATTGCGGATTAACTAGTAGTTGAAATCTTATGAGTATTTAAATACACCAGAAAGGATTAACAGGATAGAGTCATGCTCCAATAATAACCAAAAATGCCACTGAAGGGTTCCTTTATTTCATATATACACCATATATACACACATAATTATTTTTAACCAATATTTTACCTTTTTATCTGCAAATCTAATTAAGTTTTAATAAATAATGATCTTTTTTGGGGACTGGAGTGCCTCTGCTGTTCTTTATCTTTTCTTTCTCTTATTATGATTTTTGACATATGAGAGAGCACCCCATCTGTATATGACGATGGTATTATCCTATAACTAACAGATCATAGTCCTGTCTCTGTATGCGACGATACTTTTGTGTTTGTTGCTATACAGGTTATATCATAGTATTACGCACCCCTTCCTTGTGCTGAAGAATGGGGGGGTGGGGCTATTTTAAGAGTTCTTCATATGTCACAGATACTCTGCGTAATGTACTGATTATGAAATACACTTTTTTAATCCAGTTAACAAATCAGTTCATGTATAAGGAATATCTAGTATCAGTTAACAATAATGTGTTCTTACTTGTGAAGCATTTTTACCTGGATGACCAGTTCACACATTATATTTCCATTAGTTAAGTCAGTTGGGACCAGTTGGAATACAAGTTCCATTGGTAGTACACAGGATCTTACAGACAAATTGAAAAACCATTTTCCAACAGATTTCAGGAAAGACGCTCTCACCTTCTTCAGGCATTATGGATAATTAGCTCTCTTCTTCTAGCCACATTTGTAGAGATCCATTAAAACATAAGGCATGGCCAAATGGCCATTCATGTATTAACAAGGAGATCAAAAACAGAGAAGAACAAAATTACATATTATTTCAAAATTGACAGATATAGACAAAATAAAAGTATTGCACATATCTGATCAATCTGACTTAACTTACTGTATGCAAGATTTGATATATGAACAAGATTATTGTGAGAGATATCCATTTAATCAATTTCTGAAGAATAATACATTTTGTATAATTAATGTTTGAGCAATAATCTGCAGGGCTCTGCAGAGCATTACCATGTAACCGATACTTGACTTCTTGTTCTTCTGCTTTGTTTCACATGTTCTCAAGAAGTCTGCACATCTAGCAGTTTCCTGTGAAAACCCCACACCTTTGAAACCGCAGCCATTTCCGCCTCAGGTTTGCGCGACTGAAACAAGAACATCTGCTGATCCTAAATGTCAAACTGCTGTTTTGTTGTGTAACCATACATCTTTTTATGCCATCTTCTGTGTATAAATAAAGTTACTCTGACTGGGGGCTGGTCAGAACCAGATTGAGTTTTCAGCCTTACAACTGAACTTTGTCTGTCTCTCTATCGATCGATACCCACTTAAGACAGGTGCCAGGGCTCGAGAGAAAGGACCCAATAGAGGCTATCTCTGACAGTTTCAGTGGGGGCTCGTTTGCCGGGATCCCCAATACATCAGACCTCTCGACGCCTTTGGGACCTCTTCTTTGTACACAGACAGACATTAACAAAATCCAGCTGGTGAGTAAAAAGCTTTATTTTTACTCTTTTACAGTGCTGTCTCTGTATAAGGAGGTAGTGTCTTAGTTCGAGGGTACCTCAGTCTGATTGACGGGGATCTCTGAGCTCTGGCAACAGATACTATTAAGGGTATCAAGGTAGATTAAAAAGTTGAATTTTTTGTTTAACAAAATGACTGTATTACATCTATATGATAAATGTCTAATGTGACCACATCTGAAATAGGAGAAGTGAGTGAAATCACTTTAGAAATTGTTACAGTATTGTTTATAATTGTCTTTTTCTGTTGGATTTTATTGAAAGTTGTGAGAAATATTAAAAAAGGCAGAAGTCCTGCAAATTTGTTATAAAAATCCTCATTCAAATAAAGGGACCATAAGGTAATTCCTAATGGGAAATAAAGGGTCCATAAAGGGACCATAAGGTAATTCCTAATGGGAAATAAAGGGTCCATAAAGGGACAACAAAGACCCGAAATATATGACGGTCTGAGTCCAATACAGTACGTGTCTAAACGTGGAGGTAAAGACCTCACTAAGGGAATGAGGAAATTATTTAAAGTAGTAGGACTGTCTGAAGAGGGCACATTAAAAGTTGCATTCTGGAAACAGTTTGTGAAAGACAATGAGAAAGTTTTAAAGGAAAAAGGATATTTTAAAAGGTGTCAGATGTGGTGCAAATTGGCAGAACAGTTAGAAGATGATGATATCCCCAGTAATATGTTACAACTGACAAATTTAAGTGATACAGAAGAAGAAACACCAGTGGTGGGGGTCCCTGGTGTTCCAAATAATAATAATAATCCATTTCTACCCCCATATCCACCCTCCCCATCAGGACCCATCATGTACCCTGATTTAAGACCCCTCTCTAATAACCAATCAGGCTTGAATTTAAGACAAAGACCCACGAAACAGCCCGATTTCTATGGACAATGGGCGTTTCCTCTGGTCACCGGACCACCGCCATATAATCCTAATACTAAACCTTTCAACAATAAAGTCAAAAGTGATCTCCCTTACGGAACCACTTGTAAAAAATGTTTTAGATGTGTCCCCCCATATTCAGAAGTCTGTCCATTCTGTGGCCGTCCCCAGGAATCCACTGATGAGAAGTGTGATCCCCCACAGTTAACCACGGATATGTTCCCCTTGGGAACTTCCACCACATTAGATAATGCAGACCCCCCTGCAGTAATACGTAGAACGGTCCAACACAGACCATGGACCCCGAGTGAGTCAAGGGATATCTGTGATAAGAGTCCCGATCCCAGAAAACATCCCACCCAGTGTCTTGCCTACTTTAGAAGAATGAATAGAATTTACACTTGTACATAGTCAGACTTGGAAGAATTAGCCAATATTATAATCGGCCCGAGTGGAACTGCAGTCCTTAAAAACTCAGATAATGTAGAATGTCCCGTAGATAATATCTGAATCTGCAACTACCTTTTTAGCCAAAATGAATGTATGGGCAGCTGCAGAACAACGTAAAGTCCCGGTAGGCACTCCCTTAAAGCAAGATAACGGGGAAGACTGCCGTAAGTGGTATGATCGGTGCCTAATCAATCACACGGACGGAGTATTCGGCACTGCTGAACTCCGTGAAGCACAATTACTAAAAAATACCTTTCTCATGGGTCTTAAACAAGAAATGAGAGAATCTCTATTCAGAAACAGACCAGAGGCAGGTAGTATGGACATGGAAGTCCTACTTGATATATTACGGGTATGGAAGATAGGGAAGAGCAGAAAAAGAAAAAAAACCCCTATTTATATTATCCAAACTACCAGTGATAAAAGAGGGGCAAGAGACCCTAGTGGCACAACCCTCGGAGCATGTTTCTTTTGCAAACAGACAGGACACATGAAAAGAGATTGTCCCAAATCCCCATGTATTACTCAATGACATTCCAGCATCATCTACCAGGTTTTCTGTAATTGATTTAGCAAATGCATTTTTCTCTGTACCACTACACCCAGATAGTCAGAAATGCACTGCATTTACAGTAGATGATGCACAATATTGTTGGACTAGATTGCCCCAGGGAGCGGCCATTTCCCCATCGGCCTTCTCTGAAGCCCTGCATACAGTCCTAACTGCATGGGCACCAGAACATGAAAATACACGTCTAATACAGTATGTAGATGATTTGCTGCTCTGTGCAGACACTGAAACAATTTGCTTAAAGGAAACAAAAAGTTTGCTAAAATTTCTAGCACAAGAAAAATGTAAAGTCTCAAAAGAAAAATTACAGTGTGCTTTACCTCAAGTACAATTTTTGGGTCACTGCATATCAGCAGGCGCTAAACATCTGTTAAGCTCTAGAGTAACTGCCATACAAAAGTTCCCGCCTCCCACCACAGTGAGACAGTTACGTGCCTTTTTAGGACTTGCTGGCTACTGCCGGGAGTGGTTAATGAATGCTTCAGAACTCTTAGACCCTCTTTACACTGTAACCAAGGGTAACGCCACAGGCCCAATCACTCAAACAAGTGAACAACTAATAGCCTTTGAAATAATAAAGGAATTGATTGCAAGTGCCCCGGCTCTTGGCCTCTCTAACTATGAACTACCTTTCAACATGTTTTGTCACGAACAAAATGGCCATGCACACGGGGTACTGACACAAGAACATGGGGGCAAACAGAGACCACTAGCATGCTACTCTCAAAAGCTAGACCCTGTTATAACAGCAGCTCCCACGTGTATAAAAGCAGTAGCTGCGGCTGCGTTACTGCTACAAAAAGTTGCAGACATAGTGTTGGACCACCCACTCACCATTCAGGTTCCACACTCAGTAATGGAAATACTTAATCAAGCCAGAACAAAACACATTTCTGCAGCCAGACTAACCAAATATGAAGTGGCACTTCTCACACCCTCGAATGTCACACTAAAAAGATGTACAGTTTTAAATCCAGCAACATTGCTCCCAAGTTGCATGGATATAAAAGAGGGGAGTAGCAGTAAGAAAGACGGTGACATCCGCCCGGGCACTAATGACAGTGGCATCTGCCTAAGCACTGATGTAAGCGCAAACAGCACACACAGTGACAGCGCAGAGAGTGCACAATCTGTGACAGGGCAGGAAATGCAACTCAAAAATTTTCACAGTTTTAATGATCATGATTGCTTAGCCCTAATGGACTTGGAAACCACACCTCCAGGCAATGTAAAAGAAACACCACTAGCAAATCCTGACCTACTACTATTCGTAGACGGGTCCAGGTACTACGAGGAGGGTTCCCCTAAAACGGGGTATGCAGTCACAACTGAAACTGAAATATTGATTCAGCAACCCCTTCCACCCAGCTTTTCAGCACAGCAGGCTGAACTAGAAGCACTAATCAGTGCATGCCAATATGCAGAAGGGAAAACAGCTAATATTTACACAGATTCCAGGTATGCTTTTGGGGTAGCACATGATTATCAAAGCATCTGGAAAAACAGACATTTTATGGCCTCCAATGGGAAACCAATAAAAAATGCAGACATCATTTTGAGATTGTTCACAGCTTTAGAACTGCCTGAAGAAGTGGCAGTCATAAAAATAAAAGCGCACACAAGGGAACAAACCTTAGAGGTAAAAGGAAACAGACTGGCAGACCAAGCTGCTAAGGCAGCAGCAGATTTACCATTGGTCAAACATTATCTACTGACCGCTGCCACTCTCACATTCCCTGTAGACCTAGATATGCTTAAAATTCTACAGAAACAGGCTACAGAGCCAGAAAAAGAGGAGTGGAAAAAGAGAGGAGCAGAACCTGAAAAGGGATTATGGGGATCAGCAGACAAACACTGTCTTCCCAGAGCCCTTTTTCCCACACTGGCCACACTAGAACATGGCCCCACACATGTCTCAAAAGATGGGATGATTAACTCTGTGTTTAAACACTGGATTGCACCAGGCTTCAGCACTGCTGCCAGTAATCTGGTAAAGGCCTGTGCCATCTGTAACACAAACAATCCTGGTCACACAGTGACCGTACCCCTCAGAGTAACCCCAAAACCTCTCTACCCATTCCAACGTATACAAATAGACTATATACAGTTACCCAAATGTGGGATATATGAATACGTCCTAGTGGTCATTGACCTATTCTCTAAGCCCCTATGAGATATTATTTGGGGGGCCGCCAAAAACAGGGTGTTATTTTCCTCAATCTATGGTAAAACACCAAGGTGAACTGACTAATTATGTGAAAGAATTGCAGAAGTCCCTCACTAATACACATTCTCGAGTTTTCTCTTCTATCCCAGATCCAGAGGATTGTGTTGGAACACATGTCTTAGTACCGGGAGACTACGTTGTTGTGAAGAGACACGTCAGGAGGGCTCTGGAACCACGATTTGAAGGACCATACCAAGTCCTGCTGCCCACACCCACTTCAGTGAAACTAGAGGGGAAAGATCCTTGGATCCACGCCAGCCACTGTAAAAAGGCCACGGTGGCTCAGGATCAATCATGAAGGGTGTGTTCATTCTGTGTTTTGCAATAACTATAAATGTATCTTTCAATATGGATAGCCAAGATATGCATTTCAATATTGATACTATATGTTGCTTTTAAACTAAGCTTATGTTTTTTCCAATGCTGTTTGAAAAGATGCAAAAAAGATATCAAGATAAAAAGGTCACTTAAGAAACATCTAAAGTCCGATCCAGAAACCCAGGTCCAACTCGCTCTCACTAGACTCTGAATAAGTTACACACTTAAAAAGGTTCTCCCTTATGTTTTATTATTTTCAAGAACCCAGGTGTACATAAACTATAGACCTGGCTGAATGTACATTTACCATCCTCTAAGGGCCTGCTAGGGTTTCCATTGAATTGAATGAAGTAGGTCAGGTGCAGGAATACTTTGTGCACACCAAAAGGATAGGCAGGATAATTATAAAAATGATAAAAAGAGGGGTTTATGTGAGAGATATCCATTTAATCAATTTCTGAAGAATAATACATTTTGTATAATTAATGTTTGAGCAATAATCTGCAGGGCTCTGCAGAGCATTACCATGTAACCGATACTTGACTTCTTGTTCTTCTGCTTTGTTTCACATGTTCTCAAGAAGTCTGCACATCTAGCAGTTTCCTGTGAAAACCCCACACCTTTGAAACCGCAGCCATTTCCGCCTCAGGTTTGCGCGACTGAAACAAGAACATCTGCTGATCCTAAATGTCAAACTGCTGTTTTGTTGTGTAACCATACATCTTTTTATGCCATCTTCTGTGTATAAATAAAGTTACTCTGACTGGGGGCTGGTCAGAACCAGATTGAGTTTTCAGCCTTACAACTGAACTTTGTCTGTCTCTCTATCGATCGATACCCACTTAAGACAGGTGCCAGGGCTCGAGAGAAAGGACCCAATAGAGGCTATCTCTGACAGTTATTAATTGTGTTTAAAATATTTTTAGAATACACATATATGGTAAACTAAAAATAAAGGGCCTGAGTCATATTGTCATGAACGCAATTGCATGCAATTCATGTTCGAACACTAATGACACGGGAACGGGAAAAGGAAGAGATGGACTAACATAGGCAATGTACAGTAAGGGTACATTGAGGGCGTTCTGAAGCAGATGCAGTTGATTTAAGTCCTGGGTTTCTCGGAAGTATACTTGGTTTTAGACATATATTGCACCGTCTACAGGGCAGATGTAAACCCCTATACCTGGGAGGGGAGTGAATCTGATTTTAACTGCATTTTAATGGTGTTTAAAGCATATAGGAAAGTGTAGGACCTGCATATAATGAGGTGCCCTTGGTGCTGGGATGCAGCCTTAAATGTTTTGTTCAAAATATGAACTAATACCTCATGTTTTCAATTTGCTAGATACACACAGATATGCAGTGTAAAGGATAAGCACTGACAACTGTCTTTTTGTTTTGTATACAGGACAGATGTAAGCCTGACTGATAGTGATGACTGACATGGCATTGTTTTTGTTAATTAGAGGCGAGGGGAGTAATGACAGGGCAATGTGGACAAAGATGTGTGTTGCAGGGAGGGTGAAGGATGATATAGTTCTAATGACTATGCCATGAAAGGATAATAAGAAAAGCAATTTGCTAAACATTGGGAATTAAGCATAAGGGCAAGGAACTGAGGCGAATAAAAACAAAGCAAAATACTTTCAATGTCCAGTGCAGTTAGTGAAGAAGTGCAGAGTCAGGTTGTAGTAGATGTGGCTTATTTCTGGACGTCTTCAGAAGTTGTTGAGTATTTGTTCAACGTTGCTCTTTAACTGTACATTTCCCAACACTTTGTGAGAAAACCCCAAACACATTTCCCGTTAGACTGAATGCTAAGATATAGTTGGAATGAATGCAAATTAGCTACATCTGTGCTAATTAGTCAGCTGATCAGAGAAAAAAACAACAACAACTATTTGTATTAATATGCTACATGAGGCCAGGCCACATTGATGATCACAAGGCCGGCACATGTTAAAGCAATAGGTAACTCATTCCTGTTACATACTTTTAAAAACTCAGTTGCACAAATAAGAAGTACAAATTAATGAGAGTATAGAATCATGTACATTGTTTTGTGTGCTCTGCTTCAAATGTTTTTAAGAAATCCATAAATAGATGCTAAAAGAGACATGCGAGTGTAGAAGGAGTGAGGACAGAAGTGGAGAGGTAAATGTGGGTGGCATACAAGAGATATTGGTGTCCGTATGAGAATATCAGTTTATCTGGAGTGGTAGTGTTAGCAGGTGGTGGAGCACTATTTCTGTTGTCAAGGGAACAAAGATGTTTGAGAAATAGGGGGTAGTCAAAAGGGTCAACTGCAGAGAAGATCCAGTAGGTGGTAGAGGAAATATTTACCTTTTGATGTGGCTCTGAGGAGTTGTTAGATACTTTTGTAAGTGCAATTTCTGTGGAGTATGTTGTACAAAAGCAATATTTATGGTGGGGAAGGGAAAAATACCTGTGAAGAGGGAAAGTTTGAATAATTGGTCACAGCAAGGACCAATGTGGTATAGTGAGTGTGCAGTAGGCCAGAAGGGATTGGATTAAGTGAACAGGAGAGAAATAAAAATGCAAGTAGGACACAAATCTATGGTGGATGTTTGGTGCAATGTAATGTAATGTAATGTATGATTGAGTTTATTTTTCTCTGAAGTAGTCCATAAAGTCTTTGGATGCTAAATGCTGTTGTTGCAGCAGATGGAGTTGAGGGTTGGATAAAATTTGGAACTGTGACAGCAGGAATCAGAGTTTGTGAGGATGTGAGTGATGAGAAGCAATATTGCTTAGCCATATGGAGGTCAGAGTCTATGTAATGAAATTGTTATTAATATGACACAGAGAATGAAACATAGCTTAAATCAGATTTCCTCCATTTGCATTCAGCAGCAAATGGGATTTTTGTAAAATAAGTCTGATAAAGTTGTGGCTGAGCAGGTCTTGGGCAGGTGACAGTGTTGTATTGGGAGTGCTTCATTAGGTCAGGAAAGGTTAGAGATTAGGAAAGGAAAGGCAACAAAATAGGTAGAGTGGAGATCATTATTCACTCTATGGAGATTTCTACATAGGCGGCCAACTGTAGATGGAGATAGGGTAAAGTAGAGACGTTGAAGGTAATGGACAGAGAAGGTTGAACTAGAGTTGGTGATTCTTCTAAGTCTTGAAAAAATGAGGCAAATGATGTGTCCAGCATAGTGATAGGGGGTGATGTTTGAGAGTCCAAATGAGGAGATGAGAGGAGATTTAAAGCAGCAGCATTGGCAGGGACATCAATAGTGATGTTGAAGTTCCCAAAAATAAGAGTGGATACATGATAAAAAGAATATGTGAAGAGTAAGAAAGCAAAATTGGCAAGAAATTGGGAGGCAGTGAAAATAGGTCTGTAAATAACTGCAACTATAATTGGGAGTAGGTATATTTTGAAAAATGAAATGGAAGGAGAGGTTGGAGGAGAGAAGCCACTGTAAGTCCCATAGGGTAAGAGCAACAAACCCACTCAACTGCTCTATTTTTTACCAGGTCCTGAAGAATGTATAAAATCCATAGAAGAGGAATCACAGGAGAACCAAAATAGGTTGAATTGGATGGTCTGGTGTCTTTTTTAACCTCATCAACTATGTTACTAAGTTACTATGTATGTAGAATACTTCCTGTCCCTAATTGAATAGATTTCAATTAGCGCTAGGAAGTTGAGGGATTTGGAGTTCAAAAGTTATAAATGGAAGGTTTTTTTGTGCCAAGATATTGGGTGTTCCATAGAGCACAATAGAATGGCATGTTACATCTCTAATTAAGGGGAATGAGATTAGCAGTGATAGAGTTGTAACTGTAGATAATTGAATGATGGGTTTAAGAATAAATATGGACATGAGTAATGGTTGTGGGTTATGTTGCCTAAATTAGCAAGATTAAAAAGAGTCATATGAGTTGTAATAGGGAGTCGTGGCGCTGTCGAGTAAACTGTTGAAAGGAGGAAGGTGGTTTGTGGCAGTAATGAAGCATGAGGCAGCTGGTGGGCCCTTTTGGTATCTGAGAAAGTTTTATATCAGTGTCACTTATAGTGTAGTTGTAGGTTTTGTAATTCCGTCAAGGTAGGTTTAGAATTTCCACACAATGCTTAGAGTTGAAGTCAAGCTTTGAGGATTACATTTCTATCCATGTTATTGGTGTCCTATACTGTTTCCATATTTACTCATGTTTAATGCATACATAACTCAACACATAAAAAACTTTCAAAGGAAGTGAAGCAAGTGAAGTAAGACCGTAAATTAAGACTCAAAATCTGAACATATGTGCTGAATTCCTACATTCTCATTGGCTGAGATTTTCATATATCAAACCAGCACTGGTAAAATTATTTAAAGGCTCCAAATCATAGGAACATTTTTTAATGCAATCTGCTTTTATTAATGAACACAAATTTACATGGCCAGAATGTACAACATATGCTTAATAAGGAAATGAGTTAATGAGCATATCCAAGGTAATTTGGATTAATATAATTAGCTCTATTATTGAATAAGTAAACTGTGAACAATATAACGATCTTAAGGGTAAATGAGGCAATAAGTTAACAATATAAATCATTCAACAAGAACTGGGTAGCAGTGTGGTGGTGAGAAGGGTAAAAGCTTGAAGCAGTGTAAGAATTATCAAAATATATTCATGTTTATATTCTTTCCAAGCTTGTATTTTGGGGCAACAGCCTTAACTCTTGTAGAAGATTCATGTTGTGTAATGTTTTGTGTAAAAAAAGTATGTAAGAAAATGTGGCAGGATTGTGTGCCTTCAGGCTCTTACAATGTAATTCAAGACTGATATATTTTAGTTAGCATTTATAGAAACATGAAGAAAAAACCACTTAATAGTGATATTTTACCTTTTGAAATACTAGACCGGAAGTAATCCATCCTTATGAACAGACAGGTTAAAAGCTATATCAAGTGGGCTGCACCAAAAGGACATTACTGAGAATCTACTGGTCAAGTAGTCCAGTTTTAAACTTCCTCTTACAAATTGTTCAGTTTACGCAAAAGACTACTTTTATGTATAGTGTTTGTGGTTATGGAAGATCTTATTTTAAATCTAAAGCAACAAATACTGTATGTAACTAAATGAAAAATAAACCTACCTCAAGGTGCAAACACTCATAATATTATAACTTTGTAAACATTATTTTATAGGAAAGCATATATGGGCCTGCGTCATTAAGGAGAACAAAGCAAAAAAAAGGAGTAACTTTGAACCTTGGCAAAACCATGTTGCATTGGAGGGGGGAAGAGGTAAATTTAAAATGTGGGGGCATATTTATATTTGGGGTAAAGCATATCCTAGATCAACCTTATATTTCAGTGTAAAAGTAAAGTTAGACAGAGATATGAATTGTCCGCACAGAGCCAAGATATACCTCATAAATATATAGATTATTATTATATAGATGAGGGGGTGCTCTATTCCATATTGAAATATAGAACAGACAAAAGAGAAAAAGATGGATTAACAGAGCACTCCTATCCAAAATAGATCAAGGTTAATACCAATACGTATCGGGCAAAATGCCTTTATTAATGATCATGAAAAAAACATATCTATCCAAATGATGTAATTAAACCTCATTGGTAAAAAGTGAAATATTAAAATATAGAAAAGATATTGGTGAGAAGAAAAAGTAGTAGTGTATTAAAACCATAGGATAATGGAGCCAGATAGGGAGACAGGGAGTATATGTTGGCTTGCTACAAATTAGTATGGTCAACCTCAATTACCCAGGTGGAAATATATTGGAACGGGTGAGGGACTGATAATAATATACCCTTGTGGGAATAGGAGAGCATAAGGAAAGGATTATTCCTATAGGTATAATGTGTATTGACTAGTGATAACAAATGGTATCAGAATGTGATGGGACAGAAATGCTAATGTCCCAAAAAGTATGTTCTTTACTGATATCTGTATGGTTCAATGCACTAGAATAAATTTAATCCATTATCTTCCAAAATAATATATGTACAACGCATCAAAGGACAGGTGGGAAAAAGGTATGTTTAAATATATATATATTATTATATTAATCCCACATACTGTACTATCACCATATAATAGAAATAGCTGGATCTATAGTACTCGGATATCAAAGCAGCGTGTAAAGGAAAGATATTGCCCACCAGGTATGGATAATTATAGCTCTCTCTAAAATAGCCTGGAACTAAGTATGATAGTAGCGTTTACCCTGAAACTATCAAGATGATAAAGCTTTCCTAAGTGAAACGTACGTTGGGGCTTGTGGGTAATTGACGTCAACATTGACGTCATACCCAGAAGTGGAGCCAGTGTGCGGTGATGCCGCTAGCGCTTGTGATATTACCAACTATGTGGTTTAATTTTAATACACAATAGAGCTCTTTACACTATTTAGTAGGGATTTCAGGGTAAACGCTACTATCATACTTAGTTCCAGGCTATTTTAGAGAGAGCTATAATTATCCATACCTGGTGGGCAATATCTTTCATTTACACGCTGCTTTGATATCCGAGTACTATAGATCCAGCTATTTCTATTATATGGTGATAGTACAGTATGTGGGATTAATATAATAATATATATATATTTAAACATACCTTTTTCCCACCAGTCCTTTGATGCGTTGTACATATATTATTTTGGAAGATAATGGATTAAATTTATTCTAGTGCATTGAACCATACAGATATCAGTAAAGAACATACTTTTTGGGACATTAGCATTTCTGTCCCATCACATTCTGATACCATTTGTTATCACTAGTCAATACACATTATACCTATAGGAATAATCCTTTCCTTATGCTCTCCTATTCCCACAAGGGTATATTATTATCAGTCCCTCACCCGTTCCAATATATTTCCACCTGGGTAATTGAGGTTGACCATACTAATTTGTAGCAAGCCAACATATACTCCCTGTCTCCCTATCTGGCTCCATTATCCTATGGTTTTAATGATAACTAGATTCTGATTGGCTGCTATAGGCAACATCTCCACTTTTTCAAACCCGCAGTTTAGTAAATCTAGCCCTATTTGTCTTCCTGACAAATATCAACCATATTTGACTTTACTCCAGCAGAGAAACATTTATGTAACAAAAATCCTTATGGCATATTTATTTGCCAAAAGGGTTCACGTCTCTCTTATATATTACTATAGATATGCGCACATATATTACTTTCATACTATTTCACCCTTTTTACACTAATTTGACCCATTGGGAAGCATTTCAAACCATTTATCAATTCATTTGATAATAAATTAATCAAACAAAGTTGTACTTTGTTCTCTGGTTTTCATTCAGTTATTCTGACATTACTAGAATAAACTTGGAATACCTCTCCAGCAGGTAATACAATGGAATGAAATTGCACAACATAATAAAGAAATCAGGAAGAAAGCTTTGTGAAGAGCCAAGTGATTCAAAAAACAGACAGGTGGAACGTTTCTCATTTCCTGCTGTCCCTTCTCAATACACTTCAGCTTCTGAACCGTATTTTAACATCAGCATCTCCCATTCAAGCACAGCAGTGTTGCATGATCACCGATCCTTTGCCTTTTATTGAGCCAAGCATACCAGGGAATAAAACGTGGGATGTTTATCAATTCCTCCAGGTATAAATCATTTTCAAATCTTTTATCTTCAAGCCCATGGTCTAAGATCATCTTTTTTTCCTTTCTTAGTGATTGAAGTGATGGATGTGAGAGAAAATAAAAATATTATGTAATAAATGCATCAAATGAGGAGCACATTATATCTACAGAATAAAAACAGATGATCGGAAAATGCAAAGTTGTCATGTTTTGCGGCTCATTTGTGGGATATATTTTTATATTTTTGTACGATCTATCGGTCACACTTGCTGTTCACAGATGTTTCTGTTATATCTATTCTGTAGGTAAATGACAGGTTTTCTCTAAATAGTTTAATAGAATGAGGGGAGGGGAAGTGTGTCTATGTATGCAACACTGATGGCTAGCTCAGAGATGATAATTATGTATCACTTTACATTTTTATGGTTTTTTTATAGCTTTTATTTTTGCATTTAAATAATTGCACACCAGACAAGATACAGTAGGTTCTGTGGCATTCTCTGTGTAAAACTATTTTTTATTGTTGACTGATCTGTACTACAAAAACTAAAAGTGCAGGCATGCATGTGAGATAGATGGTATTGGCAGACTCTCACATTGCTCTCTATTTTTTGGATTACTCTAGTGGAGAAACACACTATTTTGGCGGATCATGATTCAACTAGCCTCCTAATACATGGACATTATTATTTCAATCCCTTCAGTTCAGTGAGTGTCATGAACATCGCTGGTATATTCCTATCTCATACAAAACTACACAGATCCTCATCAAGATATATATTCAATCCCACATAGATTGGGAAATGCGATCATTATATTTAGGCACCAGTTATTAGACACACGGGGGTAAATCATACTTGCCAACATTTAAAATTGTTCTTCCGGAAGCTGCCAAGGAGAGGTGGGCGTGTAGGGGCGGGGCCCCGAAAAGCGCGTCATTTTAGCCCCGCCCCGTGACGTAATGACGCAAATTGCGTCATTTTACAGCGGTGAATTGCGGCATTTGAACCGAATTCTGCCCACTTCACTAGGAAGTGGGCAGATCAGGGAGTCTCCCGGACATTCCGGGAGAGTTGGCAAGTATGGGGTAAATGTATCAAGGTCCGATTTTGATAGCGTGTTAAAATCGTGGCAAATCGCGGGTGTTAACCCGCGATTTCAGTCCCAAAATCATCAAATGTATCAAGCTACGATTTTTAGCCTGATCTTCAAAATCGTTGGTCATCTCCGGTGATTTGCAGCAATTTCAAACACTCCCGTGTTTGGCAAACTCTCCTGTGTTGTAGCAGCGAGCTGTATACACATCACTGTTACACTGCCTGTCATGCAGCTGCCGGAGCTCCGACAACTGTAAAAACTGTAAAGAACAGATAAAAATTTTTGTTTTTTGTTAAAAAAGCGTGGGGTCCCCTCTCTATTCATGCTTAACCCTAGTGCTGCCCGACTACTGCTGGTTCTGTGAAAATCGGGGAAAAATTTTGCGCGGGGTCCCCCTGATTTTCACTTAACCAGCACTAGGCAAACCAGCTGGGGTTGGAGGCACTATAAGAGGGAGACACGCGGCAGGGGTCCCCCTGCCATAATGACTAACCAACCCCAAGCTGTTCAGCGCTGGGCTGGATTCCCTAGGGAATGGGGTCCGCCAAAAAAAATGAGCGGGCCCCCCCCAGGGACACCTAGCCCAGTGCTGATAGCACTAGGGCTCTTCCTATACCCCTGGTCGGTGGGTGTAGGGTAAAAATGGCGATAAATGGTAAAAAAAAAAACAGACGCCATTTTGCTTTGTGGAACCACAAGTCCCAGCCAGCCAGGTTGCCCAAAATATTGTAGCCATGCTACTACTTGTATAACTACAAGCACCAGCATACCCATGGCAGCCAGGGCATGTTGGCACTTGGAGAATCACAAGTGCCAACATGCCCTGACACCCAGGGCTGGCTGGGACCTGTAGTTCCACAAAACAAAATGTTTACAAAACCACCACACCCTCATTAAAACCACTAGGATTTATTAACAATAATAAACCCACAATAAACAAGTAAACATCCTCATTTACACCATATTTTTTTATTAAAAATAATAAATTCCCTGATAATCACCAATCAAGTTTTCACCTTTTATCAGCAGCTTTCAATCCCAAAATGGCTGTAAACCAAGTCCAAAATAAATTTGTATCCAAAGTCCGGCTTGCCCCTGTCCCAAAGTTATTTGTACTTCCAAATGTCCTGGCTTGTAATCTGTTCAATTCTTCACCCAGGGGAACCCATTGTTGATTGAAGTCTTCAGTTTTTCACCCAGGAGGGGCCCATATTTGTACATCCCATGATTCTTCTGTCTTGATTGCAGAAAAATAAAAAAGGGAGGAGCCGCCACAAACAGCTCCTAGCTAGCTAGGAATTCCATTACGCAATGAGCACTATGTCTATTTACAGTATTAGGTGATTTTCCCACGCTAGTGGGGAAATCCCCTAATACTATAAATACACCTAATGCAATGAACTAAGTTCATTGCATAGCGGAGTTCCTACTAGCTAGGACCTCCGATGCGAAATGAGGCCTGCCTCGCAATCTCTGTTCCAGTTCATCCCAAAAGTGTTCCATAGGGTTGAGGACAGGGCTTTGTGCGGGCCAGTCAGGTTCTTCCACACTGAACTCTTCAAACCATGTCTTTGTAGTCCTTGCTCTGTGCACTGGGTCACAGTCATGTTGGAATAGAAAAGGACCTTCCCCAAACTGTTACCACAAAGTTGGAAGCATTGTCCAAAATGACTTGGTATGCTGAAGCATCAAAATCGCCCTTCACTGGAGATAAGGGGCCAAGCCTAAACCCTGAAAAACAGCCTCATACCATTATCCCTCCTCCACCAAACTTCACAGTTGGCATAATGCAGTCAGGCAGGTAGCATTCTCTCAGCATCTGCAAAACCCAGACTCACCCATCTGACTACCAAACAGAGAAGCGTGATTCATCATTTCACAGAACATGTTTCCACTTCTCCATCGTCTCAGTGTGCTTTACATCACTCCAACTGATGCTTGGCATTGGTCTTGGTGATGTGAGGCTTGCATGTAGCTGCTCAGCCATGGAAAACCATTCAATTAAGCTCCAGCCGCACAGTTTTAGTGCTTACACTAATGCCAGTGGAAGTTCGGAACTCTTCAGCTGTGGAATTAGCAGAGCGTTGGCAACTTTTATGCACCATGTGCCTTAGCAGTCATTGACCCCGCTCTGTGATTTTGCATGGTCTTCTGCTTCGTGGCTAAGTTGCTGTTGTTCCTAAACACTTCCACTTTCTAATAATATCACTTGCAGTTGACCGTGGAATATCCAGCAGGGATGAAATTTCACAAACCATCTTATTGCAAAGGTGGCATTCTTTCATAGTACCGCGCTTGAAGTCACTGAGCTCTTCAGAACGGACCATTTTGTGTCACACATGTTTGGAAATGAACACTGCATGGCTAGGTGCTTGATCTTACACACTTCTGGCAACAGGTCTGATTGAAACACCTCAATTCAATGATTAACAGGTGTGGGCAAAAACTTTTTTCCACATAGTGTATATAAAGTAAGGCGTTTAATCCAGGAAAAGGTTGAATCGTATAAAGGATTAGCAAAGGTTAGTAGTTTTGAATCCACAGTAGGTTATAAGGAGTTAAATTAGTCATAATAAGATGAGTGATAGCAAGATTTAATATCTCACTCAATGCATACCTTGTCATATGAATGCACACTTGGAGCAATTGTTCCAAGGTATATGTGAGAAATGTGAGCAATTGGTCCCTTTGAAAGCCCAGGTAACTGATCTAAGGGAGACCATTGCAACATTGAGAGACATTGTCAGTTTGGAGCAGAGTTTATAGCTCTCTGTTGAGGTGTTATCTGAGTTGAGTGGCGCAGAGACAGAGAAGGATGCACAGGTAGGCAGCTTGGTAACAATTACAAGGGGTAGCAGAGGGAGGAAGAGGCAGGCCAATTCTGAGCTGAGCAATTCCAGCCGATTTGTCAGATTGGGTGAAGATACTGTGGAAGGCAGTTCAGAGGTGGTAGAGTTGGGTAAGACGCTTACACTAGCAACCAGGGGAACTGTCACAACCAGTAGCAGAAGTACAGTCTGCTCACGTTGTCACTACCTCCAAGAAGGCGCGGAGTCTAACATAGTGGGAGGTTTTCGCCAGGGGGCTTGGTCTTCGCAGCTCCCTGACCGCAGATCACAGTTCTCCTAGGAGGTGGTGAGCGAAACTGTAAAGATAACCAGGATTATAACTGAAAATGCTTAGGATGAGGAGTACCAGGATGTCTGAGAGATTAGGAGACAGTAGATCAGTGTGCTGATTAACACAGGAGGCTAGTAGCGATGGTAGCCATAACCGGCAGAGCATTTACCATGAAGAGAGTGGAGTAGACACAGAGGCTGTGATGATCTGCGGATAGATGTGCTGGAGACTTCAGATAACTGGCAGCAATAAGCTGCAGAGCGTTACCACAGGGTAGTGGAGTAGTCACAAAGGCTGTGATGATCTGCGGATAGATGTGCTGGAGACTTCAGAGAACAGGTAGCATCTGAATAGGAGAGTAGACCTGAAGATCTGGCAACTTAGTAGAGAAGCAGCTTTAAATAGACAGAGATGACAGGCAATTAGTCAATCAAGAGAATGCAGGAAGTATTGAGCACACCAGGTTTGTGCCTGTTCAGATCAGCCCAGCAAGTGAATGCAGAAAGAGGGAAACAGAAGACCATAATGCAGTTTTAGCTGGTGCAATGTGTGACAGTACCCCCCCCTTTAAAGGTGGACATTGGACACCTAAGCGTTGTTTACTTAGGATTTCTAGAATGGAATCTCTTCACCAGCATAGGAGCATGGATGTCAGAAGAGTCAATCCACGTGTGTTCTTCAGGACCAAAGCCCTTCCACTCCACAAGATACTTAAGTCTTGAGCAAACCAGGTGTGTGCCTACTCAGTTCAGCCCAGCAAGTGAATGCAGAAAGAGGGAAATAGGTGAGAACAGTAACCATAATTCAGGTTTAGCGGGTGCAAAAAGAAGCATGCATCTATAATTAAATGGGATAAATTTAGGGGAATCTATAATGGAAAAGGTTTTGGGAGTGCTAATAGACAGCAAACTTAGCAATAATGCTCAATATCAAGCAGCAGCTGCAAGGCCAATAAAGTATTGGCATGCATAAAAAGGAGCATAGATGCAAGGGAAGACAGTGTAATTTTGCCACTATATAAATAGTTGGTAAGACCTCATCCTGAATACAGAGTACAGTTCTGTGCACCACTCTATAAAAAAGACATTTGGAACTAGAAAGGGTTCAGAAAAGGGTGACAAAATTGATAAAGGGTATGAGTCACTAGGTTATGAGAAAGGTTAGCTAATTTAGGCAGGTTTTTCTTTACAGTAAGGGCACCCTTCATGGTTGCCAGAGACGAGCACCTTGTTCTTCACACTCGTGACCTGTTGCTTAGCAACAAGACATTCTTCCGGGTCTTTTTGCATGCATGCACTGCGCTATGCATCACGCCCCTTTGCTAGGCAGCGGGATGCTATCTCTCACAGCTTGTCGGCGGTAAGCTGCTTTCTGACCACCGGAAACCTCAGGCTCTAATCAGGGAGCACCTTTCTGTATTTAAACCACACTCTGGCACCATTAGGTTGCCAGAGCATTGGTTCACCCTGCTCCAGCGTTCCTGTTTGTTATTGCTTCTTGGTTCCTGATTCGGCTTGTCTTGACTCTCCCTATGGATACTGTCCTGCTTATTCTGGTTTTGACTCCTGGCCCGTTCCTGACTACTCTCCTGATTATCTATGTAGTACTGTGCTACCGTTGATTTTGCTCTGGACTGTTCGACTGTTCTGGGAGGACCATGACCTGTGCACCTCACGCAGCCAAGTTCAAACCTCCTTGCGCGGGTCCCTGGTGAACCAGGGGTGTGTTAGACTCCGCGCCTCCCTGCTTAGTTGCAATAATACCAGTCAGTGATAATTCCTGTGTTAACAATGTGACAGTTGTGATGGCAGATTCAATTGATATGTTTAAGAAGGGTTAGCTACATTTTTAGCGAAAAAAGGGTATCCAGGTTTACAATTGTTAATTAAAATGAAGGATAGTAGTGGATCCAGGGAGAAATAGGATTGCGAAACTGGGTCAGGAGGGATTTTTCTCCTATGCCCCCTCCCCCCCCGCACCACTGGAATGATCTCCCTCAGACTATCCCCAAGCCTCCCAAGCTTTAAACGCTCCTTGAAATCCCACCTGTACATTAAAGCCTTCCATTCAATTGTGTAACTATTCCACTACGTAGTATTGCTCACCCTTTATCATGCTCCGTCTCACTCATTCTTGCTTCAGCCCCTCCTTACTGAGATCCTTTCCCTTCTAGATCCCCTTACATTGACTCACGTCTATGTGTTAACCGCTTTTCTGCCCTATTTCCTTTAGATTTTATTCTCTTATGAGCAGGGCCATCTTACATCCTGTTCCTCTTCTTTTCAGGACCTATGACATCTGCTAACAAGTGACACTGTGCACCTCCTCCTTGGGCTCTTTGCCCGTTGACTGCTCTGCTCCATTGCCTTTGCACCTCTATCAGTAGCTCTGATTCTGTTAGTTATGGCCACACTCATGGGTTGAAAATTATCCTTTGTACCTCATTGCCCATCTAGGCTATTATTAGCTATGTTGAGGGTTGTAATCTTATCTGTGTACTATATCTTCCTGTATTACCAGTGGTGGAAGTGGGGTATATACATTGGTATGCCATCCATCACTTCTCCTACTGCCTTCATTGTAAAACTTTTAAATTCCATTCACTTATGTTCCCATTACGTTTTCTATACTGCCACTTGTAAATTTATATACCGTCACTTCTAAATATCCACTTTGACCACTGAGAATTACCATGTACTATTTTGTTGTTTGCCCTCTGTACGGTGATACAGACCATTTGTGGTGTCCTATAAATTAAGGTTGTTATTATTATTATTATTAATAATAATAATAATAATAATAATAATAATAATAATAATAATGTCACATCATGTTTTTTTTAATTATAAAAATCACTAAAATCAATATTACTTTAAACTGTTATATTTGCACTAAAAAAAATTGCATAGGCAGAAAAACATAAAATACAGTGAATGTAAAAATTCAGAATCCTAAAACACATTTCTGCTTCAATAAAAGTCCATTGAATGCTTGCATTCAATCCAAGACAAAGGAATAGTAGGATGTCAACATTATGTGTCATTTGAGGCCTTTATCAGTGAACTCCAGCCAGTACCTTGGGGATAATTACTATGATTTGTACAGCCAATGTATAGACACTATGTGCAGCATATCTCCAGAATATTTGTTGTTTTATTCTTAACCAAATTTAGAAATCACTAAATACTAAAAATAAATTGACATGTCAGTGTTGAAGGTAATTTGCTGTATATCATGAATGTACCGAGACAGCAATAACATATACCTGGAGTCTGCTTCATTTACTCTGGACAAAGTTTCAGCAAGAGCCTTGTCATTGTTCCAGGAGTGTGAAGTGAAGTAGAAATTTAGAATGATTATTTCCGGGCTGGTCTGCTGATAGCTGGTAAAATTTAGCTTTCATTCGGAATAGATACTTTCAATCTTCCAGTCAGATATAGCCAGATAATGTGACTCTTAGGAACTGTGCTCTGTACATATTTTAATAGATAAGTCAATTTGTATTGTGTGACAGAGCAATAAGTCAGGAAATGGCGATGTCATTAAATACATTCATATATCTATATGCATGGCAACATGCCCCCTGTGTAATATTCCGAATGTTGAGTCTTAAGTTAAATAGAACTTAGACTTGGTGACTTCTGAAAGCTGTAAGTAGTTTCTATTCTTCTTTTTGACTGGCGTATAACTGGGAATTAAATTAAAGTTGTCTATGGATAGTTCTGCTGTTTAATCAATTAGTATGAGCTGAAAGGCATGAAATCCAACATAGAATGTCATAATTCAGGCATTTAAAGAATGATCATTTTGCCTACAGTTCAGATTTAGAGATATTCCAAAATAGTTACAGTACATACAGTCAATTTAAAGGCAAACTGCAGAAAAAAATATTTTTGTTTTCTTGAATTAATTTCCCCCACATACGCTACTCAGCCCCACCATCTCTAGCACATGGTGGTTCCCCATGGTTATCTGGCTGAAAAAGTTTGACTGTAAACTGAATATAGTCAGAAAGTCACACCATTTGTGCAATTAGATTAACTCTAATAATCTTACACTGTAGTTTGCATTCAAACTCCTCCTGGTTCTTCCCATGGTGAGCACCTGCAGGCAGTGTTGCACACCTCTTGAAGTGCCATGGTGCCTCAGAGTGCCAGCTGGATTTCAGACCTCTATTTGGAATTAGGTGAGTTCAGGGAAAAGAAAATATTTTTTTGTGGTAGGGATCTCCTTAAAGTGGACCTGTCACCTTAAAAAAAATATTCTTACATTCAAAAATACGTACATACTGCAAAACTAATATGCAAGTAATTAATTTCAGATTATATTTCTATTAAGCTTTTAATCTAAAAATTAGCACTATTATAGTTTAGCCTAGTAGTGATAGTGACATTTTAGACAGGGAAAAGGATGTAATCTAGCAGTTTAATCTTTTCCTCTGACAGATGTCTGTGCTGCTTTTGCACCACAGGTAAATAGCCAAATCCAAATGTTGAACTTAACCATGGTTATTTCTATTGTTACTATTAGTAGTAGAAGAAGTGGTAGTAGTAGTACTACTACTACTACTACTAATACTATTATTAAGTATTATTATTGCTGTTATTATTATCATTATTATTATTTCTCAAATTCTAACATTTAGAAGAATATCAAATATGAGTACTTCCAAATAATATAGTGTGTAATAACTATTTAATCTCTGAAAGCTATTTATTTTTTCAACCTCTATATAGATTTTGCTGTAATATAGGCTTAAATGTTATTTGGATTGTACTGGTGCATTTGGATGGTCGGCTTAGCACACATGAAGGTGTATGTCGCCTCTCCACTGTTAGAAGCTGTGTCTAGAGACAAGAAGTGCACCTAGGTGAGAAGGAAATCCTGAAGAGGTGCACTATACAAATCTTGAAACTTAAAGTTCAACTTCCTACCACTTTAGTAACACCTCTTTCAATAAAATAAACTTTTCTATGTTTAATCTAAAAAATTGTTCAGCATAGAGCATTCATGGCTCACATTAATGATGAGAAAGGGAGGACACTGGGTAGTCTTTATTACACGTGACAATTGTGTGTGTTAAACCTTTAATTACTTGGAGTGTGGCTAGAAATACGCTTGTCCCCCAACATGGAGAAGCACAGCATTTCCCATTAAAAGTTGTCAGCATCAGCAGTCTTAGGCATCACTGGTCTGCCTCCAACACGCAGCAGGCCACTGATTGCTGAGCTTCCCAAATAGAATCCTTAACAGAACCCAACTGGGCTCAGCTTCAGGCTAGAGATGACATACCACCTCTCTCAGGTGTTACCATTAACCCCCAGTACTGATGACACATGCGTGAATAACCAATCAACCTGCCACTATAAGAAACTACACTATAAGAGGGGTTTACATTACAACTAATGCCCTGTGAACTGTTTATCTGCTTTGCAGTTGCTATTCCATTTCATTTTTGGAGCCAAGTGGATCTTTCCTGAGAGCTGCCAGCACCGTGACATTTTGCTCCTACGCAACCTGGATAACGCTGTGGTAAAGCTGTAGTGTGACACTTTGCAAAACCCCACAGGGATACATGTAGCAGAAATTCAGAAGCAAGCAGTCCTCACAGGTAATGCTCGTAATCAATAATTGGTAAGCCAACTCATCCATCTGACCTTAGAATCTCAGTTTGTTTGTCTAAGCCTAAAGTTACTACACCTTTGCATTGTGGCAACACTGAAGGATGCAGGGAATTTCTGGCCAAGAATTGCCTACAGTTTAATCTATAAAGAGCCGTTTTCCCCACAAAGTGGATCAAAGTAGGATACTCTCTGGTTCATACCACCAATGCTTCTGTAAGACTGTCCTAATATGAACATCACGGTCGCTCAGTTGTCTAGTATGATATTGACTTCTAGACCCTTGTAGAAGAGACCAGGTAGAATAATGAGGCACTGTAAGTCTCCTTTCAGGAACGCCTTCAACCAGTCCAGTGTGAGCTTGCTGGGATACATCATGTGAGCAAAGAGCATAAGAATGGAGCAAGAGAAGCTCTCCACTGTGCTCTTTCAGACTGATAAATAGGATGTCCTCCACCCCTGCTCTTTAATTTCTAAAAGGTTTACCAATGTTGAGGTAGAATATGATATGGGAAACTGCTGGCCATAATCCTGGCTCATAAGAGCAAAGACACCTTCTAGAGGGGGCTAGATTCTCACATTAGGAGCTTCGCAACACTATTCTATATATATGTAATGAAATGCTCTGGCAACAGGTTATTTTAACTGCCCCTTTATCTCATGCATACCTGATTTTCAGTTTCTGAGGATGAATACAATAGGTATTCTAACCCCAGCCACAATCATATACAAATAGAAGTAAACCCACAAAAGACATGGCAGGTTTTACTTTTGTAATAATACTCTTACTCCACATGTTCCCTATATATTTGTTGCATAGAAAAGACAAAAACAATAGTTTATACAGGTTCTCTTTTGGGTGGCCTAGCAGCTGAACAGTGTAAGTCTTTTGTAAAGTGAGCATGATAAAAAAAAAAGTCTATGCCACATGACTGACTGCCTGGTAATTGAAAGCTACCTAAAATAGACCTATTTAACAAATGTTATCATTAAGACATTCTCATTTAATCTGGTTTGTGCATTTTTAAATGCAGCTAAAGGAACTTTACAAAGAGTGAAGTCTTGAAAGGAACTTTTGTGTTATATTCATTTTCTTCGCTGACTCCTTTCTCTCTCTTCCTTTGATAGTGCGTGCCGGTTCTGCCATGCTCTTACTTGCAGTATTGTAATGGATTTCTCTAGATGATTTCCATGCTGTCACTTATGACATTGTCTATCTTTCTCCACTGCTGGCTCCCTTACTGTATTTAGCAGCAGCCATCTGAGCGACCTCTCTATGGAAGGATAAAACCTGCTCTGCCTTAAGGCAGCATTTAAAAGCGACATCTGAGAGTAGATAGAGTTATTTTGACCATTTCCCGTCTGCCTAGCATTTCTAGAAAACAAATAGGATAGTTTCAGCCTAGCTTGACCAAATGAATACCTTCATTACAAAAGTGAAATTTCATCATTATTTCCTAGAAGGGATGTTTACCTTTTTAGAACTTCTTTATTTTACTTTCCATATTGTCAGAAAGACAATTAACAAACATGTCATCAATTACAATTCAAGCATGTGTCTTTTTTAACTTGTGTGTGATACTAGTATACCAACTGCAATCATTTTTCTCATTTTGGGTAACAGTGATGCTGCAGATGATGCCATGTTATGTATATCATTTATTTATTTATATAGCACCACAATTTCCATAGCACTGTACAGAGAATATTTGTCATTCACATCAGTCCCTGCCTCACCGGAGCTTACAGTCTAAATTCCCTAACAAACACAAAAGAGGCTTAATTTTGTCAGCAGCCAATTAACGTACTAGTATGTCTTTGGAGAGTGGGAGGTATCCGGGGTACTCGGAGGAAACCCATGCAAACATGGGGAGAATATACAAGCTCCACACAGATAAGACCCTGGTGGGGAAATAAACTCATGACCCCAGAGCTGCGAAGCATAATAAGTGCTAATGAAGCTGCAAAAATCCAGAGTAAACAATTTCTGGAGAATGGCTATAGCACCTCTTCTCTCAGTACATCAATGGGTTAAAGCAGGAGAAATCAGAGATTTTTCCTGCCTTAGTCTACTTTGCGCTTATTACTGCAGTGTCCCTCTAGATTTCTATGGGGACTGCAATCTAACCCAATTTAACAAGCAGTGAAAAGCTTTGCTATAGAGCACCAGTGTTAAAAATCTAACACCATTTCAAGATAGTGTTACCTTACCTTTTTAATGGGGTCCATCTATGCCAGATAAACTGTTCTGGATCCCTTGCCAAGTCCCATTTCTAAGCGCATGCGCAATACCTACAGAAGTTCACTTTCTCCATTTGTTGGCAGCTTTAGAATGCTAGTAAAAGTTTTTTGTTTGCTCAGGAAGGGGGTAATGCATGGGCTTGGCAATGAGCACAGGCTTGGTAAATAGCAGCAGTACTACATATTGTATCTCTGCAATATGCAGTGATTCACAATAATAGTTACTGCTGCCCACTAAGCCCCATGGTAAATAGATTCCATAATCCCATTGGACAGGGCGTCTAAACTTGTGTTACATATTCCTGCACTATATCCTGCAGGATATAGTGTTTCCTTGTATATCCTCACTGAGCAATGATATGATTTCAATCCACGTAGCATTGGAGAGCTAAAACACGGCTTCAGATAAGCCTTTAAATAAAGTACATTTAAATGTATGGCATGCAAAAATAAACACTTGTATGATATAGATGCAATTAAAATCTTTATTTAGATATAAGTGGGTACAATCTACAAAGTAATCTGAGTTGAAGTCAAGCGTCTGCGCAAGGCAGATTTTGAAAATATTGTGGGCAATTGCAGACCTGTAAAGAAGGTAAAGGCCCCAGAGCTCTGTTGCAAAATAGGAACATAATGCCTAAGGATTAGAACATAATTTCTGGGTAATAGTAAAACAAAGGAGTGGAACCAAGACTGTATTTTCATAGAGAGACTTTGGAGGACAAATAGTAGACTGTTACAGAGCAGTAGTGGTCTTCTTGTGCCTAATCTAAAAAAAAACACAAACATTGAAGCCACTACTGCTATGCAAGGATATAGAATAATCTCATCTGCACTTACCATCTATCATGTCTATAAGAATTAGCTGCTATGAGCTGAGTTGTAATTCAGTGAAAGCATCCAAATGTGTCCTGAATATGCACAAAAATTAAGAAATGCATCCAGGTACATCAAGAGAGATGATAAAATGCAAAGTTACTCAACAGTGTCAAGACTTAAAACCCTGGCCTAATGTTTTTAAAACTTGGTGCAGTACATACTCTCTCCAGAGGTGTTGCTGTGTTCTGAACTGTAGCCATTCCAGCAGTGTCACAGTTTTCAGAATTTTCCAGCAGTAACAAGTACATTTGGCTCTTGGCCTTATAAAACTGGAGACTGAATAAGAGTTCCCTGGTAACAGGGAAGGCAGGCCAAATGGGGATAATATAATAAGACTGGTCAATGGCAGACAGGTTTGTTACACAGTCAAGCATAACTGGCAGAGGCGTAGTTAAAGGATAATCTAAAAACTGTGACCAATCAAGCAATAAGGCAAGGGTTCAGGCAGAGGAATTGTTTAAGAGCAATCTGGGGTGGGTACACAAATAGTGGATGCCTGGAAGCAGAAAAACAGCAAAAACAACATGAACTAGATTACTGGCAGGAGCTCAATAATCTGGAAAGGAGAGAGGAACAGTCAAGGCTTTTGTAGGAAGTCAGGGTGTGGAGCTTGGGCATGCTTGAAAATCAGAAAAATAGTTCAATTGTGGCATGGCCGGATTTACCATTAGGCAACCTAGGCAATTGCCTAGGGCTCAGCGGTCCCCAGAGGGCCCTCCCAGTGCCGGCGGTGAGACCAACCTTTAAAAATAGGCCACTGCTTATGGGCCAGTGCTATGTGCTTGCCCCCCTGGGCTAAAGTTTGCCAGCCAGCCTCTGAATAGGGCTATATGTTATGCTAAAAAACTATAGTGCTATGATTTTTTCAGGGAGGGGGGCCCAAACCAGTATCTTGCCTAGGGCCCTATGAGGTCTAAATCCGGCTCTGAATTGCGCTAGAACACAGAGTGAAGGCAGGGAGCTGTCCAGCAACTGAATACTTCAGTCAGCAGACCAGCAGTCTATAAAAGCAGAAGCTCCAGGTTCATATCTTGACAGAGTTTTGGATTGGATTATGCTATATGCCTGCTGCTTCATTCAAAAGAGAGTTTGGACTAAGCCCATGCTGCATGCCTGCCATTTTACTGAACATGATGTTTTGATATTTTCACACTATGTGATAGCTGTTTCAATGCTAATATGGTACTTGGAACTGGATTACTGATTTCAAACCCTGCCAAGACAATCACTTCTTGAACATCTTGGTAACTTATTGTGAGTTACTTTTTTTTACTTATTTTTTGTGCCTTCATGTTATACTTCTGTTGTGCTATGTGGTTGAGCTGTAGATACAATACTACTCCTTCGTGGTTAAGTCCTGGGGTGCAGCTGAGTACCGGTGAGCATGTATAGTTTTATGGGAAATAAGGTATTTCAGCGCAGGTCACCCCTGGCCTTACAACTAGTAGACAAAAAAATATAAAAAACATTGTCAATAGATCATTTATAAATGCATACATATCTCTGACTTTTGCTTGAACGGCATGTGTTTATGTCACAAGGCACTTCTAGAAAAGTACTGGGGCACAATCATGTGAGGCACTTAATCCATGGTCCCTTGGGTGATACTAATGCTTCCACTTCCTCCTAGAAATAACCAGAATTTTTACACAGTCCAATCCCCAACATGCCACCAACATCAGTGCAATAGTGCTTACCTGAATTACTTGCTTACAAATATCACAATGTAAAATATTCATTAAATTTGTAATTTAAACAACCTAATCATATATATATATATTTACATTTAACAGTTTTGCATAGGAAACAATCCCAATTAATATCAGATGTTTTAACTCAAGCAGTTAAATCAAATTATCTAAATCAGTGCTGTCCTAGTATTACCGTGAAGAGAGACACAATTCTGTTTTAGCTATGTGTTTGTGGACCTATTACTGTTTCAAAGACTGTCATTTATCAGAGTCTATAAAGCCTTCCAAAACCTTTGGTGGCTGCATTTGACCCAGAAGTTGTGAGCTGGACATCCTGGATATAAATCTGAAACTTTTTCCTGACAATACATAACAACGGTTTAACAGCAGAGTAGAATAGAACATCAGATAAGTGAATAATGATCTTTCCTTATTTACTGCTAAGTTAAATAATATTTGTACCCTGAAGAGTCCTCCACTCATAAATATGTATAAGAAGCTTTAAAGAAAATGTCACTACACAACATAACTGTAACTTTGACGTGAACCATCAGCATAAGACATTCAACAGCAGGTAAACAGCTGCTTCATAGTTGTTTCAGGGAAATGAAAACCTGGACTTTGATTTATGGAACATTCTACTTTAATTGATGCGTATTTATGTGCATTTCTTCATTACAGTCACATTTATTTCATATGTATGGAAAAATACATCAGAGATTACATGGTGTGAAAAAATAACCTACAACACATTGTGTATGTTGTGATATATGATTTAGTAATTATGTTAGTTGTATTTGTTTTTGTTGAAATTTGAAAGATTGTGTTGATTTCATTTCAGGTTTATAACCTCTGTGTATACAATGTTGTCTTTTCAAACTACTATGACCACATAGGAATCTTTCGTAATGTTTGTTTCTTTTTGCATGGTAGTTGTCCAGGTAGAACATTTGTATTTTCATTAGGTAGTTTACCAGATGCCTTGAGCAATATGACTTTTAATGGGAAATACACAGTCGGCTGTCAGACTCTGTATTAACAGAGCACTCTTGGCTGTGGAATTTGCATCTTGAAATTGTTGTAAGCCATTTGGTCACTGATAGGTAATTGTGTATAGCTGAAGACAACAAGCTGTTTGCATTAATTAGCTATCAAAGCATATTGCTGGATGGGGATTTGTTTGCCTTTGACATCAAGGCAGACCTTGATAATTGAAGCTGCTGATGATCCTAGGTTTTGATTTGCTGTATGTGTATAAGTATGAACTTCCAAACCCATCTGCCCATTGAACCATCTGCAAAAACCATACAAAAGCAGCTGGTGAGAAAGCAGACACTAAGGAAACACAATATTGAAACAGTTGTACATTGTCAACAGTGAGTTGAAGGCTTAGACAGGATATATTTTATCAGGAAACAAACGTAAAACAAATCTTTTCTGGCTTATGACAGATATTAAAAAGAAATTCAATGCATTGAAATACATACATATTATTTAAAATGGAAACTATAGGTTATGCTGTACAGAGAACTTTATTATTCTGCATGTCTGTGTTTGTGGATATATACGTGAGAGCCGATTAATTAAAATGAAACAATAGTGATAGACAATATTATAGCTATAGAGACCTACTGAAGTGTCTGGAGACTCCTTTTTAGACTCTAATGGTCTGTACCTCATTGATCTAACAGACATTTCACATCATTCGCAATTTGAAAATTGGGGTATTAAATGCCACTTGCGATCTGCTCACTGAGCCAAATTATGAGACCTTACCCTGTTCCTATCTATACTACTCACACTAATGCACAACTATCCCATTCTCCAATGTGAGCAACACCAGCTCCTCTTTTTTCAGCTATGCCCTGTTCTATTTACAATGTAAGTTCTCTCATTTTTTCATGACTACAATAATTTTGTCTACGTACTATGTCTGTATTTTATGTCTGTTCTGCTTTCCTCACTGTCCAGCACTGCGGAGCGGAAGCAGCCACAGCAATTGTTCTTTCTAATTGATGCAGCCAGAGTAAAGATAGCAATAATCATCATCAACTTAATAATGATAATCTGTTGTGTTTGATAAATAAATATTAAAAAAAAACATTATCCTCATCAACATATGTACACATCTTTACACCACTATCTAGGGTCCTGTAACTGAAGACAATACTAACTAGGCCCCATCTTCAGGAGCCATGCTACACTTTTGTGTACACGCCCTTACAGTTGCATGCCCCTGATTTGCCTCTCTGGAGTGTGGCAAACCAAATTTTTACATGCTGCAGTTGTACTGTACCTACATTTAACTTGTGCCCTATTTTGCATGAAACCATGTCACACGTTAGACTTGATAAAACTAGAAGCTAATGACATGTCAAAATACAATGCTACAAGCCGTAATATCAATTTTGACATTCTGCAGTATTTCTGTTCCCAAATATATATGCTTTATGAATATACTGAAATATATTGGTGCAGGTTAAGGGAGCACTGAAGATAAAATACAGGAACACTATGCAGCTCGGTCTGTTGGGAACATACATTGACATACCTGTAACTGCTTGAAACAAATCACCCAGTAAGAGTAGACAGGAGTGCGGGTGTGGACCAATGGCGCCATCGGGGAACTATTCTTCCAAGCTACGTCTGTAGTCATTTCCTATATTAACTCCAATTTTTTTTAACTATGTGTGTGTGTGAAGTATCATCATATACAAAACAATGTAGCAAGTGATTTCCTGTAGATTTTTTCAACATCCACCACACAAAGGGCAACAAATTTAAACTGCATAAAATTCTGCTAAGTTCCTGAAAAGTATGTATATAGATACAAACCACATTTTACCCATCCTCTAAGTACATATTTAAAAGTAATTTCTACAATTTGGGCATAGTTGGGTATATCCTGTACATGTAATCACATGTAAGAAGGTCACCACTTTAGATGTATTATATAAATACACCCTTAGGTCCTCATGCTGAGATGGATCTACTTCAGTTTGTTTAGCATAAAATACGCATTTCCATACTGTGCTTGTGCACAAGAAGATGCGTATGCTTTTGTCCATATGCAGATTTGGATACATCTTACACTTGTCACTCCTTCTGCTTCGAGAGATGGGAAGGGGAAGGGAAAGGACGGGTAAGTGTAGCTTGAATACAGAGAAGGTATCAGCCCTGGACACAGCTGCATATGCACAAGTTAGGAGCTGTTATCTCTTGCGTCTCCTGGAGGGCTGCTGCAATGATCCACACTGATCATGATCAACAGCATGGACCTTTGTCTTGTAAAATAAAAATATTTAAATAAATAATCCTTTAAAAAAAAACAAAGTGGTGCCTCCCCCCCAACGAAGTAATCTAAGCAGCAGCAGTGACACTGTTCGATGACACTATAACAGGGCAGCTTGGGTCCCTCTTTCAGGGGCTTTACAGTGCATTGCTAGGCCCCATAGCAAAATTTGATTAAGGTCCTGGCTATTCCGCTCAGTATTTTTTTCCTGTGGCCCTGAATGCTACAGCATGCTGGTGCTTGTAGTTCTACAAGTGTCAGCATGTTCTGGCAGCCATAGACTTGCTGGTATGAGTAGTCTTGCAAGCGTCAGCATACCCATGCAGTTTATGGCTGCCAGGGCTTGCTGAAGCTAGTAGTGCCACAGGAAAAAAATGCTGATTTCTCAATTTTATCTATTTATTACCCCAAAACCCATCAGACATGGGTATTGGAATGAATCCTAATGCTTTCAGTGCAGGGTTGCTTTTTCCTAAGGGAAGGATCCTGCTTTTGCTTTGCAGGCCCAGTTCCCCTAGGGAATTATGACCTGTGTTGAACAGGTTGGGCTGTGTGACATTATGACATGGGGAGCTCATACAGATTTGTAGGTAGTATGCCATCATTTTTCAAGAATGAAATCTTATTTGATTATCCATAGCCTTGCCATTCTACATACATCCTTCAGAAAGTTCCAGATTAACTATAGTATTCATTTTTATACCCAGCAATAATTGTATTTAGCAGTTCATTAAAACATGACATCAAAATGAAGCTAATTCAGAATGTAACTGCAATTTTCATAGCACATTTTACTTTTCTGCACATTTAACTGCTAAAATGTTTGGTGTCTGTTGAAACTTTATAACTGAATGACTTTTCTGACTGCTATTAATTGAAAATTATTCTATGAGTTATAATATAGGAGACAGTGAAGTTTTTGCAGAAAATAACTGGAATTTGATCTATGTCTGTGTACTCAGCACTTGGAAGAAGCATTATGGAGAAAAGTAAGCTAATAGAACACAATATTTCTTCAGTTGCGGAATGATTTTGAATTTCATTGTACTTAATAAGCACATGAAATGAGATATTAAATTACAATTTTCAAACAGTATCAATGGCTGCCTTATTTCTACAGCTGAAGTTGCCATTTTCATGTTGAGTATAATTTATTATCTTTTCATGACTCAGATACTTATATTCAGAATTAACAATTGCAGTAGATTTATTTTTGTATCTCAAAAAATCAATGTAAAAAGTGTTTTCTTTAACATGTATTAATGTGCAATTATGGGTCATTTATTTATTAAGTCAACAAGCATTTTTCTCCTATATATGCTAAAGATGCGATAAAACTACAGATGTGAAGGTATTTAAGGCAAATAAACAAAGGTTTTGTAGTGTGTGTGTCTGTATGTGTAAATACTAAATACTAAATATACACATAAATAGGCATACACGCATACCTACTTGTCACAATTCAGCACTCACCTGAGCCTGTGTGATGTGTATGTGAGTTAATCAGAAACCACATGGTCTGTTTGAAAATGATTAAAGCTTTCCTTGTCTATCTCACACAATACTGTTTGCCTTACCAATCATGTCATCATCAAGGTTTTTATGAAGATTAATGAACAAATCTTTTCACTTTACAGGACATTTTATACATGTTTCAAATGTCTAAAGTCCCCCTTTGACTGTGGTGACAGAACCTGAAAGGCTACTTAAATGCAAATTAGTTTTTACAACCCTCTTTTCAAAACACATTTACTTGATACGGACATAACTTCTTGCCAGAATGTCCTACAAAGATAATATTACCTCCACATAACAGGTCATACATTCCCTTCTTCTAGATATCAGACATGACACCTGTAAGTATGATAAGTGACAAAATATGATATTTTTCCTGTGTCCTTATTTCCTTATTTCATTTAGCCCAGCTGCTCAGTCTTTTGTCACCCAGCTGAAATATCCTGAGAAATAATAACAGGATCACAAATAATGTGAAAGGTCAGTTGTTGGATGTTGTTGATGGAAACTGATAGAACCTTAAGGAGGATTCCAAGAAGTTTTACTACTGGTGCCATATATCGGTATTGGACACTCTCATCTTCATCTAAGAACACACAGCTGGATCTCTCTATATATAAATACACCATGGGTAGAGACAATCAAATAATAACAAAGTAATTTAGTCTCCCCTCTGCAGTTTTAACCCATAGTTGGACACAGAGTTCCTGTGAGCCATATCAAGGTAATATTTTCTATTTGCAGCTTTATGTGACTTATAAGTAGTGTGAATATGACACAACTGTATACTGTATGCATGTGGTTGTCCTCATATAACGAGTCAGTACATAGTCCAAAGGCATTGAGTGCAGCCTGTTTGGAATATTTGATTTGCAAGTCATATCCCCAAATAAGATCTAGCCTTTACCAGTTAGATTTTTTTTATAACTAGCAACCCCTGAGACTGAAAAGGGAAGTGAGAAATACACTTACAGGTGAACAATAGTATTTAGATTTGACAGAAGTTTGGATGCGGGGGTTGGAATATGCTCTATATATTCCTATATTTAGGTAATTTTGATGTCAGAGAGAGCTACAAATAGAAGAGCACATTTTATTAGTTTTATGAGGACATATGAGTAGTATAACATTATAATTATCGGTGTATCATAAATAACCATTAACTGTGGTCCTAAAAAGATTAAGTTTAGTTATATAATCTGTCACTGTCATATAACAAATATGGGTAACATCTTCTGTTACCTGAAGCTGGGGGCCAGCTTGCTCTATACCTCACTGTGCTGAAGGACTCAATGTGTCCAGTCCTCTTTAATCAAGCTCAATAGTGTACTCACCAATTTGTAGTCTACAGCTTTGTGCGTTGTGTTCCAGCTCTTTGCTCCAGGTAACAGGGGGAATCCAGAGGGGATTCCCTCTTTCCTACGTGACGGTGGTGAGGCTATATTAATCCTTTCAGTCCCACTGACAGAGAGTTATGGACACCCTAGGTTGAAAAAGAGGAGTTTCCTCTTTCAAATTACGTGACCACTTAGAAGTTATTCTCTGTTGAACAACAGACAATAATACACTGCATTAGAGAGTGCACATTTTATTATGAAAACCTATGTATAGAATCCTGCCACTTTGGAAAGGAAAGAACCAAATGTATTGGTGGTGTTTAGAAAAAAAATATACACATCACCATTTTGGGTAGGTTTTCTTTGTTGTGTCAGGAGGCATAAGCAAACTAATAATATTTGAAAGTCTTCTGAAAATAAAACAAAGTCTATATGGTGTGGGTTCTGATATTAATATTGAAGTTGAATGTGTCCAGCCCAAAAAGTGGTAAAAAAGTCTCAGTACAGCAGTGAGAAAAGCCTCAGCAGTGAAGGGGTTTATTAAATGTATTAAACTGTATGCAGAGTATAATAGGGTTTTATGACAGTACATCACTCAACTGTTGTGCTATCTCAACAAAAGCATAATTTATGATCAGTTAATCATGACAGGGTATTAACAGAAAGACAAAGAGGTAAGAGGACCCTAGGCAGCGTCCCTCATACACTCAGAGATGGTTTCCCCACCTCCCACTGTTTATTACTTAGCTGATGGGAAGGAAGGGGTTGACATCTCTTGTTCCTTTCAGTGCTAACTTTGAGGAGCAGCAGCACATTAAACACATGTATGAGTGACATTATGTCACTATTTTAGTGTTTTAGGTGCCTCTTATCCATTGGCACTCTAGGCAATCTTCCTGGGTTCTCCTAATGGTACCGCTGGACCTGGGCCAGCTAGATTGCAATGGAAAAAGTGCTTAGTGGGGTATAGAGGGAGAATATATATAAGTTTGGAGTGAACAATGTAAAGATGGTACAATAGCCTAAGCAGGTTAAGAAGTTGTTTTGGGAATTTGATAAGCTTGCCTAAAAAGGTGAGTTTTCATGGAATGCTGAAAGTATGGAGACCAAGGGAATGTCTTTTTGCACTATGTAGATAATTCCACAGAGTGCATACAACTTAAAAAATCATCTAAGTAGAAATAGGGGCAGGTAATGTGTGTGGATGAGAGACACAGATCTAAGGCAAAGCTTAAAGGCTCAATAGTGATATATTTTATGACAAATTAATAAACATATGTTGGTGCAATTTTGTTGATGGCTTTGTAAATTAGTAGAATTATTTTATTTTGGATTCAGTAATATACAAGGAACCAATGTAGGGACTGACAGAGCAAAATAGCAGTAAAGAGAGTGGTCAACAGTAGAAGAAAGAGTATCACCTTAATCAGCGCAGTCTCTGTGGAATCTTGCAAATGATAGTGTGACGAAGATGAGGGCCAATATGTTGTTTGAGGAAAGGTGAGTGCAGGAAAGCATACCACAAGTCTTGGAGAGGCATGGGAGTTGAGAAATGGGGTGGTAATATGAAAGATAGTTTGGGTCAGAATTAGTTTCTTTTGGAATGGGAGTAAAAAACACGTACTGCAATAATGATGGAAAAATTCCCATAATGAGAAACAGATGACAGGTTTTACTTACTGTTGAGATGAGCATAGGCGATAGAGATCAACTAACTGTGAGAATATAGGGTCATGTGGATAGATAGTTGAGTGGGAGAAGAACAGAATAGATGCTTTATCTTCATTTGTCAGATCAAATGAAGAAAAAGTGCCAGAAGGTGCAGGAGATGAATTTTTAATTAGGGTGTTGCTTGGGAAACAAGATACCATTTTATGGTATCTTCATTTTATTCTTCAAGTAGTAAGCAAGATTTTTAGCATTGATGGTGGTTAGAGGATATTTTTGGGAATTTTGAGATGAGATTTAAATGTGTTAAAGAGGCATTTAGGCTTAGAACCCTAAGCTGAAATGAGAGAATGGGACTATGTTTGGGTTGGCAGTATCCACAGCATTTTAGTAACAGTGATGAATAGCAGTACAGCTGAGGAAAATCTGCTTCCAAGCATGGAGGTGTAGATAAATTGGAAACTACAATGTGGAATGACTACAGTGTCTGATTGTGCAAGCCATGTTTATGTTATTGCAGGTTCACATTGTTTGGTAGGATGAGGTCATAGATGCTGGTTAATATTTTACAAACCATTCATTAAATAGCACACATTTAAATGGTTTTGAAATTGATTGGAGACAGTTAATATGTTTGAGGTTTGCTAGCTTTCTATAGTGTGTAGTACCAGAATAACATGCATTGGAGATGGTAGAAAATATTATTATATGGTTTTAAAGTTTGTATGTTGTGGCGAGAGGTTGACAATATTACAGTTGTGGAATTAAGATAAGTAAGTAGTTTATAAGTGTTTATTAGAGGGAAAGTGAGTAATGACGGGGCAATATGGTTAAAAGGGCCTAATATGGAAAACATGGCGAGTTAAAAAATAATTTGTTCAACTTTGTGGGATTTGTTAAGCATTTGAGAATAAGTTGCAAGGAACTAAGGCAGTGGTTCCCAAACTTTCTCAGTTTGCCTTAGGGTCACCATAATTTTTCAAAGGCACCCCTAAGCAAAAAGAATTACCGGGTAGTCCTGTTTTTTAAGTAGTAGGGTCAAAATGACGTAAGATGTATCTAGACCCCTTCACCATCACATTCTGTCCCCTCATCATATCACTGCGCCCCTTCACCATATCACTCTGTATTCCCTTCGCCATCTCACACTCTGTGTCCCCCTCTTCACCATCTCACACCCTGTGTCCCCCTTTTTGCCATCTCATACCCTGTGTCCCTCTCTTCACCATCTCACAACCTGTGTCCCCCTCTTCGCCATATCACACTCTGTCCCCCTCTTCATCAGCTCTCACTCTGTCCCCCTCTTCATCTGCTCTCACTCTGTCCCCCTCTTCAGCATCTCTCTCTCTGCCCTCCCCTTCAGCATCTCACTCTGCCCCCCTTCAGCATCTCACTCTGTCCCCCCCTTCTGCTGCTCTCTCTGTCCCCCCCTTCAGCATCTCTCTCTGTCCCCTTCCTTAAGCGTCTCTCTCTGTCCTCCTCCTTCAGTGTCTCTCTGTCCCCCTCCTTCAGCATCTCTCTCTGTCCCCCTCCTTCAGCCTCCCTCTCTGCTCCCCCTTCAGCATCTCTCTCTACCCCCCCTTCAGCATCTCTCTGTTCCCCTTGACTCTCCGTTCCTATACTTACCTTCTTTCCTCATTTTCTGCTATCTTCTGTGCTGATGTCCTCTCTGCTGCCGCTCCTCACTGACACTGTCGGACATGATGACGTCACGTCCAACAGTCAGTGAGAACAGGGAGGTGGAGGATCCGGCGCTGGATTGGTAAGATTTATTTTTTTTATTCTTTTTTTTCGAGGGCAATTGAAGTGCTGTCGAGCGCTGTCACAGGGCACCCCTGTGACAGCGCCGTGGCACCCAGGGAGCCGTGGTGCACACTTTGGAAACCGCTGTTCTAAGGCAAAAAACTATGGAAATAGAAAAAAAAAGATCAAATTATGTTGTCTGGGGTGTTGAGAACAGAAGTGGAGAAATGAAAATTGCTGATGGTTGTCCTCAAATGTTCATTGTTTATTTAACTGTGTTGTTTAACTGTGATGTTCAATCACTCTGTTAGTAAATCATTTAGGAGCTCATTTAGAGATGAAGACAAATGTGTCTTTGGTGCATGTGGAAGAAGATGCAAGCAAGAAAAAATGACTCTTGATATGGATGTATCCAGTGATGCAAAAAACTAAGATTTTTGTATACGCCAGGCATACCATTGTTTGTATATATACACCTGATGAAATGTAGGAAATGTAAATGCTATGCGTATGTGTTAGTACTTAAAGCAAAAGTGGCATTACCCTATTTGTACACAACCTAATAATGGGACAAAAATACATTTTAATACATTATTTTGTGTGCAAAAAGGATAATGAGATCAGATACATGAGATAATAATGTCTTCTAAATAAAAGTTAGAGTAACATTTACGATATATAAAAATAAATACACCTCCACATCTCTTGGTTTCCCCTTTGAAAATTAAATTGTGTCTTCCTTGCAGCATTCAGTGTAGTAATGACAATTATGTAAGCAAATATACTTCAATTAATTAACTGATATAATATTGCCAATGAATGAAGTACCTCAGCTTGAGGTCAGCTGCAAACAACCAATCAGAAGTGGCTAGATGGTGCTACTAATAGTTGCTATCATCATCATGCCACATATGTTTGCACCAACCCTCCGACACCCACAAACAATACACCTACTGCCAGGCATAGTTAAGTCTGTGTCCAGCTGAGTTGCAAATATGTCAACTTGCCGCTAATGTATTCCCCCATGCCACCTCTCCAAGCATTTGTAAAAGACACACAAAAAAATAGTTCTGGTGTGCATGCACCATAGTAAAATACATAGGTAAAGTTATTATTGAAAGCCTGAAATCAATATAAATTAGAGATGCTCACTGACCCCCGTGTTTTGGTTTTGGATCTGGATAACCTTTTGGTTTTGTTTTTGGTTTTTCCAAAACCGTCCTTGCGTGTTTTGGTTTTGGTTTTGTTTAGCAATTTTTTACAAAATTCAGTTTTTTTTGGGTAAAATCACCTAATTTAGATATTATTTTGTACCTACATTATTATTAACGTGACTTATACTAAATGCCAGTGATTTGCATTCAATTTTTACCATCTCACAGGTCACAATATGCTTTTCATACAGCCAAATACTGCAGTGAGCTGGCTGGATGTTAAGAGACAGAGCAACGACACAAACACACTGCAGTTTATATCACATTAGGAGAGGTAGCATGTACAATTTAATAAGCCAAGCAGTTCATCCATAAGAAGTGCAAGTCCAACATGGCCCTCCCTAAACAAGCTAACAATGGACTTGTTAGAGTAATGGCAGAAACACACATTAGGGCCAGGAAAGATTAATGGTGAAAAATGGAATTGTCCTTGGGCCCTCCCACCCACCCATATGTCAACTTGCTGACCAGGAGTTCCTTGCATCTGTTCAGACCTCGGTCATTTGGAAGCAAAGAATCTATGTAGGTCTTAAATCTAGGATCAAGCACAGTCGCCAAAACATAGTGTTCCGACTTCAAGATTTTAATAACTCTTGTATCATTGCAAAGTGAATTAAGTACTTGATCTACAAGGCCAACATACTTTGTGAAATTGCTTTCTTTCATCTCCTTCAGTTTGTCAAACTGCTTTTCCAAAAGTCGAATTAAGGGAATGACTTGGCTCAAGCTAGCAGAGTCTGAATTGACTTCACAACTTCAAATGGTTTCAGCACCTTGCACAGCACATGAATGATTCTCCACTGTGCAAGACTGAAATACAATCCCCCTCCTTTCCCAATGTCATGGATTGTGCAATATGCTTGTATGGCTTTGCGCTGCTCCTCCATCCTCTGAAGCATGTACAGGGTGGAATTCCACCTTGTTAACACCTCTTGCTTAAGTTGGTGGCAGGGCAAATGAAATTGTTCTTGGAGCTGCTGCAATCTCCTACATGCTGTGGCAGAATGCAGGAAATGTCCCGAAATTTTACGGGCCACTGCAAGCATCTCCTGCACCTCATGGTTATTTTTAAAGAAGCTCTGTGCCACCAAGTTTATTGTGTGAGCAAAACAGGGAATGTGATGGAATTCACCGAGCTGTAATGCTCACACAATATTGTTGGCGTTATCAGAAATGACATATCCTGGGGAGAGTCCAAGTGGTATAAGCCATGTATCAATCACATCTCTCAGTTTTCGTAACAAATTATCAGCTGTATGCCTGTTAGTGAAGCCGGTGATACAAACAGTAGCCTGCCTGTGAGAAATGTTACATAGTGGTGTACATGCTGCTGCTGTTCCTGCTTGTGAAGACGAATGACCAACCCAGTGGGCTATCACAGTCATATAATCTTTTGTTTGCCCACTTTCACTTGCCAACATATCTGTGGTTAAGTGTATAGTGGGTAGAATTGCATTGTTGAGCCTAGTTACTACATTTTTATGAACATTCTGGTACAGTTGAGGAATAGCTTTTCTTGAAAAATGGTGTCGCGATGGAATTCTGTAACGGGGACACAAAACCTCAATTAACTGTGAAAAACCAGCTGCATTTATAGTGGATATTGGACGCAGATCTAATACTAGCATAGTCGCCATGGCATCTGTGATCTGCTTTGCGACTGCGTGACTGCTGTCATACTTGCTTCCTCTATCAAAAGATTGTTTTACAGTTAATTGTTGTAAAGTACTAGTGGTCTTCTTCTTGGGCTGATTATGGGAGGAAAATTCACCCCCAGCAACAGCAACAGCAGCAGCAGCAGCAGTGGGACTAATGTTCAAGAATTCTTCAGAGGAATCAAGGATAGTGCAGGAGTCATCTAGCCTTACCAACTTGGATGCTGGACTAACTCTGATCGCTACTGAGGATATTGATGAGGACGGTGTAGATTGCAGGCGTCGGGATGTAGGTGAGCGAAAGGTCCTAGCTGATGATGCCAACACCTTGCCATGAAATCAAGTCAAATGGCGTAACATGGGTGAGGTTCCTAGCTGGTTAAAGTCCCTCCCTCGACTGACTGTGGCTTTATTTACACTACAAATGGCTGTTGTCAGGATTTGGGTAGAAATAATTCCACACATAAGAAGTGGATTTTTTGGTCTTATGTCCAGGCATGACAATGGCCTTCTTCTTATCACGTGCCAGAACTGCTTCCACTGGTGCAGGACTTATACAAACAACATCATCCTCATCAACATCCTCATTAGTGCCCTCGTCGGTTACACAAATATCACCCTCATCCTCTTCCAATTCCAAAGTAGCAACCTCAATTGGTGTATCACCAGCTACACTTGGGCTGTTCAGGCACACATCAGCAGAAATGCTGAAAGGGCCCTTCTTTATGGGTACACTATCAGAATGGTCACGATTACACATACCACTCATGGATGGACTCTCCCCAGGGATTGGTGTCTGAATCTGAGCATACATTTTTCTCTAGTGTCTTACTGTTTTCTTCCAGCTCGGCTTTTACACGTAACAGTATTTGTGCACCAGTTTTGGACTTTGAATTACTTGGTCTTGCTTGGTTGCGAGAGACCTTACAAAAAGAAGCTTCAGTAACAATTTTAGATCTCACACTCATAGAGAAAGGCAAAGGCCTCATTCTTTCTTTGACACTGCGTGTGTAGAATGGCATGTTGGCAATTTATTTTTTATCGGCAGTTAACTTTTTCTGGATTACAGCTCTTTTTCTCTTCAACACGGTAAAAGGTGTTTTTTTGTTCGTTTTTTTCCATGACTTTAAAAGACTATGTACTTTTACATAGGCTTTACCAGATGACGTACAGGGATAACTATCATCAGGACTGGTGGCAGCAGCTGTGTACAGCTGTGAATCCATTACACTGTACACTTATTAGTGCAAATTCAGAAAAAAAGCCTGCAAGGACTTGTTAAATACTTTTTCAGCAATGACCAAATGACCAAAGCAGCCCTTTTATAAAGGTGTATATTAGACCCTACACTTATTAGTGCAAACTCAGAAAACAAAGCCTGCAAGGACTTGTCGATTACTATTTCAGCAATGACCAAATGACCAAAGTAACTCTTCAATTTGGGTGTATATTAGACCCTACACTTAGTAGTGCAAATTCAGAAAACAAAGCCTGCAAGGACTGGTATACTAGGATTTCAGCACTGACCAAATGAACAAAGCAGCTTTTCTATAAGGGTGTATATTAGACCCTACACTTATTAGTGCAAATTCAGAAATATATCCTGCAAGGACTTGTAGATTACTATTTCAGCAATGACCAAATGACCAAAGCAGCCCTTTTATAAAGGTGTATATTAGACCCTACACTTATTAGTGCAAACTCAGAAAACAAAGCCTGCAAGGACTTGTCGATTACTATTTCAGCAATGACCAAATGACCAAAGTAACTCTTCAATTTGGGTGTATATTAGACCCTACACTTAGTAGTGCAAATTCAGAAAACAAAGCCTGCAAGGACTGGTATACTAGGATTTCAGCACTGACCAAATGAACAAAGCAGCTTTTCTATAAGGGTGTATGTTAGACCCTACACTTATTAGTGCAAATTCAGAAATATATCCTGCAAGGACTTGTAGATTACTATTTCAGCAATGACCAAATGACCAAAGCATCTCTTCTATAAGGGTGTATATTAGACTCTACACTTATTAGTGCAAATTCAGAAAAAAAGCCTGCAAGGACTGGTATATTAGGATTTCAGCACTGACCAAATGACCAAAGCAGCTCTTCTATAAGCGTGTATATTAGACCCTACACTTATTAGTGCAAATTCAGAAATATATCCTGCAAGGACTTGTAGATTACTATTTCAGCAATGACCAAATGACCAAAGCAGCTCTTCTATAAGGGTGTATATTAAATTCTACACTTATTAGTGCAAATTCAGAAAAAAAGCCTGCAAGGACTGGTATATTAGGATTTCAGCACTGACCAAATGACCAAAGCAGCTCTTCTATAAGCGTGTATATTAGACCCTACACTGATTAGTGCAAATTAAGAAAAAAAAGCCTGCAAGGACTTGTATATTTATATTTGTATTTCATCAATGACAAATTCAGCAATGGAACTTTCTCTAACACTGCTACCACCCTCCTCTTTCTCTTCTATCACTTAGCCTGCCCAACTGCTCTATACTCTGTCCTACCCCTTCTCTGTCCCTCTCTGAAATGGCGCTTGATCGCCGTGGAGGGCGGTATTTATAGATTCCAAAACTCCCGAGATCCGAGATCCGACGACATCACAATGACGTTTTGCCTCGGTTTGGAACCCGAATAGGAGCGAAAGTACCGAGCCATCTCGGCTTGGTACTCGGAACCCCTAAGTTCAGGTGGGCTCGGTTTTCGGGAAACCGAGCCTGCCCATCTCTAATATAAATCATGTCAAAACTTTTCCACCTTTAATGTAACTTTGCAAACAAGAAAGATTGTATTTTACATAATATGGTAATTATTTAATTTGAATGAATTCTAATGAATATAGAATGCACAATATGATTATCATAAGAACATAATATATTCATGATGACTGATACAACTATACAATAAATTTGCTTTGTTCTTTCCTTTCCTTTATATAATATACTTGAGAAAGATGTTCTAGCATTTGGTAAACTTGAGAAACGATCTTATGTCAACATGATAGGTTGGCAGAGATGTCAATCAAAATTTAGTAACTGGATTGGTTGATTTCGCACATGAAGTATATGATCTTGATTGAGATCTGGTTCCCTTGACAAAGCTGTAAACAGTAATTGGGTAATTGACATCAGAAGTCGGGCCAGTACATTTACAGAGGAAAAGGTCCAAACAAAACTCTCAAAGCTAAAAGTGGATAAATCAGTGGGGCCAGATGGGATACATCCAATGATACTAAAAGATCTTAACGGGGTTCTGGTAACAGAATTAATTAACCAGTCACTAACTACAGGAGTAATTTCAGAGGACTGGAAAATCTTATTGACTTTTGACTGGATAGATAAAGTAATAGATCTGGGGAGAAGGGCATAGGCGTAGCTTACCTAGATTTTAGTAAGGCCTTTGACCCTGTCCCTCATTGCAGACTGTTAAATAAAATCGAAATCTTGGGTTGGATTCTAAGATAGTTGAATGGATAAGATCTTAGTTACAGGATAGAAAACAGAGAGTTATAGTAAATGGAGAACATTCACGAGAGGGAAAGGTAATCAGTAGAGTACCCCAAGGATCTGTATTTAGACCAGTGCTTTTTAATATCTTTGTTGGTGACATCGCAAACGGTAGTGAAAGGAAAGCATGCTTTTTGTGGATGACGAGAAGATATGCAACAGGGTAGACACACCAGGAGGGGTAAAAAAAGATGATTGATGATTTAGACAGCCTAGAGGAGTGGTCAAAAGAGTGGCAACTACAGTTTAATTCAAAATCATGCACTTGGGGCTCAAAAACCTAAAGGCTAAATATAGTATTAATGGCACTATAATGGAAACTACTGAGGAGGAAGGGAATCCAGCACTCACTATATCAGATGACTTAAAGGCAAGTAAGCAATGTAACAAAGCAATGACAAAGGCAAGTCAGATGCTTAGGTGCATAGGGAGAGGAATCGGTAGCAGAAAGAAATATGTGATAATGCCACTATATAGGTCTTTGGTACAGCCTCATCTAGAATTCAATGTTCAGTTCTGGAGGCCATATCTCCAGAAGAATATAAATACATTAGAGACTGTACAAAGAAGGGCAACTAAAATTGTGCTTACCCGGAAAGACTAAAAGATCTTAAATGTATAGTTTACAGCAAAGAAGGGAAAAGGGGGACATGATTGAAACATTCACATTTATCAAAGTTTTTAACAAGGTACAGGAGGGAAACATTCTTCAATGGAAGAGAAGTACTAGAACACGAGGACTTGCACTGAAACTGGAGGGAAATAGGATCAGAGAAAATTTGAGGAAAATCAGCTTCACAGAAACAGTAGTGGATAAGTGGAGAAGCCTCACATCAGAGGTGGAAAGGCTACAACAGCAGAGCAATTTAAACATGCTTGCGATAGACCTAAGGATATCCTTACAAAGAACTAAGGATAAAATGGGGTTTGAGGTTACCACCGGTTAATCCTTTATCATTATTATTATTTTTATTGTGGGTTTTGATGTATGAATTTTTGGATCTTTAAATGAATTTATTCTACCATTGCTGGAAGTAAATTCTAATTGAAGCTTTACCTTTAGCGCTGTTCTACTATATCCCATATTCAATGACCTCAAACCATGTGCTAAAATGTAATAACTAGGGATGTGCACCGGCCACTTTTGGTGTCTCATGTTTTGTGTTTTGGGTTCGGATTTGCTTGAGTTTTTGGGTTCGGATTTGTTTCACAAAACACCTGACGAAAGGTTTTGGTTCGGATTTAAGGTTTTGGATTCGGATTTATTTTGAAAAAAACATAAAAAGTGTTAAAATCAAGTTTTTTTGGTTTATTTTCACTCCTACGCTATTATTAACCTCAATAACATTCAATAACAATCATTTCCACTAATTTCCAGTCTATTCTGAACACCTCACAATATTGTTTTTAGTCCAAAACGTTTCACCGAGGTAGCTTTCTGGACTGCATAGTGGAGTGGTCCCGGTACCCAATTTGGTACCGGGGCCACAATACCTCCTCCGACTTTCAAGTGTAGTGTTTCTAAGTTATAAACCCTACAGTAGTTCGAGCACGTCAATACCTCTTGTTTTAGATGACCATGGTACTGAGCATTCATCATTGAGATCCCATCAAGTATGTGAAAGACAGACAGGGTCGAAGTGTTATTTGTTGACTTTGTTAACCAAAAAACTGTCCCTGTTGCAAATCTTTGTGCAATGAAGAGTGACTTTTTCATTTAAAGGCTCAAGCTTTCAAGTGTAGTGTTTCTAAGTTATAAACACTACAGTAGTTTGAGCACGTCAATACCTCTTGTTTTAGACGACCATGGTACTGAGCATTCATCATTGAGATCCCATCAAGTATGTGAAAGACAGACAGGGTCAAAGTGTTATTTATTGACTTTGTTAAACAAAAAACTGTCCCTGTTGCAAATATTCGTGCAATGAAGAGTGACTTTTTCATTTAAAGGCTCAAGCTTTCCAGTGTAGTGTTTCTAAGTTATAAACAGTACAGTAGTTCGAGGATGTCAATACCTCTTTTTTTTATTATGACTGGGCATTTAACTTTTGGTTTAATTTGTTTAATTGGTTTTAATTTTGTTTTACTTTGTGCTCATGGCAAACGACTGTTGGACGGTCAATTGTTTTGTGAAAGACGTAGTGGTCTTACGACTTCCCCTCTTGGAAGATGACCGACTAACAGCAGCAACAGCAGCAGTGGCAGTAGTAGGCGTACCGCTGCAGGATTCCTCGGATGAATCCCTTATTGAAGAGGACTCATTCTGGCTGGTGACTTTGGCTGCAGGACTTAATCTGATGGAGATCGTGGAGGAAGTTGATGAGGAGGGTGTTGCTGGTGTGTATCCAACAGGACCAAGGGATTTAGGTGTCCCTGTACTGATGACGGTCCTAGCCCCAGTTCCTGAACTAACCACTGAACTATGAAGGTTATTCAGGTGACGTATAAGGGAGGATGTCCCTAGGTGGGCAAGATCCTTACCCCTGCTTATTTGAGCTTTACATAAGCTACATATGGCCATACATTGGTTGTCCAGATTTGGATAAAAATAACTCCAGACCGAAGAGGTGCATTTTTTGGTCTTCTGACCAGGCATGACAATGGGCTTTTTAATCCCATGGACATCAGCTGTTTCCCCCCCTGGTGCCTCATTTACAATAACCACATCAGCATCCTCATCATCAAGTTCCTCCACAGCGCCAGCTACATCAATAGCCTCCTCCCGAGCCACCTCTTCCCGTACAGTGATGGGAAGGTCAGGCTTGACAACCACCAACACCCTTGGACTTGCCTTGGGGATTTGTGATAATTTCTCTTTAGAAGGCAGAGTTGTTTGCTGTTTTGTTGCTGACAGCATAACTCTCTTAAATTTTTTGTAGGGGGGGAGGAGGAGGAGGGCTAAGATCCTTGGGTGAAGCTGGACCACTAGTCATGAACACGGGTCAGGGCCTAAGCCGTTCCTTGCCACTCCGTGTCTTAAATGGCATATTGGCAACTTTACGTTTCTCCTCAGATGATTTTAAGTTTCTCTTTTTGCTACTTTTACTGAACTTGGGCTTTTTGGATTTTACATGCCCTGTACTAGGAGATTGGGCATCGGGCTTGCCAGACGACGTTGATGGCATTTCATCGTCTATGTCATGACTAGTGGCAGCAGCTTCAGCATTAGGAGGAAGTGGGTCTTGATCTTTCCCTACTTTATCCTCCAAATTTTTCTTCTGCATTATATGTAGCACAAGAGAGTGTACCCCTAAGCCACACACACTCGGCAAAGCCTTTAAAAATTAAATGCGGCACAGGAGAGTACCACTGGACTGGAGTTATACAACAGTACCACTGGACTTATACTGCAGAATCAGTGAAATTTGTAATATGGCAGTAACAACAATGTGTTATATACTGCTGAATTAGTGAACTTTGTAATATTCCTTATGTTGATTAAAATATAACTTTTAATGATTATTGTTTAATAATGACATCCTCCCGGAAGACAAGGTGAAATATATTAAAAATTACTTTCAAATACACACATACACACGTGTAATAAAAACAAAGACACCAACTGATAGGGATCTAATATATAAAGGAATAATCTAGTAGATACAGAGAATTATCTGTATAAATCCTTGGTAGCAAACCATTTACTGGTAAGTAGTGGTTAGTTGGAAGACAGGATGATTTAAAGAGTGAGTGAGAACCATGTCTCTTATGGAGTTGGTATTGTAAGCCTTCTAGTCACCACTGTAACAGGTGTAGCAGGCAAATAGCGGAGTGAGATACTTAATCTCCGTGGATTTAATGAGGGGAAACCTCTAGTTCAAGATAGTGTTAGCTTGCATGGTGATATTTGTAAACTTAGGATACAAGGCTTGTTCTGGGTTAATAACAGTATAAAGCACTACACAATAGTGCATCTATACTAAGGCTGGTGTACTTCCTGCAATGTGTGACATTGTCAGCTATAATAAATGCAGTTGACTCATTGCCAGTAACAGCTCTGTGGTACTGAAAGTTGTCCCTGATATGGGCTAATTTATATATAGTCTCCATGGTGGACAATATTCACAACAGCTATACACATTAGTGCATCTATGATGAGGCTGATGTAATTCCTGCGATGTGTGACCTTGTCAGCTATAATAAATGCAGTTGACTTATTGCCAGTAACAGCTCTGTGGTACTAAAAGAGGTCCCTGATAGGAGTAAACTTATGTATAGTCTCCGTGGAGGACAATAATCACAGCAGCTAAGCTCGTTTTATCTGACTGATAGAATCCCATAATATTGTAGAAACTCCATCTGTATCTATGCCTGCTACTAAGTAGATGCTACCGCTACATCCCTATCTGCAGTTGGTGTTGGCGCCAAATAACGCTGGCCCCAACGTACGTTTCACCCTCAGGCTTTGTCAAGGGGAATGTTTTGTTTTTATTACACGTGTGTATGTGTGTATTTGAAAGTAATTTTTAATATATTTCACCTTGTCTTCCGGGAGGATGTCATTATTAAACAATAATCATTAAAAGTTATATTTTAATCAACATAAGGAGTGCTAATTTGTCCTTCTAATATGAACCCCTGTTCATCATTCTTTTGTCCTAATATAACAGGACCAGCACCCCCACATGCTACATGTTAAAGATTTACATCTTGTTATATATCGCATGTGGATGTTTCCTTTCAATCCCTGTGCAGAGCATCTCCCCCCCTTAGTTACTATAACTTTGTAATATTGTAGTACCACTGGACTTATACTGCAGAATCAGTGAAATTTGTAATATGGCAGTAACAATGGACTTATACTGCAAAATCAGTGAACTTTGTAATATTGCAGTACCACTGGACTTATACTGCAGAATGAGTGAACTTTGTAATATTGCAGTACCAATGGACTTATACTGCAGAATGAGTGAACTTTGTAATATAGCAGTATCAATGGACTTATACTGCAAAATCAGTGAACTTTGTAATATAGCAGTACCACTAGACTTATACTGCTGAATCAGTGAACTTTGTAATATTGCAGTACCACTGGACTTATACTGCAGAATGAGTGAAATTTATAATATAGCAGTACCAATGGACTTATACTGCAAAATCAGTGAACTTTGTAATATAGCAGTACCACTAGACTTATACTGCTGAATCAGTGAACTTTGTAATATAGCAGTACCAATGGACTTATACTGCAGGATTGTTTTGGGATATTTTTTTTTTTTTTTTTTTATAATTACTTTTTTTGTAATTTTTTTTATAACTATTTTTGAATTTTTTTATAATTTGGGAATGATGGGGAAATAACAATGCCCTTAGAAGGACACAGCACAGGACACAGCACCACTGGACTGAACAGGACCCAGCAGCACCACTGAACTCAGAAGGACAGAGCACAGGACACAGCACCACTGGACTGAACAGGACACAGCACAGGACCCAGCAGCACCACTGAACTCAGAAGGACAGAGCACAGGACACAGCACCACTGGACTGAACAGGACACAGCACAGGACCCAGCAGCACCACTGAACTCAGAAGGACAGAGCACAGGACACAGCACCACTAAACTGAACAGGACACAGCACAGGACCCAGCAGCACCACTGAACTCAGAAGGACAGAGCACAGGACACAGCACCACTGGACTGAATAGGACACAGAGCACAGCACAGCACAGCACAGAACTAAACTGAACAGCATGAGATATAGCAGGACAGAGGACCACCTAACACACCCTCCCTCTACCCTGATCAATGCCCGAGTGAAGATGGCGGCGACTAGCGGGGAATTTATAGGATCCGAGTATCGTGAGATCCGACAGCGGGATTATGACTCAGAGCCTCGCTTTCAGTTTTGCAATTGGCGGGAATACCCGGATCTGTCTCGGATCCGGCTCGGATCTGCAACGTTCTTGGTGGGCTCGGATTTCAGAAATCCAAGTGCGCTCATCTCTAGTAATAACACAGTAATAAAACAAGAGTGGATATTAACAGACAGACAAAGAGGTAGGATTATATAAATGTCAATACTAGTTTGACCTTTGGAGATAGATTGATGTTTTTTTGAGTCAATGGACAAGTTTATCCATATGTAGTTATATATCTGACCAAAAGATTAAACTCTTCCTGTGTGAATTAAAAAAAAAAACACTTAGGTTAACAACGCTTAGGTTAGTCCTTGAGCACTGTTATACATTTAGGAGAGTAATATAAAGCTTAAAAAATGATATTCTACATGTTTACATGACGTCCACACATTCCTTCCTTCCTAAGTGTATAATAGGAGACTCTTAAGCAAGGCAGTAACAACAATTCTCTATTTCATCTCCCTTCATAATTAAACATCCTTTTTTCTGGTGTGTACTGATTTTGAATAGAGGGCAATACACTGGGTGTCCCATAAGGACTTGCTCTCAGAATTAGAACAACCTTATGTGCAGCTTACCTTGATGGGGAAAATTACAGTTTACCATAAACCTCCCAAGGGGTAGGGAGCTGAAATAGGAACCACTACTAGTGGTTGTCCCTATTTCATTTCAGTGTTGGTTTATTATATGTCTTGCTCAGTTTTCACTGGTTGTGAGTTCAGAATCTGAACTCTTTTTTACTGACTCAAAATCTATATTTAATTTGTAATTACCCATGGAATATCAAAATAATGACACGAGAATGAGTCACAGCCTAATGACATTTTAGATTAGATTGCCCTGTTACATTTAACTGTGGTACAGCAATACCCTTTGTGTCATGTTATTAAAAAATATTGATTAAACTTGCTTTGGGAAAATGTGAAAGTCTTTCCTAAAATAGATTGTTCAATTAAAAGCTCCTTTCTTTTACATTTTATTTCTCAATTTTATGAAAGTTCTAAAGGCAAAGGAAGAAAAAAGTTTGGAATTAAAAGTTGTTTGTTACAGACAATTCTGTAATAACCCACTTGGGTTCTGCTTGACTACTGGAAGAAAGGTAAATGTCAGGACAATTTCCACTGTTGTTTTCTAGCCCTATATTTGTGACCATACATGACATTTAATCGCTTGATATTTTTTCATCTATTTTTTTTCCGTTTCACAAACATTTGAACTTCTGACAATAAAACGATCGAGTTCCGCAGAAGTCATTATGCTATATATTTGTAAATTTGCATTACTCTGATGCAGGGGTTGAACTCTTGTTGGAATGGAAATGAATGGAGAAATCCACACTTAAAACTTATGACCAAGTTCTGCTGGAGAAGCAATGAAATTCCACAGCCAAATGCGAACAGAGGCAACTATTGTGTGGAATAGTTTTGAAAATTTTACTCATCTCTGTTATATAATTCAATGACAGACGCAAAAACGAAGTTCAAACGACTTTGATTTCATTTGAATAAAATGTAAACATCCACAGAAACCAATGATCATTTATGGTGAAAACACAGCTTTCTCCTGTCTTTGGCAACTGTACTGAGTAAATGATCTTCAGAGACATTGGCATTCTGTAGTGCTTCACACAGACTTGTAGAATTAGGAACAATACACACAAGATGCAATCTTGGTAATGGAGAATATCCAATCTTCCTAAACTACATGGAAACAGCAAAAGATCAAGCACATCCAGAGGCGGGATGCCCAATTTTAACCTGGGGAGCAGGACTCGACTCAGCAGTCTAGTAGGAACATTTTAAAGGGAAAAAAAATCAGGTGGCCAAGTGACCCAGCCTAAAGTAACCTACTATGGTACACGCCCAGGGGGCAGATGACCGCTGCCCCAGGCCAATCTGCCCCTGAGCACAACTAAGACAAGCCCATAACCCCTCAATAAAATGATCAGCAGACAGTGAAATATTGAAAGTTTACCTTCTTAATCACCTGACTAATGTTTATTAAGCCGTTCAATTTTCAAAATTCTGTACTCACAGAGAGAGGTCTTAATAAGCAGGATGCCATAATGAGTTATAATGCTGTTTTTTGAGGGTATAGAGTCAGACGTCTTTGCATGCCTTTAGCCAGAGTAATAGAGCCAGAGTTAAAGCTGTAAAGAGAAAACTGAAGAATCCAAGAGAGGAGATGGTAAAGATGAAGAGTGAAACTCTATCACTGACAAAGCTGCTTAGAACAGGAGGGACTTTTAAGATCCAATCAGGTCAGGAGAGAAGCTCACATTCACTTAATGAGACAAATGTACAAACACTCATGCTCATCACAGCTGAAGAAGGAATTTTTCTTAAAGATCTTGGATCTATGTCAATGTTTCAGTAAAGAACAATGAAAAGAGTTAGGAATTTTCAAGACCCTGGGTAGAGCTAGCTTGACTGTAACAGAATGAACCTTTCCAATGAGCCTATAAGGACCAATATATTTTTTGACAAAACTGAATATTCCTTGTAGACAATCAGACATCATCTCAAAAACAAAATTTAAAATGTTTAATCACAAGTATCCCTTTCCAAAGCAGGTCATCAGACTAGCTTGGAGAAGGTTTGTTCATCTTCCAAATTCCAGGATGTAGTGGATGATCATTTAATTCTGACAACACTAGTTGCCATGGGTTTTCAGGTACAAATATAATTTCACCGGGTTTACCAGATGGAGCTAAGTATTGATATTGTTTAAGTTGTGCACACAGATCTGGAGTCAGAGTTATGAACCAGGGATGATGGAAGAATTGGTGTGTTGTCTGGAACATGCTCGCGGGTATGTAGAAAATTTCTAGAAAGGTCGTTTAGACTTTACATTTTTGAACCCAGGGCAGTATGCAATATTTAAATTAAATCTGGTGAAGAAAAAAATCACATCTTGCATGTCTAGGAGTCATTCGTTTCCCAGAACAAATATGTGTGATCAATAAGAATGGTGACTGTATGTTTAGCCCCTTCAAACCAGTGTCACCACTCTTTCAGTGTCCACCTAATCACCAGCAACTCCCTGTTTTCAACATAATTGTGCTCTGCTGAACAGATTTTCCTGGAGAACTATGCACATGGATATATTTTCTTAGTTACAGGATAGTTTGATAGAGAATGGCTCCAGCTCCTATGTCAGAGGTATCTAACTCTACAATAAATGGATATTAATTATTAGGATGGCGTAACACAGAAGCAGACATGAAAGCTTACTTTAATGTCTCAAATACTAACAGATGTTCTGAAAGATTAGAAGAATATCATCCAGGTATACCACACTGTAACATCCCAAAATTTCTCGGAGAGTGTAATTTATGAGATCTTGCAAGAATGCAGAAACAACACAAAGGCCAAAGGGCATATCAAGGTCCTGTGTGAGTGTTGAAGGTGTCACGATAACAGTATCAATAGTAATTATGTTACCTTATACTGGTGATCGGATCCTGAAAGCTGGAAGTATGCTAGTCAGAAAAGAGTTTCTGATAAAGTTAGCTGGGGAGTGATCCATGAGACTGTAGAGGTGATAATCCCAGGAAGGTAGTTCTCAGACACAGACACAGATGTGGAGAAAGCTGTGAACTAAATGTCACGATTACAAAGTAAATGGTAAAGCAATGTCAATAAGCAAATTCCAGGGATTAAAAAAAACAAAGTGCAGTTTTTATATCCATGTCGGTAAGAAGATTACCAAGGAAATATATAAAGGTGAGTCCAGAAGCCAATGCCAGGTCAGCACATGGTATAGCAGGTCAGCAAGCAAGGTTCCAAAGGGTTAAGACAGAGGCAGATCCAGTTTGTCTAAAGCAGGGTCCAAGGTAAGAAGTCAGTGTCAACTACATATGCTGCCTATTAACACAATCACCTAGCAATGCCTGTATGACTGAGGGTCCCGTTTATAGTACCTATGGGTGCTTCTTGATGAACTCAGCAGGAAACTTTCAGAATGAATGGAAATGAATGGTAAGTTCTGCAGATGCTCAGAACCACTGTCAATTGTTGCTAGGCAATGCAGGATGCCAGACCAGACTATTTATGGAATAGAATCTGGGCAAGACAGGCGTAAAACAAGATCTATAGAAGTGGGCAAGCCATATAAGTGATTTGCCCTGATAAGGAGCGGTAAGTGCGGGCAGGGACAGGCATGCAGCTGCTATAGTCCTCGTCGGGTGTGACAGAAGACTGTTTTCCACTCATCACCCTTTTGGATCCTTATTAGACTGTAAGCTATCACTGACAAAGATACATAACATACACATACAAGAAACATACACAGTCAATGGCACATGCTTACCAGAGTTACAGAGGTAATCCCAATAGCCTAACACTCTCTAGTTGAATTCCTGTGGCTGAGTCAGTGCCGTAACTAGAAATTTTGGTGCCCTGGGCAAGACAGGGCACCGGCGCCCCCCATCTAAGTGGGAGTGGCATTTGACAAGTGGGGGTGGCTAGCACTTTAGTGAAAGAATTGTTATATGCACACACACAGTGGTATATTTCAAAAATATATAGCGATAGTTATTGTAATATTTTATGCAGTTAATATGTGTAGGTTTAAGTGAGTTTAATTTATTGTGATATGTTTCATTGGGGGGGAGAGAGAGAGACATTCACTTACATAACTTTGAAGCTTCAACCTTTAAGTCAAGTCCCCCAATGTGCGTTCCATTGACAGGAAGTTCGGCATTTGCGTTCCACTGCGGGACTTAAGGGTTGAAGCTTCAAAGTCTTGTAAGTGAATGTGAATGTCTCTCTCTCTCTTGGAGGCAGGTATGGAGGCAGATAGCGGGTGGCTGCTGCGCCCCCTTGGCCTTGCGCCCTGTGTAACTGCACCGCCCGCACCACCCTCGTTACGGCACTGGCTGTAGAGGTGTAGTGTCCGGTGGTAGGGGCAGAGCTGTAGTGTCCAGGGGTAGATGCAGTGCTGTAGAGGTGCAGTGCGAGGGGTGTAGCAGAGTACTGTATGGGTGTAGTGTGAGGTGGTAGGTGCACAGCTGTAGGGGTGTAGTGTGGTGCTGCAGTGGGCTCTCTGTATGCCCCTCGTCCTCTCTAAATACCTGCATCTCTATATACCCCTATATCTCTTTATATATGTGCATCTCTCTATATACCTGCATGTCTATATACCTGCATCTATATATACCCCGTCCTCTCTATGTAATCCCTATATTCCCTCTGTATCTTTCGCTATACCCCCTGTATCTCTCTCTATATACACTGTCCCCTCTACATCTCCATATATCCCCTGTATCTCTCTATATACCCCCTGTTCTCTCTATACCCCCTGAATCTCTCTATAACCCCTGTTTTTCCTATATACCCCCTGAATCTTTCTCTATAACCCCTGTTTTTCCTATATACCCCCTGAATCTCTCTCAATACCCCCTGTTTTTCCTATATACCCCCTGAATCTCTCTCAATACCCCCTGTTTTTCCTATATACCCCCTGAATCTCTCTCTATACCCCCTGTTTTTCCTATATACCCCCTGAATCTCTTTCTATACTCCCTGTCCTCTCTATATACCTACATCTCTATATACCCTGTCCTCTGTATATACCTGTATCTCTATATACCCCTGACCTCTCTGTATACCTGCATCTCTCTCTCTCTCTCTCTCGTCAGACTGAGGAATGAATGTACCACAGGGGAAAACAATGGTAATGGCCCATGAAAGGGGGTGTGACCAGCAAATAGCCATATTAAAATCTGCCACAGCAAGTGAAGCCCACCACGAATGCCACTGGAATCCTGGTGGTACAGTCCTACACAGCCTATCGCCTCCACACTAATGCATGATAATCTATAATTCCATGCTAGCTCCTGGCATCCTTAAACCTTCCAAATACTGTCTGAACTGACACACAAAACTATGGTACAATTATAGACCCATAATTCCTGACACCCCATCGCTCACCATGCTGACAAACCAAGTAACTTACAGGTACCTCTATACCCTCACTTCCCAACAATAACAACTAATTAACCCATGTACACCTATATTATTGGCTGAATCGCACAGCAAACCTTGTAAACTCTGTACCCCTATAAATTCCTTGTAGCCACTACATATTATGGTTGACACTGCTGTCCCACACCAGGCAGCACTTACCTCTACTTTAGACATCAGTGTGTTTGACAAAGCTCCACCACATCCCAGGCTTCTCTGTTACCCACAGCACAGCCAAATTTCCCAGGATCCTGAACCCAGGGGCGGAACTAGACTTTGTTAGTCACGCCCCCTTTAGTCTGATTAGCTAGTCCCGGCTGGACCGCCCCCTGGTCGCGGTTGGCCATGCCCCTTTGGCCAGCATCTATTCTTTACATTTTAAAGTATTTGCTTCTGCTCCTAGGGGGGCGATTGCCTCCCCCCCTTGGATCTTCCACTACCTGAACCCCTCCACACCACAGGCTGAGCACATGGGTAGTAGAGGGTGTGCTGTCTGTCACTCTGGGTATCAGAGTTCATTGCTAACTGTGTAGCCTCACCCTGCAAAAACCTAATGTTTGAAAACTGTTAAAACTTATTCTTTTGGGATCCTGCCTTTAAAGTCATGCTGTTAAGGCCAAACGTGGTGATAAAATTGGACTTTGAAGTGGTCATAGTTTGGCTGTGTAAAATCAGGTAAACGTATCAATATAAATAAGTCACTTTCTACGCTGTGCTCCTCAGTAACAGTCTGCCTGGTCCTCCATGCTGCATGATATTACACATGCCTTATGCACAATATAATCTATAACATTATGCCCCCCGCCACCCCTGCACGAGTCGCGGGACGGCGGAGCCGCGAGTTGGGGGAGGGGCCACAATTTTTTTTATATTTTTTTTTACTATGTGCCACAAAGGGGAAGGTAGCGGGCGGCTGCTGCGCCCCCTTGGGCTTGCGCCCTGGGCGATGGCACCGCCCGCACCACCCTAGTTACGGCTCTGGGCTGAGTGCAAATAGTTTGACTGATTTTGCGTGTAAAGATCAGCAAATTGTAGGGTTAAAGTATCTTCCGCTAGAAAAATAAGTGTATAAATTAAGGGCCATCCTTCAACTGTATCTTGTGTTAAACCACAATGCAATCACAGCTATAGTACAGTTCATACAACACAAAATCTTTCTTGATCCCTTTGTGCAGTTTGTGGCAGCATTGTTTAACGTACAGTGTCATCTAAGTGATAAGCACAAGACTATTTACATTTATTCTAATAATTTTTATCCCCTTAACATAAGAGATGCAAATGGGTTTTCTTCTCTCTTGACCTATTTATGTTTTGATCCTATGATTGTTACATGATTCACTTAAAACTATAGTCACAAATCTGGTCCTCACACAGTGAGGTTCCCAGTGTAAAAAGGACGTGACCTGGCATTGTGCAATGAGAAATAAGAGTTTTGTTTTGTTTTACATGATTTTACTTGTACAACTGTCAATCAATAGCATTTCTGTAAAACTTTGGGTGAGAGTTTCACTCACCTCTATAAATAAACTCTTCTACCTATATAACGTAGCCCAAACCCAGTAATTACCAGAGAGGGACTGGTGGTTCCAATGAGTTGATTGGCATAGTGCGTAGAGTTTCCATCAGAAGGGTGACGTGAAACTATAATTCCAAGCAACCTCTGTGAGGCCAGGAAATTACATCAGTTTTTGATAATTTAGTTCTTTGAAACCAAAATCACAGGAAGAAAATGAGTCAGAGAGGAGAGTGGCAGAGGAGGGTGAAAGAAAAAAAATACTGGCTTTTTTTATGTAGCACACAAATACTTGATAACTTTATTTTTATTTTGAAATTTAAAGTTGATCTACAACATGCCCTACCCCAACTATAAATTTGTCCCTACATTTTACTCCTGTTTTTGCTTTCCTTAAAGACTTAGGCCCACTGTCTGCTGTTACAGGGACTTTCCTCACATCAGACCAGTATCAGGACTATCACTCTTATTACCATTGTTGTCTGAATTGCATGTGTATTGTTGCTCCATTATTACATTGTCCATTTTACTGTCAGTTGTATAATTTGTTATTTCATTTTGACATTACTAATGTGTTGTATTACCTAACTTGTTCTGTCCTCACTTTAACTACTCTTTGGCCTGAATATAATAAGACAGACAGCATGATCACCCCTACTTTAATGTTGTTTATTCAAGTAGTTAAGAACGTGATAATTCAAGTGGTAAAACTGTAGCACAGAAATGATGAAATACATTTACAACATGAACAGATGCAATGTAAAGCAAACATAAAAAACATGGCAAAAGTGCATAACTAGGGAGCAATCTTACAATTGAAGCTGTGCTAAGGGGAGAGTTATATTAAGAGCATTTTGTCGCTATCCAATAACGATTGTCGAATCTCGATTTGTGTTTCTAACGCACAAATATTTATTCTCAATAAGTAGCAGAATAATTCAAGCGAAATAATAATAAGTACAGCTGTTGCTTATCGCAAGCGCTCTGGATCCAGCGAACAGTCATTCAATCCTGAAGTCTGTGGATAAGAAGTCTGTTCACTGGATGTGAGGCTCATGCTTATATGCAAACAGAAATACAGTAAAATAATGCAGATGATGTGGCTTGCTTCTATTGGTCCAGGTTTAAGGAAGGTCCAGGGGGTTGTAGATCATAGGCTGGTTTAATCTAAGGAATCCAAAGGTGGGGGTCATCTCTCCAGGGGATGAGCTCTGTTCTTCCCGCCATAACTCCAATTACAACTAGTCTATTAGCATTTTACAGTCAGAATCATATTAAAGGTTTTGTCACTCACCGGACCGTGAGTGCCTCTTCCCGGACATTTAGGAACCGTGGTCGTCCACCATCCTGAGGGTCTGCGCATGCGCAGCCCTTTTCTATACTTCAGTGTATACCCCTTTAACTCAATTGGCAGATCAGGCAACCTCCCTATATTAAGCACCTGTGGTCAACACCACGTTGCCTGATCTTGGAGTCTCATTCCTCATGAGTCTCTGAAGGTGTTCCTGTATTCCTCGTGTATTCAGCGCTGCTGATTCCTGTGGTTTCCAAGCCACTTCTATTCCTGTGGTTCCCATACCACTTCTACCATCAACTGTATCATCATGACTGTTGCTGATTCCTATCCGCTGCCTCCGTGCACTACAGTCTTCTAAACCACTTCAACGTTATTTTATATCAATGTGACTGTTTGCTCATTGCTATCCGCTGCCTCCGTGCACTCCAGCTTTTACTTCACTCACCTGCTTCTCATCAAGTCTGTTTGCTGATTTCTATCCGCTGCCTCCGTGCACTACAGTCTCCTGCTGGCAACTCGCCTGTGTTCATCATCGTGACTGCCAGCTGACTACTATCCGCTGCCTCCGTGCACTACAGCCTCCTGCTTGCAACTCGCCTGGGTTCATCATCGTGACTGCCAGCTGACTACTATCCGCTGCCTCCGTGCACTACAGTCTCCTGCTTGCAACTCGCCTGTGTTCAACATCGTGACTGCCAGCTGATTACTATCCGCTGCCTCCGTGCTCTACAGTCTCATCTCATCTTTGCTGTGCCTTCCTCGAGTCTGCCGCTTTCATTACCATCTGCTACACTTCGTGATCTACAGCTCCTGCCCTGCGCTGCACTCCTGTTCCCCATCGCTGTTGGTTCCTGTGGTTGCTACTGGTTACCTCCGTGTGCCGCTGAGTCCTGCCGCTGTGGTCAGCGCTATCGTCCATCTCCTGCTGATCCACTCTCCACGCCTTCACGTGTTCCACTGGTCTCTACCCTCCTGTCAGCATTGGATTTGTATCTCATCTTCTACCCTCTGCTGGATCATCTCCATTCTCCTGGGTTCTCTATGAGTCCAGTTCCACGTGTTGCTGACTCCTGTGGATTTGTGCCCCTGTCGGTCTACTCACCTGTGCGCTGCACCTGCTAGACCGCTGCCTCACCTATCCAGGGACTTCCTATCCAGTCGGTCTCCAGCCGCTCAGGTACCGCTGCAATCCCATCTGACTGCTACTGCTGAACCACGGTATGCATACTTCTCATTGACTGTGCTGTGTATTGCATATCTTGCTGGACTGTGTTTGGTTCTCTCTGGAGTCTGCTATCCGCTGAGTCTATTGCCATCATTGACTGTGTTATCATTGTGCTGGACTACTTCAAGAGACTTTCTAGATTGCAGACCTGCTCAGTCATTTATATCTATATATATATCTGTATTGTGCATATTACTGTGGATCGTGTATAAGGTGCCTGTGTATATCCTGTGTTGCAGTCTTCCCCTGTGCACCTCCTCACATATATATTCAGTGGTACAACTTGCTGATGTCAGACCACTGATCCCTGTTTCCGGTATCACCTGTTCCATCCTCCTCTCACATAGCAGTGGTACAACTTGCTACCGCAGACCACTGACTACCTGGATACCTCCACTTGGATTCCATTCCTTCACTCAGACAGCGGTACAACTTGCTACCCGCAGACCGCTGACTCTCATCACCTCCTTGTTTCTGTTGGACATTCCTCCTCACTATAGCAGTGGTACAACTTGCTATCGCAGACCACTGACTACCTTCACGTGTCCTTGTCCATACAGTTCCTTGTGTATTATTATCTCATTATTACCAGTGTTGCTAGTCATAGACTTTCCTGAGCATCTCACCGGCCATCATTTCATGTTCCGTGATCACCCAGCTACCAGAGTACTCTATTACCATCTACATTGCTCTGGTAAGCCTACCATCTGGTGATCCCTGGGTAAAGACTCCTAGTGCCCGTGACAGTAAGATCAGGCCATGACAGACCCAGATGCGGAACCTACCGCCAAAGAGATGCTGCAACATCTGGTTAGCCGTGTGGAACAACAGGATGCCCGCCAACAGCTGTTACTTCAGTGTTACCAGTCATTAACCTCCCAAGGAACATCTGGACAGACTGTGACAGCTACTATTGAAGCTCCTGTGCTTTCCTCCGTTTCCCCATTGCCATCCCAGGTGTCTACAGCTTCCACGCTTCACCTGCCTACTCCGTCAAAGTACGATGGAGACCCCAAAACTTGTAGGGGTTTCCTTAACCAATGTTCAGTCCATTTTGAGCTCCAACCTCAAAATTTTTCTACCCATCGTTCCAGAGTGGCCTATCTTATCTCTTTGTTTTCAGGACAAGCCCTGGCTTGGGCCTCCCCTCTGTGGGAGAGGAACGATCCAATATTACAAGATAGTGCCAAATTCATTTCTACATTTCGAAGTGTGTTCGATGAACCAGGTCGTGTGACCTCCGCTGCTTCCAGCATCCTCCGACTGCGACAAGGATCTCATACTGTAGGCCAGTACGTCATTCAATTTAGGATCTTAGCCTCTGAACTTCAGTGGAACACTGAAGCCCTAGTTGCCGCCTTCTGGCAGGGGCTTTCCGATAAAATTAAAGATGCACTGACTACTCAAGAGCTTCCTTCGTCACTTGAAGATTTGATCTCTCTATGCCATCGTGTTGATTTGAGATTTCGTGAAAGAGAGGCTGAGAGAACGACTTCTGCTAAAGCACCTCTTCGCTCTAACCCTCAATTTCGTCCAGTGTCACCTGCTGTGATTCCCATGGAGATAGGACGTTCCAAGTTATCTTCTGAGGAGAGGAGACGAAGAGTCAAGAATAGACTCTGTATCTATTGTGCTGATTCCACTCATGTCCTCAGCTCCTGCCCTAAGAGATCGGGAAATGCCAGGCCCTAACTAGTTCTGGAGAGGTGAAGTTAGGGTCCCTGGAGTCCTCTCCATCGTCTATGAAATCTAAAGTCTGCGCTTTTGATGTGACTATTTCCTTTGCTACCAAAACCTTTGAGTCACAGGCATTGATTGATTCCGGAGCAGCAGGAAATTTTATTTCCAAATCGTTAGTAAATCAATGGTCTCTACCAGTGATTACCTTAAAAACTCCCATTACTGTGACGGCTATCGATGGATCACGTCTCATCAACGGTCTCATCACCCAGAGTACGTCTCCAGTAACCCTTCAGATTGGTGCTCTGCATCATGAAGAGATATCGTTTTTAATTCTTCCTGTGACGACAAGTCCGATTGTCCTAGGCCTTCCATGGCTTCAGTGTCACTCTCCCCAGATTGACTGGCGCACCCCTCAAGTCACGTCTTGGGGGTCTGAATGTCACCATCATTGCCTTTCCCAAGTCATTCCTCTCAAGGTACAGCAAGCTTCCATCTCAGCTATTTCACCGGGACTCCCTCCTCAATATGCTTCATTTACCGATGTTTTTGATAAAGCTCAGTCTGAACGTCTTCCTCCTCATCGTTCTTGGGATTGTCCGATTGATCTTCTTCCTGGCAAGACTCCTCCCAGGGGCCGGGTCTATCCACTCTCGTTACCTGAAACTCAAGCTACATCTGAATATATACGGGAGAACCTCCAGCGTGGGTTCATTCGACCTTCCACCTCGCCCGCTGGAGCTGGGTTCTTCTTTGTCAAAAAGAAGGATGGATCATTACGCCCTTGTATAGATTTTCGTGGACTCAATGCCATTACTATCAAGAATCGGTATCCCATTCCGTTGATCACTGAGCTATTTGACCGCATCAAGGGAGCCCGTATTTTTACTAAGTTGGATCTTCGTGGTGCCTACAATTTAATCAGAATCCGTTCCGGTGACGAATGGAAGACAGCGTTTAACACCAGAGACGGGCATTACGAATATCTGGTAATGCCTTTCGGGCTATGTAATGCCCCCGCTGTTTTTCAGGGCTTCATCAATGAGATTTTTCGGGACTTATTATATGTATGTGTCGTCGTCTACCTGGACGACATATTGATTTTTTCACAGGACCTGCCTTCTCACCACCAACATGTGGCAGAAGTCCTCTCCAGGCTACGGAAAAATTCATTGTTCTGTAAATTAGAAAAATGTTCATTCGAATTACCCCAGATTCCATTCTTGGGGTATATTGTTTCCGGAGTTGGTCTAAAGATGGATCCTGACAAAGTAAATGCTGTACTACATTGGCCCCAGCCAACTACTCTTCGTGCTATCCAGCGTTTTTTAGGTTTTGCCAATTACTATAGACGCTTCATTCAAGACTTTTCTTCCATTGCATCTCCTATTGTGGCCCTGACTCGAAAAGGGGCTAATCCTAAGCAATGGTCAACTGAGGCTATTCAAGCCTTTCAAACATTAAAAGAGTCCTTCTCTTCGGCTCCAATCCTTCGTCAGCCTGATGTGACACTCCCCTTCTTCCTAGAAGTAGATGCCTCTAATGTGGGCTTAGGAGCTATTCTCTCCCAACGCTCGGAACAGCAAAAATTCCACCCTTGTGCCTTCTATTCTCGGGGTCTCCTACCCGCAGAGAAGAATTATACCATCGGAGACAAGGAATTACTGGCTATCAAAGCCGCATTAGAGGAATGGAGATACTTGTTGGAGGGGGCTCGCCATCCGGTGACGATCTTCACGGATCATAAGAACTTGTCATATCTCCAGTCTGCCCAATGCTTGAACCCTCGTCAAGCAAGATGGTCTCTTTTCTTTTCCCGTTTTGAATTAATAATTACCTTCAAACCAGCTGCCAAGAACAAAAAAGCTGATGCCTTATCTAGAGCCTTTGTTACGTCCTCTGACATAGAAGAGGTTTCCAACCATACCATTCTTGACCCCAAATGTATCTCACTGGCTGCTTCATCCACCAAAACGCTACCATTTGGGAAGACCCTCGTGCCTCCTACTCTAAGGAGGAAAATCCTTTCGTGGTTCCATGCTTCTCGTTTTTCTGGACACGCCGGTGAACACAAGACTTTTGAGATCCTCTCTCGAAGTTACTGGTGGCCTTCAATGAGGAGAGACGTCAAAGAGTTCATTGCTTCCTGTGAATTATGTTCGCAATTCAAATTCTCTCGCAGAACCCCAGCAGGGTTGCTGCGACCACTACCCATTCCGTCCAAACCATGGACCCATATTAGTATGGATTTCGTTACTGACTTACCACCTAGTAAGAACCATAACACTATTTGGGTGGTAGTGGACAGATTTTCGAAGATGGCTCATTTCATCCCTCTGTCTGGTTTGCCTTCCTCGTCTATCCTGGCTGAACATTTCATTAAAGAGATCTTCCGTATCCATGGATGTCCATCTGAGATTGTGTCTGATAGAGGAGTGCAATTCGTGTCCAGATTCTGGCGAGCCCTTTGTAAAACCTTGGGCATACGATTAGCACTCTCATCTTCTTACCATCCGCAATCCAATGGACAAACCGAACGTGTCAATCAAGATCTTGAGACTTTTATAAGGATATTTTCATCAGCCAATCAAGACAACTGGGTGGAGTTACTCCCTTGGGCTGAGTTCGCTCATAACAACATGTACCATGAGTCATCATCCAAAACTCCATTTTTTGTGGTCTACGGTCACCATCCGTCTTTTCCGGAATTTCCTGCCCTCCCGCCCACCCAAGTTCCTGCGGTGGAAACTGTTTGTCAGACCTTTAAAAATATCTGGTCTCAGGTCAGAACCTGTTTAAAGAAGACATCTGTCAAATATAAATCTTTCGCTGATAAGAAGAGGCGGGCTATTCCACCACTAAAAATTGGAGATCGTGTCTGGTTATCCACAAAAAATATTCGTTTGAAGGTTCCATCCATGAAATTCGCCCCTCGTTTTATTGGTCCATATAGGATCATTCAAGTTATCAATCCAGTATGTGTGAAACTTCTTCTTCCTAAGAGTCTTCGGATTTCTAATGCCTTCCATGTATCTTTGCTCAAACCTCTTATTATCAACCGTTTTTCAACTCCTCCCTCAGCTCCGCAGCCAGTTCAAGTTCATCAGGAGGAGGATTTTGAGATTACCGAGGTACTAGATGCAAAAATTTCGCGAGGAGTCCTCCACTTCCTCGTTCATTGGAAGGGCTTTGGTCCTGAGGAGCGCTCTTGGATCAAAGCTGAAGATCTTAATGCTCCTGCCCTTTTGAAGAAGTTTTACTCCAAAAATCCGGACAAGCCCGGTTCCAGGCGTTCTGTGCCCACCTTTAAAAGGGGGGGTACTGTCACTCACCGGACCGTGAGTGCCTCTTCCCGGACATTTAGGAACCGTGGTCGTCCACCATCCTGAGGGTCTGCGCATGCGCAGCCCTTTTCTATACTTCAGTGTATACCCCTTTAACTCAATTGGCAGATCAGGCAACCTCCCTATATTAAGCACCTGTGGTCAACACCACGTTGCCTGATCTTGGAGTCTCATTCCTCATGAGTCTCTGAAGGTGTTCCTGTATTCCTCGTGTATTCAGCGCTGCTGATTCCTGTGGTTTCCAAGCCACTTCTTTTCCTGTGGTTCCCATACCACTTCTACCATCAACTGTATCATCATGACTGTTGCTGATTCCTATCCGCTGCCTCCGTGCACTACAGTCTTCTAAACCACTTCAACGTTATTTTATATCAATGTGACTGTTTGCTCATTGCTATCCGCTGCCTCCGTGCACTCCAGCTTTTACTTCACTCACCTGCTTCTCATCAAGTCTGTTTGCTGATTTCTATCCGCTGCCTCCGTGCACTACAGTCTCCTGCTGGCAACTCGCCTGTGTTCATCATCGTGACTGCCAGCTGACTACTATCCGCTGCCTCCGTGCACTACAGCCTCCTGCTTGCAACTCGCCTGGGTTCATCATCGTGACTGCCAGCTGACTACTATCCGCTGCCTCCGTGCACTACAGTCTCCTGCTTGCAACTCGCCTGTGTTCAACATCGTGACTGCCAGCTGATTACTATCCGCTGCCTCCGTGCTCTACAGTCTCATCTCATCTTTGCTGTGCCTTCCTCGAGTCTGCCGCTTTCATTACCATCTGCTACACTTCGTGATCTACAGCTCCTGCCCTGCGCTGCACTCCTGTTCCCCATCGCTGTTGGTTCCTGTGGTTGCTACTGGTTACCTCCGTGTGCCGCTGAGTCCTGCCGCTGTGGTCAGCGCTATCGTCCATCTCCTGCTGATCCACTCTCCACGCCTTCACGTGTTCCACTGGTCTCTACCCTCCTGTCAGCATTGGATTTGTATCTCATCTTCTACCCTCTGCTGGATCATCTCCATTCTCCTGGGTTCTCTATGAGTCCAGTTCCACTTGTTGCTGACTCCTGTGGATTTGTGCCCCTGTCGGTCTACTCACCTGTGCGCTGCACCTGCTAGACCGCTGCCTCACCTATCCAGGGACTTCCTATCCAGTCGGTCTCCAGCCGCTCAGGTACCGCTGCAATCCCATCTGACTGCTACTGCTGAACCACGGTATGCATACTTCTCATTGACTGTGCTGTGTATTGCATATCTTGCTGGACTGTGTTTGGTTACTGTGGATCGTGTATAAGGTGCCTGTGTATATCCTGTGTTGCAGTCTTCCCCTGTGCACCTCCTCACATATATATTCAGTGGTACAACTTGCTGATGTCAGACCACTGATCCCTGTTTCCGGTATCACCTGTTCCATCCTCCTCTCACATAGCAGTGGTACAACTTGCTACCGCAGACCACTGACTACCTGGATACCTCCACTTGGATTCCATTCCTTCACTCAGACAGCGGTACAACTTGCTACCCGCAGACCGCTGACTCTCATCACCTCCTTGTTTCTGTTGGACATTCCTCCTCACTATAGCAGTGGTACAACTTGCTATCGCAGACCACTGACTACCTTCACGTGTCCTTGTCCATACAGTTCCTTGTGTATTATTATCTCATTATTACCAGTGTTGCTAGTCATAGACTTTCCTGAGCATCTCACCGGCCATCATTTCATGTTCCGTGATCACCCAGCTACCAGAGTACTCTATTACCATCTACATTGCTCTGGTAAGCCTACCATCTGGTGATCCCTGGGTAAAGACTCCTAGTGCCCGTGACAGGTTTATTCCCTAACATCAATAACTAGTATGCAATGTGCGATCTCTCCGCCGAATGCACCGGACAGCTGCTGATGTAAAGGGGATTAATATGATATCAAACATGACACATTTTCCTTAACCTGAACCATAGGTTTCACTAGTATGCATATACCTTCTTTATTAAACATGAATTCTACTATATTTTGACATAAATGACTATGTTTTGCAACTACAATAAATGTGTACTATTTGCAAATGTTTATGTTTGTGCGAATTTGTGTAAAAGTGTAGAAACTGTTTATTGCCACGTGTTGCAGCTGGATTACGCCCTTTCACGCCGTAGCGTGCTTTACGCATAATTTCAGACAAAGACAATCAAGTTTGCTCGATATTAATTGAAATGACTTTATCCAATTAGCTGACTTCGACAGTTATACTGCACCTCTTACTTATGAGCATGTAATATCTAAAATGGAGACCTCCTGTAATTACCCATGGTGCACTGAAAATTAAACTACAGAGTCCCTGAGAGCTCAATTTTAAGCTTATACCAGATTGGCCACTAGGTGGAGTTTACACAGAATACATGCATATGTAAATATAAAAATGCAGAAGGTATAACACTCCCAGTCTGGTATCAACTGATGCCACCACTTAATTCATCGAAGGTAGCAATAAGATCAGTTCAGATACTGGTCTAAGAAACAGCTTAGTCTTGCAGATATTGACCTCGACCTTACAGACCTTCCCATCTTTGCTTGGGAATGTTTTGGTGACAAGACTTAAAAGCCACTCATTGCACTTAGAATCGCAATCTCTGACGAGCACAACATCGCCAGGTTTTAAGTTAGGTTTAGCAACATACCAAAAGAAAAGAGTAAAGCAGGTGACTAAGGGGCAACATGCCACTTGTTCCTTGGTTACAAGGTAGTGATGTATTGTCTTTCACCTGTCCCAAAAGGTGTTTGCAAGAGTTTGTACTTGTCTCCATTGACGTTTATATAAGTCTTTGGTGTTGAACTCTCCAGGAGGAGCATGGATAGTCCCAGTTTTCTGTTTAAGAAGAGTCGCAGGAGTAAGCAGAAATGGATATTCTGGGTCATTAGAAATTGAAGTCAGAGGTCTAGCATTGACAATAGCTGAGACTTCAGTCATGAAGGTTGTTAAACACTTGTTAGTGAGTCTTACAGTTCCTACTTGTAGGAAGATGGAATCAAGAATTCTGTGAATTATGCTGATCATCCTTTCCCAGGTCCCTCCCATGTGAGAAGAATGAGGTGGGTTGAAGGTCCATGCACAACCCTGTTCACTAAGGTATCTCTGCACACCTTTAGTGTTACTACTTGCGTTTGCCCCTCTAGTATGTCAGGTAATTACAGTCCAGGGACCAAATACATCAAGACCAACATTAGAAAATAGAGGTTCTGTACTAAGCCTGTCTGCTGGAAGATTGGCTTGAGAAGTACCACGAAGTCTGCAACAAGTGGTAAATTTGAAGATTATGTTACTTACACGTCTTTTTGCTTCAATGATCCAGAACCCAGCTGATCGTAGAGCCCCTTCTGTAAATAATCATCCCTGATGTTTGACTTCATTGTGATAGTGTTGCACAATTAAAGAAGTAATGTGGTGACTTCCAGGAATGATTATAGGATTCTTCTCATTGGGTTCTAAGTTTGCTTCTTCAAGATGGCCTTCTCTCAGCAAATTATTCTTGTTCAGGAATGGGTCTAGCTTTTTAGGATGCTGTCTTTAAGAATAGGTTTTCCACTGATAATGCAGTCAATCTCTAATATAGGCTTGACGTTGCACAACACAAATAATAAGGTTCTTGGATTGTTGTGTCTCAGTTACAATGTAAGTATGCCAGTGATGCCAACCCTTACATCCATTTGCATTTACAGGAGTGACGTTTTTAAATGACCGAGCAATGTGAGTTAGACAAGTAATAGCTCTGACAAGTGATTTCCAAGTTGAGAATATTTAAAATCTGCAAGGCTCCAATTGACAATCTGAAATCGTATTATGGATTGTAGTCACTTGTGTACGGATTTCGACATCTGAGTCTGCATCTACTAGCTCAAATGTGTTGCTTTCTGAAATGTTCTAATCTGTTTTGTACAATAATTCAGGTCCTGTGAGACATGAAGTGTCTTTAAGGAGACTGGCTGTGACAGCTCTTGTAGCGTGGTCTGCAGCATTGTGAACGGTAGATACATAATGCCACTGTTTTGAATTGGTAGATGATCCGTAGCACTCCATTGCTGACATAAACATGGAACCGTCTGGTGTCATTGTAAATGTAGCCAGCACTACTTTACAGTTTGTGTAGAATTCTGCTTCTGTAAGCTCAATAGGCAACTCAGATGCGATGAGCTCAGCCAATTCAATAGCTAGTACTGTAGCACAAAGTTCCAGTCTGGGTACGGTGTACTCTGGTTGTGGTGCTAACTTTACTTTGCTCACAACAAAGTCAATGTGACATTGTCCTTTTATGTCAATGGTTTTCAGATATGCAACAACTGCTATTGCTTTAACTGAAGCATCAGAAAATATACACAGTCTCTGGTTCTATACCTCTGCAGAAGGCACAGCAGCATATAGATATGTTATATAAAGTTTAGTTAAGGCAGATAGAGAGTTCTTCCATTTTTTCCAGTGATCCCTTTTCTGTATATGTAGTGGGGCATTCCAGTCATATGACTCGCAGGTTAGGTCTCTGAGCAAGGATTTATCTTGGATAGTGACAGGAGCTGCAAAACCTAAGGGGTCATACAAGCTGTTTATACCAGACAAGACACATCAACGAGTAAAGGGCTTTTCTTCACTATTCACTTGGAAGGTGAAGGAGTCAGATTTTAAGCCCCTTAACAGTCCAATGCTACATTGAGCTGGTGGAGAATCCATTATTAAATTTAAATCCTTTAAATTGCTAGTATGATCTTGAGAAGGAATGGCTTCCATCACTCCTCTGCTGTTAGAAGCTATTTTGTGAAGCCTAAGATTTGAGGAGGGAAGCATTTCCTGAGCTCGTTTGAGGAGGCAGTCTCATCTGTTGGTAAAGATTTTAAAAAATCATCCACGTAAAAGTCCTTTTCTATGATTATTCTAACATCTGAACCGTATTCTTGGTCACCCTCATGAGCTGAATGTCTGAGTCCATAGATGGCAACTGCAGGAGAAGGGCTGTTATCAAAGATATGTACCTTCATGTGGTACTCTGCAATTTCTTTAGACGGGTCATTGTCTCTGAACCAAATAAATCTTAAGGCATTCCTTTCTTTTTCTCTTTTGTGGAAACAATGGAACATTTGTTGAATATCAGCAGTGAAGGCAATAGCATCCTTTGGGGACTGCATGGGTACTCCGAGAAGTTTGTTGTTAAGATCTGGTCCTGTCAACAGAACATAATTTAAGGAGATACCTTCAAACTTGGCACTGGAATCAAGCAGGACTCTGATCTGACCTGGTTTCTTGGGGTGACATACTCCAAACATAGGTAGGTACAAGCATTCCTCCGCATCTTTCAGGTTGGGAGCTACCTCAGCATGGCTTTTCTCAAATATTTTGTCCATGAAAGAGAAGGAGTGATCTCTCATCTCTGGTTTTTCTCTAGGTGTTTGACTGTATAAAGACCGCTATAATGCAGTATATAGGTAACTGCATTTACAGAGTGCCAGTTTCTGAGAAGTCAGTGTGTTGGCTCCTTTAAGAAGATGTTTGACTATGCAGGGACTGCTGTATTGCTGAATCAGGATGGCTGCACTGACAATGTGTAGGTTTCTGTGAAGTCAAATGGCGGTACTCCTATTGTTGAGTGGCCACTGTGTTGTAGACTGTGTAGAAACTGCTCTGTTGTCATATGCAGATAATTGAGTTGGCAGTGTAGCAAGTCTGATAATCGGAATATATGGTGTCCCTCTTTCTGACAGACAATGTTTTACTGTTCTGTTCTCACTATAACTTCCTTTTGGTAATACAGAAATTATGGAATACATTTACAACATGAACAGATGCAATGTAATGCAAACATAAAAAACATGGTAAAAGTGCATAACTATGGAGCAATCTTACCATCGATGCTGTGCTAAGGGGAGAGATATACTGCACCTTTTACTTCTTAGCATGTAATATCTGAAATGGAGTCCTCCGGCTATTATCTATGGTGCACTGAAAACTAAACTACAGAGTCCCTGAGAGTTCAATTTTAAGCTAATACCAGACTGGCCACTAGGTGGAGTTTACACAGAACACATGCATATGTAAATATAAAAATGCTGAAGGCATAACATAACTTGCAATACAATTCATGTTTGATTTAGCTACAGATAAGGCACAAAATTACACAATCATTGTTATGAGAAATTGTTTACAATACCACTCACTAGTCTGAAGGTGTTAGGTCATAGGTTGCTGTGTCTTTATCCTAATAAACATTACAAGAGCCTTATCCCATTTATCCATGAGTGTGTGCGTTCCTGCAAGTGGTTTTTATGGAGTCAGATAGGAGTTTCCTTAGTCATCCCTCTGAAGACTGAAAGTTTCTAGGGTAGATCGTCTAGGTAGTCTGATCGTGGGGTTTAACAGTCCTCTAACTTCCAGGTGCAGACTGGCTTCCAGAAGAGCAACATTACATTATAACTATGGGTGGGGTCGCCAATGACGATAACACCGACACAGAGCACACCTACAAAAAAACAACTATTTAATGAAAAAATGACAGGTATATTGACAGACATACCTTAAAAACAGCTGTGCAGCAGAAGGCTGACAGGACCTCCTTCCTACTGGCCAGCTCACTGGCAGTACTGTGTGACGTCAGAGCGCCCTTCATGCCTTTAAATTTAAAGCGGCAATGTCGGGACTCTGTTTAACCAGTGTCCTTGCAGGGTCCCGATATTGCCGCTTTAAATTTAAAGGCATGAAGGGCACACAGACGTCACACAGCAGTGCCGGAGTGCTGGCCAGTCGGAAGGAGGTCCTGTCAGCCTTCTGCTGCAATCGGAGATGTGCACAGTCGTTTTTAAGGTATGTCTGTCAAAATACCTGTCGTTTTTTCATTAAATCACTTTTTTTCTTGTAGGTGTGCTCCGTGTCAGTGTTTTCGTCATCAGCTAAGCGATTGCCACCGATAAATATTGCCTACAGTACTTTAATATAGTTAACTGTCAGAACAGTGCATGTAAGAAAGTCAGTGCAAGACTTTTACGTGCCTTTAAATATTTCACTGTGTATGCCCTTCTTCACCTTCACAAACCTTTACATACTCAACTAACTTATATAAAATAAATACATGGAGACATAAGTAGAGTGGCTAAAAGGTCACAGTTTATTAATTAAATTTGGTGGCGGAGAAAGAGCACTGCGGCACAGCTACCAGACTGATACCTAAAAGCAATGCGTGGATATAGCGAACTTCTTTGAATCCACCCAAACGTAAAATATCCCTTAACTGCCTGGCTGGCCCTAACCTGGCATCAGACTAACTGAACCCCTTCTGAACTCCCCTGCCGTCCCTCACTGAGTGGGAGAAGGACCCTCCCCACTGTGCCTTCCTCCCACGCTGCTGCTCTAGGGGCAAAGCAGCCCGCTACCATCCAAATTAATCAAACTCCTCAACTCCAGCAATATACTCTCCATGAACAAATCTAACCCCTGATCTGAGAGGTGCACTCCATCTCTCCTGTAAAGCCTCACCCTATCCGCTGTTATAGCAGGGTGATCTATAACAAAACCCCCCCGGGACCTAGCAACTTTCCTTATTGCACTAGTCAGCTTTCTCGCCCTTGTGAGGATCTTTTCTAATTTAATTACCAACCTCCAAGACAGTAGTGGGATCATAACAGACCAGCCTATGGTAATGGCAGGCCATGCTGTATTAATATACTGTAGATATTGTCTAATACGAATAATCAGTTACAGGGATTTTCCTCTACCTAGATCATTCCCACCTAAATGAATGACCATAAAATCAGGGGCTCCCCATTGCTCTACTTTGCGCTTCAACCATGGAAGGAAATCGGGCCAACAGAGACCCCGTCTACCTTGCCATTTAATGCGAACATTACCCAATCTCTCAAACTTCGACTTAAAGTTAGCCTGCTTAGCAGCCCAGAATATATGAGTGTCCGATGATCCAAATACTCTTGGCAGCTTCCGTACAAACTGCAGGGAGAGATAGAGTGTTGCACATCACCACAAGTACCACAGGCATCACACATAACACACCATAGTGCACATATAGGATGACATAAGCAACCAGTATGTCAAGCAAGGAGAAAGGTTAGAACTGAGGAAAAGGGCCGTGGTAGGGTTTCAGGGGAAGGATAGGTCACCCAAACAAAGGTAAAAACCTGAATCAAACCCTGGAGGCTCACCACTAATCAGGCCATGATCCAGGGAAAAAACAGGAAAAACCCCTTCATCCTCTCACTTAACGCGACAAGCGGAGGAGCCTTGGGTAACCAGGAAAGGGAAGGAGGGATACCACAAAGGGCGGTAGTGGGAGGGGAACGAGGTTGGGTAACAGAATAGATGTGGTCTTAGCTCTCAAGAACATAAGGAGAAAACAAGAAACAAAAGAAGGCAGGCTAGTGCAATAAACCACAAAGCACTTAAACATTAGGCCTAATGTAAGTTTTGTAGGCCGACGATTTCCATCTACCCAACGCCTTTATGGCCTCCATAGATGATCCCGATAAGGCTGCGGATGTAACCGCCTCAATCCTAAAGGAATGGATACTATATAATGACGGGTCTAAACCTAAAAATGTTACCGACTGTTTCAAAATGGCATTAAATTTATACCTAGTTAACTGTGAACCGTTTTCCGTTTTTGTGGACTAAGAAAACTGGGTTGACAGGCCTAACTAGCATAAATTGAGCATAAAGCATAACTGGACATATTTCCTTATCCCTTTGTCACTGAATCTGTAACCAACACCCTCTACTGGCCTGATACATTTTGGATCTATCTATTTTGAAATTCCAATGTTCTTCCCGTATAACCAGACTTTTAGCTAGCAAGCCTGCAGAGCTCTGCATTTTAAATTGAGCAACCAACTCCGAAACCCTAAAAGCACAAAAAAACGGCAGAGTAAATGCAGTTGGAAACAAGAGTACCTCATAATTGTCCCTAGCGACTGTCGAAAGGGCCCGCATGAGTTGTGGTAACATTTGCAAAGTAATAGGATGCCGTGGATCTGCTGTGGTGGGTCTCTCCCTTGCCCAGCCCTTAAGAGTCTTCAATATAATAAACCCCTTGGTAATATCAACCTCACCATTAAGACAAGCCATGAAAGAAATACCAGCCAGCACAGCTGACAAACTCGCTTTGGAGGCACCTTCGTTGAATTTCTGCCACATAAATTCTATGACCGAATCCCTCTGACCTGCCTGTGACGTGTCCCTGGTGCTGCTGAATTGTGACCACTGGTGCCAAGCTGCTTGGTAAGTTCGTAACGTGAATTGAGCTAGCCCAATAATCGCATTGCATCATAAACGACTTGCCTGATGGGTGTGTTAGATGCTGAATAAGTCTAAACTTACCTTCTGCTTTTTTAGGGACCACCCCTATTGGGGACACAACCATATTGGGAATAGGTAAGTGGGTAAATGGACCCAACATTCGCCCTAGCCAAACCTGTTTAGCTTTTTTGTCATCCAGAACATCTGGATATGCGAAGGCTGATTTAAGATTACGGGGAATCAGGTACTTTAAACTTCTTAAAACAGGGATTTTAAAACCAAATTTGAAACTGTCTCTAATAATTTTTTTCAGAATATGTGTCGTTATACAGTTTAAGCCACCTATCTAGTTCCTCTAATTTGACTGGGGACTTGGCTTTGACCAAGAGCTGCTGGTATATTTCAGCGTCCCCTACCCCCGCCTGACTTGTATCTGTTGCACTCCGATGCGGGATGGTAACCCCTGCAGGTTGAGCAGATGTGCCTGAACTTGCATGTTGACCCCCTTTGACATGAACTGGACGTAAATGCAGGGAGGGGTGGTTGCACCCTCCCCACCTTGGGAAACCACCTAATGCTGGGCACCTCCTGTACCTGACTACTGGGCATCATCAGGTCCAATCAAGTGTTTATGTCTTTAAAACTGAGTGGGAACCTAGTTTATCCGGTTATTTTCTTCCTAAATATCTCATCATATGATCTAAATATGACAGGGCCATCTTTTATGTACATGTCACTGATCAAATATAGATATCTCCAAACCTCTATGTGCTCCTCTGGCCTAAATTCAGTGTAGACGGCTGCAAATACACATAACCCATTAACCCACCTAGGAAATGACCTATAATTTTCCTCCCCAATACCATTTATTTCACAAGCTGCTGCCAAAGCTTTCCTGCCTTCGTTCGTAAGAGTGAACATATCCATGTAAATTCCCCTCTTAATTTTGTCTCTAGCACTCGGCCTAACATCACATCAAGGCTTCATTCCCTACTTGTTCTAAATCCCCAGCCCTCAAGACTATATCTGGGTCTAGCGCCTGTAGGGGCTTGCTGGTCTACTTCTCAACCAGTTGTGATTGCTAAATTTTAATCAACTTACATGGCCTTTGGTCAGACCCAGAGGACTCCTCACTAGTGGTTGAAACAGGCGGGCTAGTGTCCTGAGATTTTCTGGGAGAGTTATTCTCACCTAATGGCCTGGGAACCTCGACCTCGGAGGATGCACCAGCACCTGGCTCACCAACACTCGACTGCTCCCCCACTGGCTCCGCAACTGCTGGTAGCGCTTGAGCTTTCTGCCCAGCAGCGGAAATGCCAGATGCCGTTCCCTGTTCCTCCGTATAAACAGCCGATAGCTGGGGTAACTCCGACTCCACAGGAGGATGCTGGCTCTGCAAAACTGAAAATAAAGGTATGTTTGATTCCGGCCTGCCAGAGCTGACATTCCCTAAAAATGTCGCTTCAAGTTCGGGCAATCTGGCTTTAACAAATCTGGATGAGACGCCAGGACTACTGCCCGCCATCCTGATGGGCTATGGCTCATATCTCTCTGACCCGGGTCCTCGCCCTCCCCTGGCAGTAAGGGGTGTAATGGCCTGAGAATATGTTGAACTGCGATGGCAACTGGAGGAGTCCCGGAAATCTGCTGGAGGAAAAGGCCATAGAGATGGGTCATCCACGCTACTATGGTGATAGTCGAAAACATGCTCAGCTAACTGGCTATATTGGGGCCCATACTAAGTGTCGGGATCTAATGAAATAGTGTCCTGCCCCATTATTGCGCGCCTATACCCACTTATGTCCACTATCAGTAATTTTGAGAAAAACGAGGGCGGGGATAATAAATTAGGGATGTGCACCGGCGACTTTTGAGGTCTCGTGTTTTGTGTTTTGGATCCGGATTTTCATTATTTTTGGGGTTCGGATTTGTCTCGCAAAACACTTGACGAAAGGTCTCGGTTCGGATTTAAGGTTTTGGATTCGGATTTTTTTGGGAAAAAACATAAAAAGTTTAAAAATCAAGTTTTTGGGCTTATTTTCACTCCTATGCTATTAGTAACCTCAATAACATTCAATAACAAGCATTTCCACTAATTTACAGTGTATTCTGAACACCTCACAATATAGTTATTAGTCCAAAACGTTGCAACGAGGTATCTTTCTGGACTGCGTAGAGGAGTGGGTCACCACAATATATATAATAAGAAAACCATCAACTTGTATGATTCGCACCAATAAATGTACCTGGACTGCGTAGAGGAGTGGGTCACCACAATATATATTAAAAACCCTGAACTTGTATGATTCGCACCAATAAATGTACCTGGACTGCGTAGAGGAGTGGGTCACCACAATATATATTAAAAACCCTGAACTTGTATGATTCGCACCAATAAATGTAACTGGACTGCGTAGAGGAGTGGGTCACCACAATATATATTAAAAACCCTGAACTTTTATGATTCGCACCAATAAATGTATCTGGACTGCGTAGAGGAGTGGGTCACCACAATATATATAATAAGAAAACCCTGAACTTGTATGATTCGCACCAATAAATGTACCTGGACTGCGTAGAGGAGTGGGTCACCACAATATATATTAAAAACCCTGAACTTTTATGATTCGCACCAATAAATGTATCTGGACTGCGTAGAGGAGTGGGTCACCACAATATATATAATAAGAAAACCATCTACTTGTATGATTCGCACCAATAAATGTACCTGGACTGCATAGAGGAGTGGGTCACCACAATATATATTAAAAACCCTGAACTTTTATGATTCGCACCAATAAATGTACCTGGACTGCGTAGAGGAGTGGGTCACCACAATATATATAATAAGAAAACCATCAACTTGTATGATTCGCACCAATAAATGTACCTGGACTGCGTAGAGGAGTGGGTCACCACAATATATATTAAAAACCCTGAACTTTTATGATTCGCACCAATAAATGTATCTGGACTGCGTAGAGGAGTGGGCACTGGGCACCACAATAAAATATATAAAAAACCTTCAACAGGTCTGCATTACACTGCACATACGGCTGCTCCTCCATCCTCTCCATCATATACATGTTGGAGTTTTAGCGTGTGACAACCTCTTGTTTTTGATAATGTCAGTGCATTTTGAATATTTTTCAATTTGCCCCACACCACTGAATGTACTTTATCTATGATACGCATCTATCTATCTTGACTGCGTAGTGTGGTGGCCCCGGTACACAATTTGGTACCGAGGCCACAATATAATTAAAAAACCCTCCACGGGTCAGAATTCCACCAAAAAAGGGTATGGACTGCGTAGTGTGGTGGCCCCGGTACACAATTTGGTACCGAGGCCACAATATAATTAAAAAATTGGGCATCAACTGTCACCGTTGTTTAATATCTGATACACCTAAATATGGACTGCACAGTGGAGTGGCCCCGGTAGTAAATTTGGTGCCGGGGCCACAATACCTCCTCCAACTTCCAAGTGTAGTGTTTATAAAGACAGACAGCGTCGAAGTGTTATTAGTTGACTTTCTTAACCCTAAAATTGTCCCTGTTGCAAATATTCGTGCAATGGACAGTTACTTTTTTATTGAAAGACTCAAGCTTTCAAGTGTAGTGTTTATAAAATATAAACAACAATACAGTAGTTTTAGAGCACGTCAATACCTCTTGTTTTAAATTATGACAGGGCATTTTACTTTTGGTTTAATTTCTTGAATTTGTTTAAATTTGGTTTTACTTTTTGAACATGGCAAACGACTGTTGATTGGTCATATAATGCAAAAAAAAAAGTTCCAAGATGGAATTGTCCTTGGGCCCTCACACCCACCCTTATGTTGTTGAAATAGGACATGCACACTTTAACAAACCAATCATTTCAGCGACAGGGCCTACCAAACAACTTTGGCTGAAATGATTGGTTTGTTTGGGGCCCCACACCAAAAAAGCTATTCATCTCTCCCTGTACAGACTAAACAGGCTCTACTGAGGCAAGATGTCGTCCTCATCCTCAACCTCTGATTCCTCTCCCCCTACAGTGTGTACTTCCTCCTCATCACACATTATCAATTCGTCCCCGCTGGACTCCACAACCACAGGTCCCTCTGTAGTATCTGGAGGGCAGTGCTGTACTTCATTGAGGAATTGATTATTCATTTTTATAAACATCATTTTTTCAACGTTATGAGGAAGCAACCTCCTTCGCCGCTCACTGACCAGGTTCCCCGCTGCACTAAAAACTCTTTCCGAGTACACACTGGAGGGGGGACAACTCAGGTAAAATAGAGCCAGTTTGTACAGGGGCTTCCAAACTGCCTTTTTTTCCTGCCAGTAACAATATGGACTGTCTGACATGTCTACTTGGATGGTGTCAGCAAAGTAATCATCCACAATTTTTTCTATTGTGACAGCATCCAATGCAGCGAGAGTAGACATGTCTGCAATGGTTGGCAGGTCCTTCAGTCCGGACCAGATGTTATCAGCATCCCCACCAGTGCCTCTTTTGGGAAAACTGAGCTTTTTCCTCGCAGCCATAGATGTGGAAGAAAATGAGGGTGGAGCTGTTGGCATGTCACGGTCCTCTTCAGAGGACAATCTCCTGACCAGCAGGTCTTTGCACCGCTGTAGACTTGTGTCCGCCGGAAACAGAGACACAACATACGCTTTAAACCGAGGATCGAGCACGGTGGCCAGAATGTATTCCTCTGACTTTAAAAGAGTGACCACCCTCGGATCCTGGCAAAGCGTACGAAGGGCTACATCCACAAGAGCTACATGCTTGGTGTAATCGCAATGGCTTACCAGCTCCTCCTCACTTTCTCCAGCTGCTTCTGCAACAGCCTGATCAGGGGAATGACCTGACTCAAGCTGGCAGTGTCGGAACTGACTTCTCGTGTGGCAAGTTCAAATGGCTGCAGAACCTTGCACAACACGGAAATCAGTCTCCACTGCGCTTGACTGAGGCGCATCCCCACTCCTTTGCCTATGTCGTAGGTGGCTGTGTAGGCCTGAATGGCCTTTTGCTGCTCCTCCATCCTCTGCAGCATATAGAGGGTGGAGTTCCAGCGCGTCACAACCTCTTGTTTGAGGTGATGGCAGGGCAGGTTCATGCTTTTTTGATGTGCCTCTAGTCTGCGGTAGGCACTGGCTGAATGCCGAAAGTGTCCAGCAATTTTGCGCGCCACCGCAAGCATCTCCTGCACACCCCTGTCACTCTTGAGGTAATGCTGCACCACCAAATTAATGGTGTGGGCAAAACATGGGACGTGCTGGAAATTGCCCATATTTAATGCCCGCACAATGTTACTGGCATTGTCTGACACCACAAATCCCCATGAGAGTCTAAGTGGGGTAAGCCACTGGGAGATAATTTCCCTCATTTTCTCTAATATGTTGTCAGCGTTGTGCCTCTTATTAAAGCCTGTAATACACAATGTTGCCTGCCTTTGCACGAGCAGCCATTTTGTAGTTGCTGCTACTGATGCAGCTGTTGCTGTTGCTGCGGAAGGGGATGCATCTACCCAGTGGGCTGTCACAGTCATATAGTCCTTCGTTTGCCCAGAACCACTTGTCCACATGTCCGTGGTTAAGTGGACAGTGGGTACAACCGCATTTTTTAGAGCACTGAGGACACTTGATCGTACTTCTCTGTACATTTTTGGTATCGCCTGCCTAGTGAAGTGGATCCTGACGGGATTTGGTACCGGGGACACAATACCTCCATCAACCCTCTAAATCCCACTCCACTGATGGCGGACACCGGGCGCACGTCTAACACCAACATTGCAGTTACAGCCGCAGTTATACGCTTTGCAATAGGGTGACTACTATCGTATTTTGTGGTCATGGCAAACGACTGTTGGACGGTCAATTGTTTTGTGAAAGACTTAGCGGTCTTACGACTTCCCCTCTTGGAAGATGACCGACTAACAGCAGCAACAGCAGCAGTGGCAGTAGTAGGCGTACCGCTGCAGGATTCCTCGGATGAATCCTGTATTGAGGAGGACTCAGTCTGGCTGCTGACTTGGGCTGCAGGACTGAATCTGATGGAGATTGTGGAGGAAGTTGACGAGGAGGGTGTTGCTGGTGTGTATCCAACTGGACCACGGGATTTAGGTGTCCCTGTACCGATGAGGGTGCTAGCCCCAGTTCCTGAACTAACCACTGAACTATGAAGGTTATTCAGGTGACGTATAAGGGAGGATGTTCCTAGGTGGGCAAGATCCTTACCCCTGCTTATTTGAGCTTTACATAAGCTACATATGGCCATACATTGGTTGTCCAGATTTGGATAAAAATAACTCCAGACCGAAGAGGTGCATTTTTTGGTCTTCTGACCAGGCATGACGATGGGCTTTTTCATCCCATGGACATCAGCTGTTTCCCCCCCTGGTGCCTCATTTACAATAACCACATCACCATCCTCATCATCAAGTTCCTCCACAGCGCCAGCTACATCATCAATAGCCTCCTCCCGAGCCACCTCTTCCCGTACAGTGATGGGAAGGTCAGGCTTGACAACCACCAACATCCTTGGACTCGCCTTGTGGATTTGTGATAATTTCTCTTTAGAAGGCAGAGTTGTTTGCTGTTTTGTTGCTGACAGCATAACTCTCTTCAATTTTTTGTCGGGGGGGGGAGGAGGAGGAGGGCTAAGATCCGTGGGTGAAGCTGAACCACTAGTCATGAACACGGGCCAGGGCCTAAGCCGTTCCTTGCCACTCCGTGTCGTAAATGGCATATTGGCAACTTTACGTTTCTCCTTAGATGATTTTAAGTTTCTCTTTTTGCTACTTTTTCTTAACTTGGGCTTTTTGGATTTTACATGCCCGGTACTACGAGATTGGGCATCGGGCTTGGCAGACGACATTGATGGCATTTCATCGTCTATGTCATGACTAGTGGCAGCAGCTTCAGCATTAGGAGGAAGTGGGTCTTGATCTTTCCCTACTTTATCCTCCAAATTTTTGGTCTCCATTATATGTAGCACAAGAAACTGCAGAATGTGTGAACTTGGTAATATTGCAGTACCAATGGACTTATACTGCTGGATTGGTTTTGCAAATTTGGTTATAATTATATATATTTTTTTTAATTTTTAATTTTTTATTTTTTTTTACTTTTTTTTTATTTTTTAAAAACTTGGGAATAATGGGGAAATAACTATGCCCTTAGAAGCACAGAGCACAGGACACAGCACCACTGGACTGAACAGGACACGGCACAGGACCCAGCAGCACTACGGAACTCAGCAGGACAGAGCACAGGACACAGCACCACTGGACTGATACTGCAGAATGTGTGAACTTTGTAATATTGCATTACCAATGGACTTATACTGCTGGATTGGTTTTGCAAATTTGGTTATAATTATATATATTTTTTTTAATTTTTAATTTTTTATTTTTTTTTACTTTTTTTTTATTTTTTAAAAACTTGGGAATAATGGGGAAATAACTATGCCCTTAGAAGCACAGAGCACAGGACACAGCACCACTGGACTGAACAGGACACGGCACAGGACCCAGCAGCACTACGGAACTCAGCAGGACAGAGCACAGGACACAGCACCACTGGACTGATACTGCAGAATGTGTGAACTTTGTAATATTGCAGTACCAATGGACTTATACTGCTGGATTGGTTTTGCAAATTTGGTTATAATTATATATATTTTTTTTAATTTTTAATTTTTAATTTTTTTTTACTTTTTTTTTATTTTTTAAAAACTTGGGAATAATGGGGAAATAACTATGCCCTTAGAAGCACAGAGCACAGGACACAGCACCACTGGACTGAACAGGACACGGCACAGGACCCAGCAGCACTACGGAACTCAGCAGGACAGAGCACAGTACACAGCACCACTGGACTGATACTGCAGAATGTGTGAACTTTGTAATATTGCAGTACCACTGGACTTTTACTGCTGAATGTGTGAACTTGGTAATATTGCAGTACCAATGGGCTTATACTGCAGGATTGGTTGTGCAAATTTTGTGGTAATTAAAAAAAATTAAATTAGTTTTTGGTATTTTTTTAAATAACTTTTTTTTTGCAGTACCAATGGACTTATACTGCTGGATTGGTTTTGCAAATTTGGTTATAATTATATATTTTTTTTTTAATTTTTAATTTTTAATTTTTTTTTACTTTTTTTTTATTTTTTAAAAACTTGGGAATAATGGGGAAATAACTATGCCCTTAGAAGCACAGAGCACAGGACACAGCACCACTGGACTGAACAGGACACAGCACAGGACCCAGCAGCACCACTGACCTCAGAAGGACAGAGCACAGCACACAGCACCACTGGACTGATACTGCAGAACACAGCACAGCACAGAACTAAACAGCACAGCACAGAACTAAACAGCACAGCACGAGATCTACCAGGACAGAGGACCACCTAACACACCCTCCCTCTACCCTGATCAATGGCCGAGTGAAGATGGCGGCGACTAGCGGGGAATTTATAGGATCCGAGTATCGCGAGATCCGACAACGGGATTATGAGTCAGAGCCTCAGTTTCAGATTTGAATTTGGCGCCAATACCCGGATCTGTCTCGGATCCGACTCGGATCGGCAACGTTCGGGTGGGCTTGGATTTCAGAAATCCGAGTGCGCTCATCTCTATAATAAATGACGCTGCACAGAGCTATGGCTATAACTGCTCCCATTTGTGGTGTAGGGGAAATTATCCATATGCAGCTGGGATACTGCCCACGGACAACTCCCTTTGTGGCAGCAAATCCTGTGCGTCATACCTATCCCTTCCCGCCCTTGCCAGTGGCCATCTTTTGGGGGAAAAACCTCGGCTGTCCGAGATTGGGCCGTTATGGTCCTGAAAAGCCTGGTAGAGAGAACTACGTGCTGGAGCTAGGTTACTTTAAAATTGGCCACCCCATGCTGAGCCCCTATCACTGTTTCCTGGAAACGGGCTTGATGTTCTGGCCAAAGTATCTCTGTAACATGTGTCTTCCTCAGCAGCACAGAAGGGGTTAATGGCAGTACTAGCTCTGCGCCCTCTGTGCTCTGCTGATCTGCCCCCCCTGGTGGCCATGTAAGCCCCCAACTACTCCTACTGTGCTCCGGAGGAGGGGGTGGATCCTAAGGGGTTAACTGCCCCTCCACTCCTACTGAGAGATAAATTGCCCCTCGCAGCTAGTCTGCATGCCCTCCCTGCACTCCAATGCGCCCCAGAACCAGGGATCGCGCTCCGCTCAGGGGCACGAGATCTGCGATTGCGAGCGGTCACTGGCGGTTCACTTTGGACCGCCAAGCTGCGCGCGCTGGATGTGTGGCAGCCTCTTCGACCGCCACTGGTAAGTATGCCGGGTGGTGGGGTCCCCCCAGACACTGCAGGCTGGCGGGAGGCACTGGGAATGTCCCCGCCAGCACCAGTATGCCCAGAGGTTCACTGGACCATTCCAAGATGGCAACCATGAGCGGAAAGGGGAGGGGATCCCAGCCTGGCCGGCTGTGACAGAGTGTGTTTAGGACGGGGCATAGCTACCTAAATGACGGAGTCTTGGACAGTGGAAAAAAAAGTGTGTGTGTGTGTGACTCTTCCACCTTCCATTCATTGGTTGGGCCTGAAATAAGGTTAACCCCTTCAGGTAAGTGTAAGCTCGAATGCAACACTTAAACAGCCCTGATAAGCTAACAATAAACTGAATGACACATGGAATTTATTCTGTAAGAGATTTTGGTTGTTTAATTGTTTTGTATACAATGCCAGGGGAAATGTATTCAAATGAAAAAGAAATTTCATTAACCTATTCAGTTCACCCCACATATATAGAAGTCAGCTTGTATTTCTTCCACTGGGGGCTCCACTGTTACCTGTGCCTGAACTGGATTTGGGTCAGGAGAATTTTTTCAGAGGGAGCTGTTGTGTCCTTTGGACTGCAGAAATTATGCAACTTTCATCTCCATTAAACCAAATGCCAATTAAGGTGAACCCAAGCGCTACCTTTTGAGAGAAGAATGAAACTGTACAAACACATTTTAAATATTTTATGTAGAGATCCACTTAAAGAAATAAGGGTGCTACTGCAAATACTTATACATGCTTTAAAATGTAGACTGCTTTAAACTCACTCAGAGATAAAGGAAACAGTACACACATAAAATACAACATATGAAATGCTAATAAAGATTTCTTCTCTGTATAGCGTCACAGGCAATGAAACATAGAGATAAATAACTGAAGAGGAAAAGAAAAACAGCAGGGAAGCTTTGAGATGAAAAAGTAGGGAGGGTGAAAACTTTAGGGGAGGTAAGCTATATGGAATATATATATTCCTTGACACTTTTATTATGTTTTCCATCACACTGTCAACCTTCATGCATATTGCAATATATTACAGTCATCCAAAGATATGTCTGCTTGCTTATATTACTGTCATTTTGACATTTTCTTCCAGTATACTTTTTTGTCCAGCATTTCAATAACAGATAGATAGATGTGTTTATAGTCTTTCTGTACCTGTTATTCAGTCGTGCAGTCAATATATTCTGGGGTACCTTCAGCCTTACCTCTATAACCTCAGGCAATCACAACTTTAAATACAGCTCCAAGAGGTTAGGTGTAATGTCTTGTACACATGAGCATTAATTTTAAACATTTAATGAACATTCATAAAGACTACTAAACACACTTTGATGCTGACAGTTCAAAAGATAATGTGAACTTTAGTCAACTCTAATGTTCCCTGCAGCATTCACAAGGATAAACACTGAGTGAAATAGACTCTACATTTATTAAGTACACAACAGAGTCTACTGTGTAGTGCAGCAGACAATGTTTGAGACACGTTAATGAACGCACTTTTAACACTCTGTTAAAGCATGAACAATGTGTAAGGATTTGTCTATACTTCTAACTAGCGTTTTCCCCCCCAATGCCTGGGTGTACAAGCCCAAAATGATGAAGTGGTCTTCTACTTTTGGCATTCCGTTTATAACTGTTCAGATTATTATAGTTATTTATAACTATTCAGATATCCCTGGATTTATCTAACTTTAGCTCTTTTCAGTTATGTACAAGCGTATTAATATTAGTTTAGTCATGTATTTGAAAGGTGCCTCAGTGCTCTGCAGCACCAGGCAGCAGGGAAAACAGAGCACATGGATATACAAAGAAGGTTGCTGTTGTTGAGGGCTTTGTAGGTGATGATAAGCAATTTGAATTGGACTCTGGAAGGTATGGAGAGCCAGTGTATGTATTGGGAGAGTGGCACAGCTGATGTAGAGCTACAAAATAGGAAAATAAAGCTTGTTGCAACATTTAGGATGCAGAACTAGATGGGTGAGGGAAATGAGGGAAATGCCAGATAGGAGGAGGTTGCAGCAATTTAGGCGATTAGTAAAAGGGCATTTTATAGCATTATTGTGAAAGTGGAGGTGACAGGAGTAGTACCCCTATATGACCCTCCCTAGTCTTGTCATTACCCCCTGTTGTCTATTGTTATTGTAGTTGTCACAACATACTATGTCTGTTGTACTTTTTGCATTACTTTTAAATAAATTCGTGAAAACAGGAATAAAACTTGCTAGTTTAAAAAAGGCAAAGTATAACCATTAACAGGCTTATTTTTCTCACAATTCTCTAAGGAGAGTTAAGGTAGGCAGCATATTTTTTGGAGGTGTCTCACAAACTTGGATTATACCAGTTTTTTTTATTTTGAAATAACAATAGGTACAAAGAAAAAAGAAATGTTCATAGACATGATAAGACAAAAACATCATTAGGAAGAACCAAACATAGGCATCATGTTATTTTCACCATCATCATCTATTTTTATAGCATCACTAATTCTGCAGCTCTTTCCTGAGAATGCACTCACATCAGTCCCTGCCCTATTGGGGGGGAGGAGAGGGGTAGAGAGGGGAAGAGATGGGGAGAGAGAGAGAGAGATATTGTTCTTCACAAGCTGGAGGGTAATGTGTACTTCCAGAATTTAACTTTGGGGGATTTCTTGGTCCAAAAATCAGGAACAGGAAGGCACAACAGGGCACCCCAAGGCGAGAGGTGGAATTTAACATCCAAGATCTGCTCAATAAGGCTATGAATATCTCTCCAATATTCCAAGATCATGGGAAATCTCCACCAAATATGAATAAAGTCTCCCCTGAGTCCACATCCCCTCCAGCACAAAATTGATGAAGTAGGGAACATTTTATGCAGCCTCAAAGGCACCAGGTACCATCTGGAATAGATTTTATAGTATGTCTCTTTAGTCATTGTAGAGATAGAGGCCCTAGAGACCCCATTCCTAATCCTACTCGATATGTCCTCATAGATTGGGGGCCCCAGATCTCTCTAGCAATTAGGGTTCATTCCTCAGGGAAGAGCCTACAGTGCTAGATTTAAGTAAAGATTATAAATTATAAATCATACCCTTGCTACTAAGAGCATAGTAACAAATTCTCTCGAATGGGACCAGAACCTTAAGCAAAAGAGATCTAGGTACAGATCATAAACAGGAATATAACTGTGAATATTTAAAGAAACTAGAACAGGTCAGGCTATATTTCTTTGACAGGAAGTCCATAGATCTCCAGCGCAGCCCATCCAGGACATCATAGACAGTCTTGGGCACCGGGAAAATTTCTACCAAGAATGGCTACAAAAGAGGAAAAGGGTGAGGGGACCTGGTAAGAAGTCAGAGTTATCCCATACAGACGTTATTGTCAGAGAGGGTGTGGTGGTCAAATCAAATTTTACAATAGAATACAATCAAGTAGATCTAGAATGAAAAAAATGAAACCTATTAAAAGATTTTTGTAGTTGTTTGAAAGCATTGTGGAGAACCAGGACAGGGATGGTCTGGAGCACATCTAGGAGAACCTCATTGAACATTGTGTGTTGATGATGGAGTAAGATCTGCTGTAAAAAATGTATAGTAGGCCACAGAAAAGCCATCTGATCCTTGTGCTCTACCGAATCTCTGGCTTTTTAAAGCCTCTGCTGTCATTTCCTGCACTAGTTGGACAGTAATTGACCTGGGAAATTGGTGTAAGTGAGAAGAGTATAGGAAATCATTTATGGTGATGGATAATTCCGGAATATAAACCAAGTTAGTAGGGATATTGTACAATTTGGAGTAGAAATTTACAAGTTTACTCATAATTTTGGAAGGATCATATAGACTGATCCCATTATTGTCTTTAATTATCAGAATACTACATTGGGTGACCTTAGATTGTAGTTTGTGAGCCAGGAATTGATCAGACTTATCACCTTTCTTATAAAATTTTTAGGTTCAGCCACCTCAGAATTCCCTCAGTTTGCAAAAGGACATTCAGTTTGCCCCTTCCTGTTTCTAATGGGGAGTGGGTGGTTTTATAAAGGAGTTCTGTTACGAGCCGCGGTGGTGCTTAAAGCCGTCATAACTCGCTGTTACTGGCTGACCGTGTATCAGCCATTTCCATGACGACTCTTTCTATGGACTTTTTAGCAGATCTACCTTGGTCGTCTGGACACAACACCATCTGGGTGGTAGTGATTAGGTTTAGCAAAATGGCTCACTTCAACCCTCTGACTAAACTGCCCAATGCTCAAATCTTGGCTTCCATATTTGTTCATAATATCTTTTGCCTTCATGGCCTGTCTGTAGATATTTGTTCAGTTTTACATCACCAAATTTCATGACAATTGGGCTTCCTTGCTCCCGTTGGCCAATTCGCTTATAATAATTCTTGCCATTCCTCTACTCGCATGTCTCCATTCTTTTGTAATTTTGGCTTCCATCCAAGGACTAATTCTCTATCCTCCATTTCTTCTCCTGGTTCTTCTGGTATATGCCCTGTGGCCTCTCGCCGTAGGAGATGAAGTCTGGCTTTCCACCCGCACATTAGTCTCAGACAATCCTATAAGAGGTTGGGGCCTAGCTTCATTGGACCCTTTCCAATTATCAAAAAGGTCACCCTAGTTCCCTTCAGGCTTAAACTTCCTCCATCCTTGAAAATTCAAACACATTTAATTTTTTGCTATTGAAACCTGTTGTCTCATCTAACAAGTTCAAATCTCACAGACTACAAAGACTGCGGCCAGTCAATGTGAATGGGCATCATATATTTATTGTAGAGAAGATCCTTGATTCCAAAAATGTCCAAGGGCAAATTCATTTTTTGACGCATTAGAAGGGCTACGACCCAGAGGTCTTGGGTTACACGCAGGCGCCTACACGCTGATAAGCTCATCAAGGAGTCCTTTAAAAAATTCACTGGAAAACCAGGATGTCAGGTTTCCTCGACCCCTAATCAAGGGGGGTACTGTTACGAGCCGCGGCGGTGCCTCATGCCGCCGCAACTCACTGTTACATGCTAGCAATGTCCCTGCCGTCTCCATGATGACTGGGACATCACTTCCGGTTTCTCTCTGGCTATCGCTAAGGCAACGGCCAGGATGCCTTGCTGTTAAGATGCCGAGTCCCGGCATGAGGAGCAGCCAGGAGTGTGCACCAGTTGTCAAAATTAATTAACAGCCTTCTGAGGCTGATTAATCCTCCTGTGCCCCCTAGTTGCTGATTGGCCCTTCTATGTATATAAGGCAGGGAGGGCTTAGCCTACCTGTGGTCATCTGTGTGCCTGCACTAACTGCTGACCAGCTCTGTTCTGTCCTGTGGAGTGGAGACTCTACTTTAGACCTGATACCTGTTGTGACCCTTGGCTTTGTCTCTGACCTTGCTGGTATGATGATTGCCCCTGACCTCTGCCTGTTTATGGATTTTGCCTGCTCACTGTCAGCCCTGAACTTTTGACCCATCACATACTGCGCTGGCTGCTATGGACCCCTGACCTCATCCTGCCTTCTGACTACCACTACCATCCAGATTCACTCCTCCTTCCTTTCCGCTATGGTTTTGTTCATAGACTTGCACTATATTAGAGTTAAGACCTGGCGGCATTCAAGTACATGTGAGCACGTCAAGCTCTATGGGAAAGGAGGCTACTATAGGTGAAGACCTACCTGTACTGCTAGTTCTGCAAGTTCATGACAAGAGCCATTAGCCTAACAAGTTCAAGATTTTGGCGCTGCAAGGCCAGGTCATTAATATTCTGTGTATGTTCACATTTACATCTGAAAGCCAATTGAATAAGATGACGTCTAATAACAGCCTTATGTGCATCCCGAAGACTCTTAATATCAATATGAGGGTCTTGGTTAATAGAAATACACCTCTAAAAGTAGGACAATTTCAATTTGAATAATTAGGTCTTGCAAAAGGGACTCATTAAGTAACCAGAAGAAGAGTGGTCTGGAATTGAAGAAAGCATTACTTTCAACTGTCATGGGGGGCATGATCAGAACAGGTAAAAGGATGTATACAAGTATTAAGTATATTGGAGCATAGAGATTGATTTAAAAAAATAATATGAATTCTGTAATATAGGTCATGAATTCGGTTGTGACAATACCAATTTTTTATCACTGAGACCAAATAATTTGATTACATGTTGCTCATCTGTGAGGTCATCTGATGACTTGACTATCCAGCATACCCAGTCCAATAGATTTTCTGGCACCACTGCCTGATGTTTTCTCTCTATCGTGTTTCATTCAATTTAAAGTACAAGTTAAATGAGTCAAAGCATGAAATTTGAGTTAACCGGAAAAAGGATATTTTATTTTACTTCTGTCTGTGTTAGCTGGTTTTCCTACAATATGGATTATTTATTATTCCGACGTTTAATTTCACATTAGAAGACAATCTTCACAAAGTAAACACCTTTATAATTAATATTTAAAATATTGTCATAAATAATACAGGCAACAATCTATCTGGTAATACACTTCACTGCATAATCATATACTTAATTAAGCAGTTTCTAAATATTTATTGTTTATATACCACTGTCTGGCATTGAAGAAAACACTGCTCTCAAGTGCATGCTTCAGATTTGTTCTGTATTGACTTTCATATAACATGGTTCCTTTGTTCAATCTGAACTATTTTACATTAATTTTAAAGTATAATGAAGATAATTTATCAAGGTCTTTGAGGGGGCTTTATCAGCTTAAAAAAAACAGGAGCAGCCTTGCAATGCTTGTAAATTTTTAAACAGTTTTATCAAGCCGGTTTAGTCACTTTAGTCACCTTGGGATAACATCCAAACAGCATTTTGCTGGCAGTTATAGAAAATGTTTGAAAAAAATAAAATATAAAAGTTTGTATATTCTGAACAAATGAAAAGTAAATGTCATAGCTAAGAACAATAGCTTGAAACTGTGTATGTTTGTTCTAAGTAAACTTTATCTGCTCAGAGCAAATATGTATTAATTTCCTGCATTAAAAAACTTTTGTTGCTATAAATTATTGAGCGCTCTGATTAGCAGAGCCACCAGCAATTTACTAAGTGGGTTCCTTGCTTATGAATAACACATAATGGATGAAAATACTATATTGGAGTATGCATTGTTTATACTGTCCTGTGTATTGCCACCCATATTTTGTAAATACATGACACCAAACCCTCTAAAAACACTTCAGCACTGAAATTTGTCAGTGTTTTGTGCATTTTGACAAATTTTAACTATGAATTTAATTAACGTTGTAAGTTCTGCACATAAGGACTTGCTAATCTTGCATCACAGTATTTAATGTGGTTTGTGTACAACAATGGATTATAGTGTATATGTAGATGTATAAAAAGGACCTTATTTATTAATGTAGTGCAATGTACATTGAAACCCATGGCAACTACTCTAAACACTTCTAGAAAAAAAACAGCTATAATCTTATTTTTATGTATCAAGTAATGTTATTTAATAAGCCTCAGTATGTATTGTTCACCTCATAGGAAATGTCTGGGTACACACCTATGCAGGGGCGGATCTAGACTTTATGTTTAGGGGGGGCGATTTTGCATAATCACGCCCCTCCTTTGCTCTGATTGGCTGCCCCGCGTTAAAACCCGCCTTCCGCCCGTGATTGGCCCCGCCCCCTCCCGTTGTGATCGCCGGCTGGGACCACTCTGATTGGCTGGCCCACATTTAGCCCCGTCCCCCGCTCGCGCTTAGCCCCGCCCCTCCTGTTTTGATCGGCGGTTGGGACCTAGCTTTTTGCTGCTAGGGGGGGGCGAATGCCCTGATCGCCCCCCCCCTGGATCCGCCACTGCACCTACGCAATCTTACATCAGATGTAATTCCTGCAATGATTTTACCAACAACTGAAAGTCGTGATGAGCATGCCGATTCATGTGTACACACCTACCCAATTTTCATCAGATTTGAGATCTGCATCTCTCAACCATCTACTGAACAGATTGTGGTGTCTTACACACACTACAGATATCTCTCTGCAGCAATATGTAATTTAGATAATGGACTGAACCTCACTGCATGCAAAATCACACACGATCATCTAGGACGAGGAAATCATCACCATTCATTGCATTGTGTATAGTTTACCATCAGTGGCCACTGATGGTGAAAATGCAACACTACACCTGTAAGGACCAGAAAGGAGTCAGACTGTTATAATAAATTTGGTACATACACTTCCTCAGCCGGTGCCCCAGATCTTTTAGAACACTCCATTTTATTTAATTCTTCCCAAAAAGACAATAAACATGTTTACAAATCTTCCCTCTAACCCAATCTGCTCTTGCCTCCGAATAGTGAGGAATCTCACCATCTCCTCATAAGCCTTGATCCTCTTCTGCCTATTTGAATAGTCTTTGGACTAGATTTGTCGCAAGCATGGATGGAGTCTTTAGGCCTCAATGATATCTATCATGTGCTCAACATTATTATATGCTGAAATGATAAAATATCTAAAAATAGACAGACAAAATGTATTAGCTATGTTATACTGGTTGCCGCTATTGATTCATTGACACGGACAGCCTTTCAATCATTTACTTTTGGACAATACTTTTATTCATGCACAAGTGGTTCTGTATGGTGTCCATTTATGTTTTTACAATTTTAGCTATTTGTTATGATAGAATAAACACTAGCTATTTTAATATATCCCCACTGTTTCCATATCACTATTATGTAAACTTTTAGTCATACCCTATTGCTTATCTGTCATATTGCCACATCCAAGTCACATCAGTTTCTTTATACTCTAGCGCTTGTTTATCTCCTTTGTGTTTCATTTATGCTTGGGGAGTGGACTCTCCCTTACAGAGCTTCTGAGTTATACATTACTATACATTAATATATAGGGTCACATACTACTAGCTGTGCGCAACCCATCTATCTGGTTTAACCAAAATGTATTGTAATATTTCCATTAACGCAAAAGTTATATATAATCAAAGTTATATCAAATAAAGTACTTATTTTTGTAAAATATCATTGAAATAAATTATATAAATTGAGATATTAGTTGTGAAAGTTCCAAAACTGGAATCACGAGTTGCAATGCTTTGCAAAAACAACCACTGCGGACGAACGTTAATTGTGAATGAACGTTTACCCACTATGAAGCTAGAATTGCTGTGATTGGTCCATACCAATTGCATACAGCATAAACCCAGTTTTGCACGAGAATATTCTAGATAAACACATAGGAGCCAAACTGTCTCCAGCGGTAGTCATAAGATTGAAGGAGATAACATTTTTGATGGAGGAGTTGAAGGGTAAGGAGAAGAAGTGATGCCTCTGAATGGTGGGAAAAGAGCAAAACTAATGAGTCAAAGAGAGATGGAGATGATGGTCAGAATTCTGGACCAACATGACTACAATTGCTTAAAAAGATTATAAAAAAGGAAATTTCAGAAAGAAAATAATAGTACAACGATTGACAAATGTTTTAACAGACAAACTGGAAAAAACAAGAAACAAGTTCCAGATACAGAAGCGATGGTCTGATCTTAAAAATATGGAACAAGGGGAGGAGAACAGAATGAAGGAGAGGAGATGGTTGTCAGAGAGTGGGAACATTTACTATTGATTCGCTATGAAAATAGCACTGTAATTCAATGTGCTTACGTTGTAGGTTTAGACAACAGAGCAAGTAGAATACAGCACTATAGATGTAAGTATGCATGCCTATAAAAGTGGCACTGTTGGAGGAACTATTGACAGAAGTGTTGGATAGACAGTCGTGAGTGTGGTCACACATTTGCCAGACACCATTCCATTGATTATCATTATATTTAAGAAGAATAGAAAAGCAAATCAAGCAATGCCATTAGTTTTGGTACAATAAAACATGATTGTGGCAGCATGCAGACTCTTGCAATATCTGACCAAACGGTCATTTATTGTGTTACCTGCATGATAATTGCATAGTTGTACATTTGTAATGTAGACCCAAAATGGTCTATTTTGTGACTATAACCCTTATCCTATGTGAATCAATGAATGCTCTGACATGTTGCGTTCACCTGTAACTGTAATGACTGCATCTTTGAGGGAGCCGGATGGTGGATGTGTGAAGTCTGGCGTCTACAGCACGTCCCACTACAGTATTGAAAAATCAGATGTCATCGGATGTAAACCAAGTGACGCAAATAGCCGTTTGCGATACTGCGTTAAATTGCTAATTTCACCTAGATGGTATGGTGGTGGATGCTATCTGTTGAAAGAAGACTGCATACATCTGAAGCCTCGGAGATAGAGATACTGCTATAAATGGAAATACTAGATACACTTTTAAACAGTGTTTATAACAATTGATAAGATATAATTTTATCATTAAAACAAAAAAAGCCTGCCACAGTGAATTTTACCTATAATCCTGCATCTGCAAGGATGCTTTTTTTAAACATGAAGGGAGTGTTATAGAGCAGGTAGGAACCTGAATTATGTTTGCATAATTTTTTTACACTCGTTTATGCTCCTGAGCTCTTTAGACACCTGAGAAATGAGCCCTTGTAAATGTAGCCTAACTCTATTGAATACAATGAGTTTCTCCTCAACAAGGTTAGTGAAGGTCACTGTAACACACTTTTTGCATGTTTACTCACATAATCTGAAGCTCCAAGGTCTCAAACCAAAGGCATTATGATAAAATATAGGTATGTACATATTCTGCAGTCTATTCTGCTTGTTAACATTCACCAGAGCGTACTTATACCCAGGTTCAAATGAAAACATTTATTGAGATCTGCTTGGATTTGAATATGTGCGCACTTGTCAAGTTTTGTGCTTGTAAAAATGCAACTTGCGTGTAGATTGCATTCGAAGATGAATTAGGCCGATATGCCATAATATGACATAATAATATGACATAATGGTAAATTAAGTGTCAAGTTTGGAGTGGCTCGCCACAGGCCTGTAAGGGAGGAATCCTATTTGGATGAAACTCTGCAGGTAAAAGGCTGCAGACCAAGTTACATACAGGTATAGTACTGCACTTAAGTTTAGTTACATTCAGGTCTGAGACATGTATTACAAAGCAGAAGTATTATTATTATTATTATTAGTATTTATTTATAGGGCGCCACTAGGTATCCGTAGCGCCGAACACGGACAGACAGAAACACGGTACAGGGTGAGACAGCACGGAACAGTTAACAAAAAGCACAGTAACTCGGAAGCTCAAAGTACAGCTAGATGAAAGGTGAGAGGCCCCGAGGGTAGAGAGAGCGGTAGAAGGGCCTCACGGAAGAGACAAGGAGCCGGAGAGCAGAGTTAAGGTGGTGGAGAACAGGAGGAGAGGAGGCCCTGCTCGAAGGACCGTACAATCTAAGGGGAGGGTAGGACGGACAGAGTTGCAAGGGTAGGAGGAGGAAAGGGGGAGAGCGGAGGCAAGGACGGAGAGGGGGGAGAGGAGAGCGACAAGGAGGGAGGTAGGTGGGAGACTGGAAGGAGGGCAGTTAAGTGGGGGACTGGAAGGCTATAAGGAAGAGGTGGGTTTTTAAGGCCCGTATGAAGCTGGACAAGTTGGGTGAAGTTCTGATGGAGCGGGGGAGCTGGTTCCAGTGGAGGGGGGCAGCACGGGAGAAGTCTTGGATGCGAGCATGGGAGGAGGTGACCAGGGGGGAAGAGAGGCGACGGTCATTGGCCGAACGCAGAGGGCGGGATGGAGCATGAATGGAGATGAGGCTGGAGATGTAGGGAGCAGTGGAGTTGGAGACAGCCTTGAAGGTAAGTGTAAGGAGCTTGAATATGATTCTGTAGGGGAAGGGGAGCCAGTGAAGGGATTGGTAGAGGGGGGAGACAGAGGAGGAGCGGCGAGAGAGGAAAATGAGCCGAGTGGCAGCATTCAGTACGGAGCGAAGGGGAGCGAGGTGATAGCGGGGGAGGCCAGTAAGGAGGAGGTTGCAGTAGTCTAAGCGGGAGATAATAAGAGAGTGGACAAAAGCTTTAGTGGCATCTTGGGAGAGGAAGGGCCGAATGCGTGCGATGTTGCGCAGCTGGAAGCGGCAAAATTTAGCAAGAGAGAGAATGTGAGGGGCAAAGGAGAGAGAGGAGTCGAGGATGACACCGAGGCAGCAAAGTTGTGGAACAGGGGAAAGAGAGGAGTTGAGTACAGTGATAGAGAGGTCGGAAGGGCAGGGGGAATGAGCGGGAGGAAAGACAATAAGTTCGGTTTTCGCAAGATTAAGTTTGAGAAATTTAGAGGACATCCAGGAGGAGATGGCAGAGAGGCAGGCGGACACCCTGGAGAGGAGGGAGGGAGAGAGATCAGGAGAGGAAAGGTAGAGTTGGGTGTCATCCGCATAAAGGTGGTACTTGAGACCAAAGGAGCTGATGAGTTTGCCCAGGGAAGAGGTGTAAAGAGAGAACAGTAGGGATCCGAGAACAGAGCCTTGGGGGACCCCTACTGGAAGGTAGGATGGGGGAGAGAGAGATCCAAAGGTGGTGACAGAGAAGGAACAGTCAGCAAGGTAAGAGGTAAGTAAGAAGTAAGTAATGTAATATAACTTAAATGTTTTGAGATGTCTTCCACAGCAGCAGCATAAGGCTGACAAGGTGTCTGCAATGAAGAGAGACTACAGAACAATATATATATATATATATATATATATATATATATATATTGAACTATAAATATATCACTTACTGTTACTTACTGTTACAGTACTGAAAGGGACGTTGTAACACCCATCCCATTTTTTTGTTTGAGAGGGTTAGGTTCTTTGGGGAAAGAGGGCATTGTCACATCACAATGGAGTTTTTATTGTGAAACTCTAGTTTACCCCTTGAACATCGATACTTCCCTTCAAACACTTATACAATACACTTTCCTCCCAAGTTTCTTAGCTTAAAATCTATATTTCCTTCCATATGAGCACATACACAGGTTAATTTTGGCAAATGCCAAAGGTGAGGAAACCGGAGCATCTAGAGGAAACCCACGAGGACACATGCAGGACATACAAACTACAAACAGATAAGGCCCTGGTCGTAATTGAATCCATGACCCCAGTGCTGTGAGGTAACAATTCTAACCACTGTACTGCCCAATGAGAAAGATAGAAACAAAGAATATATAAAAAACAATACTTTTTCAAGACATTATTATTTCAAACATAAGTGCAAGATTTACACCATAGTTGCCTACTTTCCCGGAATGTCCGGCGACTCACAAATTTCTGGGAGTCCTCCAGGACTTCTGGGAGAGCAGGGATCCTGGCCACTGCGTTTATTTAAGTTGTGGGGGCGGGGCTTATGATGAGATTCACGCGTCATTGTGGCCTGTCCCCTGTAGTTAAAGACTAGAATTGATTATGTAAGTTTAGGGGGTGGGACCAAATTACGTGATCCCCTACATGCCCACCTTCTGCAGATGCCAACTGTCTAAAGTTGGCAAGTATGATTTACACTATAGGACATGAACTTCCTTCTATAGCAAATTATTTATTTAAGCTCCTTTTCTTAAGAAATTGTTTTCAGAAGTCTTGCTAGATACTATATAAATGGCACCATCTAGCTATGTTTATATGATGTATGTTATTATCTTCATGATTACACTGGTTATAAGTTGCTCTGGAGCTATGCTTACATTTGCATTTATAGTCCTAGAAATATACATAGCGTTTTTTATCTAGTACAATAGTTTTGTAGGTTCAGTAAGACGCTTTGTATTCACACTGTTATAAATTTCCTATAAGAGTGTTTTCCTCCTCCAAACTTTCAGCTGCTCCAACTAATTGAAATTTAGAACAACCTGGCTTCCAGCTTTAGCAATGGTAGAATTAAACATTGACAGAGTGCAGTGTCTATGATTTAATAGTTTCTGCAGCAAAGAAGCAAAGCAGTAGCTCATGAATATATTATATTGCACTATTTGTAACCTAATTCTTTTTTCCAATTCCTTGTAAAATTGATATTACATTTTCTTGCGGTCAATTAGATTTTGATAGAATTACAATGTTTGCCTACACTCCTGAGAGCATGCATGCATAATTTATGGATATGTGGAAAGTGAGTGAGTGTGTGCGAGCGTGTTGTATTTATGTAATCACACAATGCCTCAAATGTAATGTAGGTGAATATTGTTAGGTGATAAGTTCATTCATAATTGTTGTATTAGACTACTTATTTTTCCTTTGGGATTTAATCAATAGTCTGTGACTTCTCCAGTCCGAATGGGCTGTAATGAAAGAAACAAATGGTCAACTTGTCAGTCTGCCTTGTGCACTGTTTCTATGTCTCATTCACACAGTGTGCATTGCTTAAGAATACTACTTATCGTAGCTGGAAGCTCAAAAATACATTGTTGCAGGAATTGTTGTAGCTGTGCTCTATTTCTTTGTAGTGAACCCAAAGGATACAAATATATACAGTCATACAGTAGATACATTTACTGTATGAATCATCTTTATTGTACATGATTTGCCCATTGCAAAAAGCAGATTGTATTAGCTGCAGATACTAATGCAGAAGCAGTGGGGGAATTTATAGATGATCAGTTTTTTTGGGGACAATCAGACATCGCAGAAGTGAGGAGCATATGTTGGATTGTAACATAATAACACTGGCTTCATCATTCTAATGATAGACTTGCACAGCACTACTGATGTGATGTGAGACAGAAGCTTTCTTGCAGTTTGTATACCATAAATGTGCTCCATCTATAAATTATACAACGCTGAAAATGTCATTGCAGCTTGCAGTCTAGTGATACATCTATACATTACATCTGTATGATATTGCAACGTGTGCAATGAAATTCATCATCATTATCATCATCTATTTATTTATATAGCGAAACTAATTCCGCAGCGCTGGATTCTAGAATGTTGGGGCCTTGTTTGGGAAAGAGATAACTATTATTCACCTTCTGGAAAATTGAGCAGTGAGTGACCTAACTGGGGTTCCCTCTCCCTCAAACAACTGGACATTAAATCATTAGCTTTTTTTATTTAATAAATAGGCCTCCTTCCACCCAATCAGCCCAAGAAATTAATTAATGGTATTCGCATTTAATAAATATATATATATCCCCCATGCAGCCCTGACATTAAATTAATATCACCCATGTTTAATAATTAGGCCTCCTTTCTGCTAACCAGCCTGACTTTAAATTAATAGTGTTTACATTTAATAAATAAGCCTCCTTCCAACCAACAAGCCTCAAGATTAAATTAATAGCAATTCCATTTAATATGTAGATCTAGTCCCGCCCCCTCCCCCCATCCTTGTGGGAGTAAATGCTGCCAGAGAGACATAGCCATCCTACGGTTGGGGTGTGCTAGCCCTCTATAATCTCAATACCATTATCCAACCCTGTGCTGCGCTTTCCTACCTGTTCTTGTAGTTTGACTACCCGGTGCTGCTGCTGGTGTCTTATGCTCCCATGCTGCTTGGCTGGATCCTAGAAAGTTGGGGCCATGTTTGGATAAGAGATAGTTATTATTCCTGTCCTGGAAAGCTGAACAGTGAATGAACAATAATTAGATTTTTAGGTTTAATGAACAGAACTGCTTCCACCCAGTCAGCCCCACCATTTAATTAATAGTATTCACATTTAATAACCATGTCTGTTCTCCCCATACAGCCCTCACATTAAATTAATTGCATCCACATTTAATAATTAGGCCTCCTTGCTCCTAACAGCTTTGACATTTAATTATTTGTTCATGTTTAATAAATAAGCGTTCTTTCAACAACCAGCCTCAAAATTAAATTAAAAACATTCTCATTTATTATGTAAATCTATCCCCCACTCCAACCCCCAACATTAAATTAATAGCATTCCCATTTAATAAAAATGCCTATTTTCCCCACCAGCCCCCAAATCAAATAGCTACACAGTTTCCCCATATTTAATTAAGATTATAATTGCTAATAAAGATATCACCACCTTTTGAATATTGATTTATTTTTTATAATTATCTTTAAATAATTATTATGTTTATAGTATTTTAAGTTCCATATATTTATGTACCACAAAGAAAATACCCCTTTTCTCCAACCACGACCCCCTGAATCCCCACTCTTTATTTCCTCTAGCATCCTCCCCCCATGTACTCTCCGTTCAACCCCCCATTCTCTCCAACTTCCCCTACCCCACTGTGCTCTCTAGGTCCCTCTCCCCACCCCTGTTCTCTCCAGTTACTGCTACCCCACAGTTCTCTCCAAGTCACTTTTGCCCCCCTTTTCTCTGTTGCCACTTCTGCCCCCCTGTTCTCTCCAGCCAATTTTCCACTCCCCCAAAGCGCAGCACTGCATTTATATATGCCTGGGGCAAACAGCGGGCCGCTGTTGAGTGCCCTGGGTGATTGTACTGCTCTCGTTATGGCCCTGCATTTGGCTCACCATTCCATTAGGCATCTCACGGCAGTAAGTGACGTCAGGGATTCCTTTAATTCAAGCGTCACAATTTTGAGGATTTTATTTTCTATTTACGAGCATATCTGTGCATATTACTTGCACGCTCATTACACAGAGCAAAAGCTATCACAAAGAAAGTATTGTCGGAAAACAACTTACTGCCATTTGTAACCTGGTGATATATGTGTGAGGTTTTAGAGGCTCTGTAAACACCCATAGAATTTCATAATGAAATGGCAATCTCTAGGCCATATTGGGAGTTTTCCATGTACGCGGGTGGCCTAATGAGGCTGCCTGATGTCTTTTATAGCAGCATGGGTACATACATGGAGCATGACAATTAACTAATACCACTTATTTTAGTCACTTTTTTTTCCTATCTGACTTCTTCTCTCTTCACCTGACAACCTCATTAAGTATGAATGTATCCTCTTTATTCAATTAAGATAGTTCTTGTACATTGTATTTGTATTATATTGTTTTTTTAGATGTTACCATATATGTTTTATTTTAAGAAATCTCGAAATCTCGTTTTATAATATATGTCTCAGATTTCCTGGTAACACATATCTGGTTGATTTGACACAATAGAAACATTGGGCATGGTTCAAAGTGAACACAATTTGTGTTTTTCGAAATTGGAAATTAAATGCACACTAGTACGCACATATTAAGTATAAGTGGATCTGAAGAAACATTTCTAGTTAAATATAGATATAAGTATGCTCTGTCCATAGAACAATTGCCGTATGCAAACAGACACAACACACTGCAGGATATGCACAATGCATATATATATATATATATATATATATATATATATATATATATATATATATATATATGTGTATATATATATATATATATATATATATATGTATATATATATATATATATATATATATATATGCATATTTATATATATATATATATATATATATATATATATATATATATATATGTGTATATATATATATATATATATGTATATATATATATATATAAGCATATTTATATATATATATATATATATATATATATATATATATATATTTATATATATATATATATATGTATTTCCATTTGTTTTTTGGGTGAATATAGCTTTAAAATGAAATCTATAAGTGTGTAATGCGGATAATTTTTAGAATGTCAGATATGTTAGATATTTTTTTAGAAAAGTGTACATTATTATTGAAGAAAAAGTAAGCTAAATAATATTAAAATTTGATGTCATTTGTGCACAGAACCATATAAGTCATAATCTTCTGTTTATTTTCTAAATAGCATTTTTGGTCTATTTACCAAATAATTTGCCAATATATAAAATCTGCTACACATTGCAAATTGGACACAACACCTTGCTTGTGTATATATAAAATCCTATGAGAACGTATAGAAAAAAAAAATCAATACATCAACACTTGTTAGTAATATAATCATTAATAAAAGTATAGTCAAATAAAGCACGTATTTTTCCCATTTTTTTTACATGAAATAGATTTGTCAGGATGTTATTAATTGCCTACTTTACATAAAATGCTTTTTGGCAGTTTCTCTTACTTGCAAACACACGTTCTAGTGTGTATACGCGTCCGTCATCACTATCAGTGAACAAAAATAACAATCTATCCAATGATCTGTACCTATTATGGGATGGTTTGTCCCACAGAGACCAGCTATGTCAGTGATAACATTTTCTTTAGCATACGAATCATCATGTTTTGTTTTTTTTACACAATATAAGTGCTTTGAAGAACCTAATAAAAATTCTTATGGTGAAATAAACAACAAATATTTCAGCATGCAGTATTTAATATTTTGTTTATTAAATGTTATACCTCAACATTTAATTTCCCATTTCCCTCTAAAATATAATTTTACACAGATTTTCTATGAAGAATTTGTATCAGTGTGAACCTGGCACTCAGTAGTTTCATATCTCTATAGATTTTTTCCCCAGAAAGTTTACTTAGCAGAATAAAGCTCTTATTGCCCAATATATTTTTATGAATTATGACTGCAAACTGTCAAGCGTCTCCAGTTGAAATAAATGTAATCAATCACAGCAACATGTCATTTCCCACACCACATGCACAGTGCAGCCTGCTTTCTAATTACATCCGGATTTGCTGCATGGAGATGTACCTCTTAAAGTTACACTGTCTCAGGAGGAGTCCAGCTCAAGTTTTCCCTTTAATTATATAGGGCTGTGTAAAAAATGTTAACCTAAAATGTAGACGACTTTCATAAAGTACAGATTGTTTTCCAGCTATAGTAACCCCATGAGTCAGAGTAACACTAAAGTAATATGCGATCTTCTCAATACATTTCCTGTTTTTAATCATCTCAGTCTATGAAACAAATATGTACATTTCATTAAACAATGTAATATAAATTGGCAAATATATATTATATACAGTAAGTAGAGAAAAATGTATTAAGAATATATTCCCTGTGAGTATTAGATAATATTGAAAAGAAGCACATAATATTTTGTTTTCTGTTTAGTAAGGTAAGTTGTGCCTGCAGTTGGGAGTGGTGATAATAGGTCAGCATATTTTGGATAATTACGTCTGACCTCCATTGAGGAGGTAACATCTGCATTTTCTTAATGCCATGAGTAACTGGCCTTGTAATCATAAATACCTTGATGCAACAGATCATAAGACCTGAGCTGAGATAACTGTAACTATAAAAAGTAAATGGCTTGTGATAAAGACAATAATGTAATTTTGTTGCAAAAGATTAGCCAAGCAATAAAACAATGAAATAACATTAAATGATGATATTCAGTAATAACATTCAATACAAGAATCAGCAACAACAATGGTGTTAAAAGAAGAATCAACAATGACAATAAGTACAATGGCATGCAATCAAAGTCAGTGATAGCCAATTTGGACACTTCACAATGAGGCTGGTAGCAATACCTTGTTAAATGTCTCACTATCTGGGGTAGATTTAAAAACAAATTGTGTTTGGTGGAGGTTTTAAATTGCCATACATCACCGGTGCTTTAGTATTTACTATCAAAGCAGTTAGGGGGTTCAAATTCAATCCGCCAGCAATGTGCAGCGGTTTAATATCTCCTAAATCACATGCGATTTAGTGGAAACCGCCATGTTAATTTTTTTTGTTTAATTGTTTTAGCTCACACACCTAGACATGCCTGGGCCAATGTAAAGTAGCATTGGTCCGCTCCTGGTACACCTGATGTTTGGGTACCAGGGAAAATATTGAAAATGCCCCCTTTGTTTCTAATATTAAATCTAGTGTTTCCCGTTTTCACTTTAACAAAATGTAGTGTGCCCTGTTCTTACGATAAATAAATGTAGAGTGCCATGGTCTTTAAATAAATGTAGTGTGCCCCAATCTTATCTTTACTAAATCTAATGGTTCCTGTTTTCTCCATAGATAGCTAATTTCTCTTGTGTATTATATCTAATAGCTATTTTTTCTCCTTTTTTCTGTAGTGTAATGGTAAAATACTACCCTTCCATCTTTTGGATCTTGAGTCGATGTAATCCATTGACTTGTAACAAAAAGGAAAAAAAAATCACATTAGTAATGACATGAGTGCTGTATACTAAGTCCCGTTGCAAATGAGTTACCTTTGGCTAGCCCCACTACTGAATAGATGGCATCTGACAATGAACAGACTCTCTTTAGTCACAATGAGCACAGGGCTGGGTATCCCGGGGGGGGTGGGGGGGGGGTGATTATGCATTATTTCAGGGGTAACCCACACTGCGGGCTTCGCTGCTATAGTGTCCCCTGATTTTGCTCTTGTACCAGCCTAGCCTGGCAGCACTAGAGCTGGTTTAGCTGTTTGGGGTGGGGGCACACTTTTAATTTTTTATGTTTACTTCCTTTTATTTCTTTACTGTATTGCTGACGGTATTGCTGGCCGTAGTAGATATTTTAACCCTGTCGCCCTAATGAACATGTTGACATTCTGAATATCAACTTTACAGTGTCAACAATCTGAATGTCAACATGTTTATTGTTGGCATTTCGACTACATCCCAGTTCAGTATTCTCTGAAACAATTTCAGACTTCATTTGGACCCCTGGGGCTAGATTTACTATGCTGCGGGTTTGAAAAAGTGGGGATGTTGCCTATAGCAACCAATCAGATTCTAGCTTTCATTTATTTAGTACTTTCTACAAAATGACAGCCAGAATCTGATTGGTTGCTATAGGCAACATCCCCACTTTTTCAAACCGCAGCTTAGTAAATCAAGTCTCTGGTCTAGACTTGGACACCCTTGGGACCTCCGGATTGAACTTCGGCTCCCTATGGACCTCTGCACTGGACCCAGACTCCATCTGGATCTCTGCACTGGACCTGGACTTCATATGGACTTCTTGTAGCTTGCTCTCCACCTCTGATATCTTACTCTCTGGCAATGAGAGATCCCCCGAGTGGGAATGGCAATTTCCTCTGTGATTCTGGCTGCGCTCTCTAGTAACCTGGCAGCTCCCCCTGCTAGATTGGCAGGTGTCTTTCAACAAGATTGATAGTTTCTCTATCAAGGATTCCCTACAATCCTTCTAGTACATGTGAATCTTGCAATGCATTGGGGGCTGGTACATGGAACCCATTGCAAAAAGAACAGTGCTCCATTCCTCTCCATTCCCAAGAATCATAAGCTCCTTAGGGGGATAATGAATTTCATGCAAAGTTCAAATGGGCCCCTTTTCCTCGAGATAGGCCAAAGCATCCTTCAGGGGCTGGCATTTTCAGCTCTCCTCAAAAAGAGGCCCTCCAACAGGACATAGGTTTATAAGGGTCCGGCCCTCACATTCCAAAATGTGACAAAAAAACGACATAACACACAGAGAAAAAATGTGAATAAAGTGATGGACATGTCTGTGTGATGTGCAATAAATAAAACAGTGCACGAAGAACTGAGCCTAATGGGTGGTGGGTTTAAAAAAAGCAAAGTTTTGCAAGGTTACTGAATGGATAGTGGTCACATGCCTTTACTCAGTGCTAGTTTCCTGACCCTCCACATTGCATTTTCAGATCACCACCATACCCTGTCCCCCATGGGCACAGCCATGTCAAGTTTATGTAACTGGCCTTCTGGCCTCGAACAAAGCAGTCTACCCTGTGGGGAATTGGTGTCTTCCCTTCTTAGTACAGAGCTACACTTGATCTTAGACAAACAATATGCAGCATTGCACACTCAAAAACAAACCTTAAAATTGTTGCCAAATCTAAACAGTATACCCAATAAGATTGTAGTGTGTTGGATTTAATAGAAGCCTTACAACCCTCCACTATAATAATACAGTAAGGAATGTACATGTTCATATATAGTTTTTAAAATCAGCAAAATCACACAGAACCAAAAGGATTCACCTTTGCCCTTGGAATTATGGGTAAAGAAATGCAATTTGCTTCCTATTTGCCCCTTGTAGGCAATACATGCATCCAGCACTTCTGGTTTTCTAACATGGATACAGCTAGAGATGTGTTATGTTTTTGCTGCTCTACCCAGCGGCTGATTGACCAGGACCTACATAAATACACTCATTGCCATAATTGTCTTCCTGGTGTTAAGTTTACCTAGGCTAATTCATGTATCTTTGTCCTATATAGATTGATATATCTTCTGCTGCTGGATTCACTGGTTTGACATTGGTTATGTTTACTGGACCTTGCTGTTGGATCTCTGCCTGCCCTTGACCTCTCTTCCTGATATTTGACCTTATATACCTTTCCTGCCCTCTGACTCAGCTTCCCAGTTGACTATCCTCTTTTGTGTGCTTTTTGTCTTGTTTTGTCTATGTGTTGCTCCATAACTGCGAGTCTCCCTGACTCAACCTGACTCACAGCTGTTAGCAACTATATACTACTGGAATCAAGTCTAGGGGGTATCACTGGACAGTGTGGTTACGGAAAAGGCAGCTGCTCATAGTGAAAAACATCCTACGTCATAGGTTCTATATTGGGCTTATCTGTCTCTGATTGTAGGGTTCATACCAAGATGCAAGTCAAACCAGCCTATTTCCCCAGTTTTAACACACAAAGTTTATCTCGCCTGTTAACTGTAAAGCTTAAGACAAATGCTAAGATGCTACACCAGTTTACTCTGCATAGTTTACTCTGTTAAGTATATTAATACTATGTTTTTTTTCAACTTAGATATTTATTGAGAATTTAAAGAGAAAAAAAAAGATTGAGTATATTTTACAAACTAGCGCACACAGACAGTTTAAAGTTTTAGCTTTTAGGTTTTAATAACAGAGTGGCAAAGGGTTACAAAACATACAAAAAAAGAAGACAGCAGCTAAATTTTAATCACTGTGCAGACAAATCTGCTTGAGCTCAACTACTCAAAGGCTTGAGTAAATTTCTGCCTTGAGCCAGAGTCTTGGGAGACCATGTACTCCATTAACTGCAAAGTATTGATGCATTAAAGGACAGGAGGCCAGGGAAGGGCAGCAATCCACTATCTGAGAGCAATACATAAAGTAAAGCTGTAAACATGCAGATTAAAATTGAATATTGATTCCTGTCAAGTTCTGATTTGTTTTCTAACAAACAACTAGCAACAAGACTATCATCATAATCTGCAGATTATAGAGTAAATCCACAAAATACAGGGATTGGTGTCCTGGTAATCCCAAAAACAGTTGGCACCTGCAATAACAGACCAACTAGTTTTCCCATTCCCAATGCTATTTTTCTGGTTTAGTTAAACCACGGTGATTAAAAATGGAAAAAACATTTATAATCATTTAACACTTTTGCCGTAATACGCTAGAACAATTGAGATCAACTCCTTTTCAGCTGAGGTTACAAGAGCCAGTGTGCCATTATTATTGAAGGAAAAATAGGTGGTTCTCAGTAGAATGTACCGCACATCTAACAATCATAGAACCTCAAAAGGTATTTAAAGTGAGTCCCGACTTATAGGTTGTGAATTGCTTAGTATACAATTTATGTAAATTCTTGAAAAAATTATGTATGAGTAGGAGTGTGACTCTAGAACCAACCCTAAAAGGTGTGTTCACAGGGTCACCACACCAAACTCAAACAATATTGGCACTCGTAGTTATACTAAATAGATAAAGGATATTGGAAATAAAGCTGCAGTCATAATGGGCAGTGGAAATACACAATAGAGAGAAAGGATGTAAAAAGGAGTGTCTGCGCTAAAAACTATTATCAAAAAAAGTTCTATCAAAATGACTGACAAATTTGAAGTCGCATTTCCAATTAGATAAAACATATAGCTACATTTATTAATACACAGAAAGAACATATAAACATACAATAACAATTATTACATAAAAATAGAATGATAACAAGCTAATAACATGTATATCCAATAATTCCAGATAAAATGAAAACATATATAATCGATAGCCAAAAGATCAAATATTCTCATTGATCGGCAAATTGAATTTGTGCCACTTGCAAATGAAAATGAATGGAGCCAATAGATATGCTCCTTGGTAATGGATTAGTTTATAAAAAAATAAAAGGTTTGAAAGTCACTGTAACAACCAGTAGTCGGCTACTCACAGTTGTCGATCGATGATGATAAACATAAAGACCTCAGATGAGCACTACAATACATGTGTACTGTCACTCAATTGGATAATGTGAAGGAGCTGCACTGATACAACGGCCTGTATAGTGCTCTCTGATATAGTTGTGTACTACAGATTACTAAGCAGTATTGCTAAACATAACAAGCCAGTGGGGACAATACACCACACAACTTTGTTGTAGAAGATGGAGCTGGTGCAGATGGGGCTTTACCAATGTTTTGGCTCAATGTGTAACCCTCTGTTGAGCTACCATAAGTGAATGTCCCACCACTGGACAAGTGGAAAAGAGAAGGGAGGTATATACCGATTCCACGGCTTGTAGTAATAGCTCCCACTTATAAGAATCCTGTGTTTCAGTGCTTGAAATACCACGAGTAGCAGTCAGAGAGGAAGTAGGGAGTTTGCCAGCTGTAGAGGTAGAGTGTTCAATGATATGCAACCTCACAAAAAAGGGTAATAGATGACCTTAACGCGTTTAACTGATCCAAAGCACTTTCATCAGAAGGAAAAGTGTATCTGGTCTAAGAGAACAGGAAGTTATTTATTGGGGTAGGAGTCAATCAATGGCTAATTAGATAATTAAAATAAGATGTATATTACCTAGACATATTAGAATTGATATCTATTTAAACAAACAGGGAATGCGGCTATAATTATAATATTGTAACAATAATAAAGATTAATAATAAAAAAATAGTGAAATCAATAGACCTCTCAAATGCATAGATAAACAAATCAAAATTTAAAACTCAAAAAGAACCAAATAAAATATACAAGCTAAGAAAACTACAACATACTAATAAAAACACATAAATTGGAAACAATACGAGTATAACAAATAATTAATCCATCAGTTTGAATTTACTAAACTTATAAAAACGACCCAATACAGGTTAACAGAACATATGGTAATAAAATGTTGTGTGGATAATCCACTGTCTATAAATAGTCTTTTGGCCTTTTTTTGTTAATAGTTTTTAGCGCAGACACTTTTTTTTACATCCTTATGTCAATTCTTGGATTGTTATCCAATGTATTCCAATTGAAATTTGTAGTAGTTTTGTTCTGTACCAAAAAGTAATTGGGACATCTAACATTCAAGCAAAAGTTACTTTGTCAAGGTATCCCAATCTTTTCCCACCATATTTATAAAATGATTTATTTTTCACAACATTTAATTTTTTTTTTTTTAACATGAAGACACACATCTATTACTGTTAAGCAACATATAAAAAAATCATTAGTCAGTATGTAAGTAAAGATAAAACTTCTCTTTCATCTAAATAAGTCCATTAAACAAACTCCTCGTTATATGCTAGCATCTCAGAAAATGACTTACCATGCAGTATACTGACACACATCGATGCAAAAACCTTTTAAACTCTGACCTTAGCTCATGCATACATATTTTAATGATATTTGTACATGATTTACAAGTAGGTCAGATATTGTATCTAATATGTCTAACAAGATTAAAGGAATATGCAGAAGCGAACAAAGGGCCCTGCATTTTCATGAGAAGCTGGTTTACAATTTATATAATGAACTGATTTTTGAATATGAAAAACTTTATACATTATGACTTTCAATGTGCCATCATTTTTTTAAAGATAATTTTGCCCTCTATATTGCTAAAGTACCATACTTTGCATATATTGGATATTTCAGAATTATCGCGTTGATTTATTCTATTGTCTGCTTTATTTTATATTTAAAAATTTGATAACAAATGTAAAAATTACCTTTATTAGATTATTCTTTTATATTATTTTTTTTTTATTATTTTTTGCTTTATGTTTTACTATACAAGTAGTATTATAAGAAACTTATTATGCTGAAGGAAATACATTTTTCAATTTGAGAGTCAATGGCCTTGTAAGACATTTCACATTAATATACCGTCAACCTATTTGTAGATACATTTCAGTCTGACTAAAACACAGCAACTTAATAGGTAATGTTTATAGATTAATTCCCAGATGTGGATGTATAGTCTGTGAAATCACATTAAATTACAATTTTAATAGTTATGAAATATGTTCCAGCATAAAACATTATGAGAAAAAATAAAAGCACATTATAGAAGTGTTTGAAATATGTGATCCATGTAGTTTTAGAAAACATATAAAACTGTAACTTCTATTCTGAGCTGAAACATTTTTCAAGATGAGTAATGTAAAGCAAATTGTTATTTCATGCGGAAGTCGACCTCTGTATGACTGACTGTGGAGCATGTACTAAATCCCTCTTTTAATGGGAAAACATAAGTCATATTTTACTTGTTTAACTTATTTTTTGGTTTGCTTGCTATCATAAATTAAAAAGCACTCTATGGAATTGTCAATAGACTTGAGCTGTAAAATATAATGAAAGCGAATGTTAAAATTATGCCAATTTTGGTTATGCCAGCTTATAAGAAGTTACATGTGGGAAATGTGCAGTATATTATTTACTTTAGTAATCACTGTAAGCTACCCTTTGGAAAAGATGTACAATGATAGATCACTATAGGTATCAATGTTGTCAACCCATCCCTATTTACTAGAATACAAACAACACAATTGGTTACAGGATACCCTTGATTAATTCTGATGCTTGAAACAAAGGGTACAGTTAGCACAATTTTATGATATTTAAGCAAAGCAGATAATGTTAAGAAATATGAAAAATAATAATGATCACTATATTATAAAACAATAAGTTACCAGCAGTTATATATTGGTGTAATCACAGTTACCCTTCATTGTTCGCCCTTTGGCTAGTACCAGACAAGCAATTTAGAATCTTGTCTTTTTCAGCTTAAAACCCATTATAAAGATATTCAGTGAAAAACAATGTTTATCTGCCTTTTAAAAATGTGATGTGCATTGTGTTGACAACTAATGCTTCCCGACAATTAAACAACATTTTCAATGAAATGCTTTTGGCACAATTTAGAGCTAGAAGCAAAGCAAAATTGAGCAAATTTACACCTTGGCAAAACCATGTTGAACCATGATTCAGACTTGGGAGGGGGTTCATCCTAACTCAAGTCTATATTTCAGTGTAAAAAGAAAGCTTTCCTGTATATGTGTGCTACAGCCAGTATTTTCCCTGCATACACTCCTTGAATTGGAACATGGTATGTCCAGGAGAACATTTGCACTTTTTTTGCTTTGCTCCTGAGTGTCCATGACTCAAAAAAGGGGCTTCTTATAGAGCAAACTCTAGAGCATTGTACATTTGGGAGGAAAAAAAACAAACCTAACATACAATAATTGACAGTAACAACAAAAAACAGATCCTTGGTTAAACTCCAGCTTTTGTTCATTGGCTGATCTCTCACATTTGAGTTATATTGCAGCATAGTCTGGGTGGACTTCTTCACTGGAGGTCCTTTTATGTTTCACTGAAGCTTCCTTGCCTTTGATCAGCACCTTATGCAGACTCTCAGTTACCAGCTTAAGATGTGTCATCTTACCTACACTAATACATGTAGAAATCATAGTTCCCACATATGTACAATATCTGGCAAAGTTTTGCTGTAGATCAACTGTAATTTAAAATCCATAAGAATGCTGAATACAGATATCAGTGATAGATGCTTTGCAGATGTGGAATCCTTTTTCCACACCTCGCTGTAAAACATTTCTGAGGCAATGAATTTTATTGAATTTATAAACAGGACTCCAACTGGATATTTCCGCAGGATTTTGTCGTTTCATGTCCATAAAAATGTACTACACATAAGATATAGTGTAAGAGAGTTTTGCTTAGAGTTTGTTCCAGCAAAATATCTTGCTAAACTCCTTACCATATCTACCTGGGTAAAATGTGTTAATGGATCACTAGTTTCCTAAATTTAAATGTATACATCTGCACATATATATATATATTTAAACTTATCTATCTTTAGCACTTTCTATATATTTTTAATCTCTATATTTCACCACTTATAGGCCTGTTAAACGTAGCAATGTGAATGTTTTATTTTAGTTATTAACAAAAGTGATTTTAAATGTACATTTTTAGAACTAGGAGTGCCTCATTCTTTCAACTCTAGTCTTGAAGAAAAATTGGAATTTATGTAACTGCACAGAAATATAAATATTTGTTCTACATCTGGGGCCAACGGCTAGACTCTAATAAGTCACATTTAAAAGGAATAATATGTACCTGTGTACTCAAACCAATGAGAATGAGGTTGTGGTCAGAAAAATAACAGGCTGCTGTTAACAGGCATTTATAAAAGTTTATTTAACTGATTAAGGTCCATGGAAAGAGAGACTGTGATGCATGCAAACTGGCTGAAGTGGATGCTCTGCATTCCAGGGGGTAAATGTATCAAGGTCCGATTTTTTCATCGTTTAAAAATAGCGGCAGATCGTAGGTGATAACCCGCGATTTTACTTCTCAAGTCTGCAGATGTATTAAGCTGAGATTTTCAAAATCGCTGGTCATCTCTACCGATTTGCGGGGATTTCAAACAATCCCATGTTTAGCTAACTCTCCCGTGTTTAGCAAACTCTCCTGTGTGTCCTAGCTGTGTGATTAGTAAACACATCACTGTTACACTGTCTGTCTATAGAGCCGGAGGTCCAGCGGCTGTTAAAAGTTAAAAGATAGATAAATGTTAAAAAAAAGGCGTGGGGTCCCACTGTCCGACCACTATTATGTGAAAATCAGGGGAACCCCACGCAAATATTTTCCCGCTTTTCACGTAGCCAGCAGTAGTCTGGCAGCACTATGGTTAATAGTGGTCAGATGGGGGGACTCCACACATTTTTTTTGAACATTTATCTATTTATAAACTTTTCACATCTGCGGGAACTCCGGCTCTATAGACAGGGCAGTGTAACAGTGATGTGTTTACTAATCACGCAGCTAGGAAGCAGCATGTTGTATTTAGCGATTTTTATAGCAAACTCGGGAGACTTTGCTTTATCGCAGCTTCTTTCATTTAAGACTTGTATAGCTAGAGTGGCAAACAGTCGGGACTTTGATCTCTATCGATTTCTGATAGAAACATATCTCTGGCGATTTCACATGAAATCTAAGGTTCATACATCAGTGAGTTCTAACTCTCGCTGGATTTTGAAGATCGCAGCTTCATACATTTACTCCCAGGAATTGAAAAGGACATTAAGAATTATGTGCACAACACAGAGTCAAGCAGAATGAATAGTGATAAATGAAGGGACAGAATGAGATGGAAAGCAAGAGAAGTGGGAACAATTGGGAGACAGTTAAAATAGAGAGAGCGAGAGAGAGAGAGAGAAAGAGAGAGAGAGAAGGAAAGGTGGAGGCAAGATTTAAGCTAGTAAAGAGAGGTTATGGCTGTGCACTATATCAATAACTGTCTTTTGTTTGTTCTTACCATAAAGACTGATCATTTGCTAACATAAAAAGTGCTAATCTTTATTGTAAGGTAGTTTGCCTTGTAAGGATTACTTTGGTACTCCCTTGTTAATACAAAGTTAAGCTGCACATAGCTAGTAATAGTTCAAAAAGTAAACGCGGAAAGTACATATCGACAGATTGTTCCTCAAAAGTTGGTTCTGAATATGCTATATTTATCTGCAAAGTCTGACATGTTGAAGTGCCTTGTGTCAAGATGGTGCTCCTCTAAGGCAAAATATCTGTTTGTTTTGTTTGCAAATGTACTGCAAAGCATGGTGCTTGTGACCATGATGCCCTTACTCAGTCTTCATAGATATACCTGTGTGTTTAGTTGAAAAGTTCTAAAAATATAAAACAATTTGTAAAATTAATTAAGTGTATAGTTTTATGTTTAAAACTAAAAGGACTAATTTTTTTTATGCTTGGCAACTTTGAGTTAAAGCTTCATTTTCATTGGTTGGTGCACAGGACTAAAAAGAAAAAATAGGTGTATTCACTATTAGTCGGTGAAGCTTATAGGACAAGCCCCCAAATCTAACCCACTCACTATAGGATGTTGCTTACTAGAACTAAAATGGATCACTCCAGGAACCTTTGCTGTACCTCATTTATATTTCCAAGCACAGTATTAAAACATTTTATAACAGGATTCTAAGAGATTGCATTAAATAAAATGCACAGTATATTAATGTACAATATAAATATGGAGCAGGTTTAAGTTAAATTTTGATATGTTCTCTTTGCTTCGGGGCTCACTGGATCATGATGAATGTCTAACATAAATCTGCTCCATATATATATATTACGATTGTTATAAATAAATGCACTGTGCACTGTACTCTCCAAAAAAAATTATCTGCTATTTAGAAAGTTTTCCTAAAGCCTGCCTTTTGCCATACTGTTTCAAGTTAAACAGTGCAGTGGACATGCAGCCATCATTCAATTATCATCACCATTTTTTTAGTTGATGTGAAAGGATGCTAGTTAATGTAGTCTACATTAACCTAATAGCAAATCACTGAAATGGCAACTCAATATGTCATTGATGTCATTAGCACAAGTCACCATACACATCTCACATAAGAGCTTTGTCAGTGACAAAGTCTCACTCTGGACTCCTGTACAGTCTGCACATCTGGCCTACTTCAGTTTACTAATTTCAATACTGATTCTTTCTCCATAGCAAATGACATACAAGGCTGCTGACTCTGAACCCTAACAAACAGCATTACTACTCCATCTCAGCCTTACGACATCCTGCTTTGTATGAGCTCTCTCTGGGAACACAGCATTTTGAACATTGAACAGTCCATAAAACATTGGTCAGCTGGCTAAAAAAAATTCTATATAACTATGCCTGCTGTTTACAGCACTGAAGGGTTCTGGGTGTGTCTCAGTTGCGCTTGGAGTTTTGCTGTCTCCAGTTAGATCAGGAAGATTGGATATTTTGAGTTACCAAAACTGCATATTATAAATACTGTGTCTGCTTCTACAAGTCTATGCCTTAATTATTATGTGTGAAGCATTACAGATTGCCAGTGTCTCTAGAGATTATTCACTACAGCCATCAGAGACTGATATTACTGGACACTTTGTTCAAAAATTGTTCACTTTCTTTACAAATCAGTAACAAGCTGTGTTTTAACTGCATATGATTATCGCTTATTGTGGATGTTTACATTATTTCCAAATAAACCCACAGTCATTTGAACTTCTCCCCTGCCTCTATCATTGATGTACCTAACAGCGTCATTGCATCAGATTTCAAGCATGCAGATGAACCCATCACTTACAACATAATTTCACTGATATAGTAATCATATTGCATTTAAAAATACTTGCTTTTAATGCAGCCATATGAGGTTTTTCAATTTAAAATATATTCCTAATCTCTGCAAATTATTTTGCTGTTCCTTTTTACAACTCTTTCATCATCATGTCATAATCCTGCTGAGCTTATTTGAAAGATCCGATCTTGATCCTGTACCTCAACCTGTACAGTAACAGACTGGTTCTGTTTCTTAATTTGGCCATAAGTTGGAGTAACTATATTAAACAGATCCAGATAGTTGGTGCTCAGTCTGAGCAACCAGGTCACGTGGGGACCTGTTAGTATGACCACTCACACACTGCCAAAAAGCCCAAAAAAGACACCTTCATTTCTGGCATGCAATCCATTTTTGGTCCATACTAACATAGTTAGTACTTGCCTAATTTGCTGAAGATATTGCATAGTGTATCTACAGAATAGAAGTGTTACTAACTGTTTCTATAGCCACAAATATGAATCAGTTTGAGTATACATATGGTTAATTCACGAGATTCAACAGTAGAAACACATCAACACATATCTAGTATGCCAATGTTGAATTAATATTCAAATTAATTTAATAAGGGTGTTAACCATTGGAAAACATGTCCTTCTAGGTTCCAAATATCGCATAGACATAGACATAGACATATGACAGCACAGTTTATGCAAAATAAAAAGTTTTTTTATTTTAATACATATATGTTAGAAAAGTAATTCATGTAGGTTGATCATTATGCCAGGGCTTAGTTTAATTATACTGTAAATTAAGTCACCAGTAAAATGACTTAATTTGTTTAGGCCTGGACTGGCAATCTGGTCATATTGGAGTATTAGAAGGCACCTCTTTACTGCCAAACCATTCTCTCCCAGTCATGCCTTTACTAAAATAGATTTGGGGGTAAATGTATGAAAGTCCGATTTGTTCAACTCGCCTTTACAAGCCATCGCCACTTTAAATTTTAGCTGCAAAGTCGCCGATTTCCGGCGAGTTGAACAAATCGGACTTTCATACATTTACCCCTTGGTCTGGTAAGACTCCTCACTTGGCAACACTAATGTATTTGGCAAGCAGTGTATGTTTGTTTCCCATTGAATGTTGATTCCTCAGTGACATTGTTATACTGACTACAAAACAGTTTGGTGCCAGGTACATATGCAAAAGAGGTTTGGTTTGATTTATATGCCATTTATAATCCCAGTCTGGCCCTGACTAGTTGTATTCAATATAAACAATTATAATGTAAACAAATAGGGTTTCTCATCTCATTTTATACTTCTCAGAACATTATTTGTAAAGTCTAAGAAACATTTGAATTGCTTTTAATTGGTGTATTTCAATAAGTCTTCCAGTCCTTACATATGAATCTTGAATTAATTTTCAATAAGTCTACACATATCATTCCATCACATCCTCAGTCTACATATTATCATTTTGTCGATAATTTAAATATCCACAAACCTACCTCCTTTTTACAGCTCATGTGATGTCATGAAACTGTTATGAACATGCTGCTTAGCATTATTTGCAGATTCAATTACTTAGCAAATGTATGGGATTCATGATGGTTTTTATGTTCTATGAACAAAATGGTATGTCACCGAAAACCAGGAAATTATTTTCTAAGACAGACTTTTACTTAATTGAAGTTGATAATCTGGTTTGTGTTGTTGCTACCATTTCTAATTTTCATGTGCTTTTTTTTTGTACAATCACTGTTCTGGGATCCACTGTATTTCCACCATAAAGATGAAAAGATTATAACAAGCTTTTTAGGAGCGGGTGCTTGGGCAACAGTAAAGGTTGGAATGTTATGTGATTTTTATGACAGTAAGGTCCTGAAACCCAAAGGGGGAGATTAGCGTACCAAGGTCATATGGAGAAATTAAATCACAGAACAATAGGTATGAGGTATGTAGTCAAAAAGAAGATGAAGTGAGGAATTAGAGCAAGATTGGGAGACTAGAAATGTCCCTATAGTTCAATAGTATTTTTTTTTTTTAATTTGAACAGCAAACTTTACTGGGTTTGAAGTTTGCATGGAAAACCACTAAACAATACTGTATAATATATCCCTTTAAGCTTGAACATCTTCACCTTGCTCAACTTTAGCTTGCCTTTTTTTTTTAGTCCTTAAAGTTCTAGAATTTATTGCAAATTTTCAAACTTTAGATTTGATTGAATGACCCGTTTTGAGAAATACTTTGAAACACCTCTATTCAATTTTCAAAAAACAAGTGTATTTTACTTATTTGCTAGTTATAGCATAAGAGCCAAAGTAATAAATCCAAAATACAGCTAAACTAAAAAGATACAAAGAAGAGACTCAGAAAAAAAGGAATTACAGAGAGAGGATTAACAAAAGTGAGAGGGGAGAGGAAGGGAGCAACCCATACCAACATAGCTTATATGTAGCAAAGGTAAAGTGTTTCCTTCTGACGCTAAGTGAGAAAGTCATGCCAGTAATTTTTAAGAACATCCAGAACCATGGATAACGCTTAAGCTACACCAGGCAGCTGTAAATGCTGCTACTCTAATAATACAGTGTTCGTATAGCAGTTTATCATTCACCTCAAGACCAGTAGCAAAAATATCATGGTCACAATGATTGCAATTGTGCACTAACATAAATGGACCTCCTGACTGCTAGATTGTGGTGATCAGTGATTGTAGTCTTTTTAACATAATTTCTCACTTTCCCAGACTGTCTTGGAGATACTTGGATTAGAGTGAGACCACATGGAATCCAGGAGAACAGACATTTCACTTGGAAGGGTGCTTACCTGCCTATTAAATGGGCATGGACATGGCTCATTGGCTACTTCAATGAATACAGAGTGAGCAGGGGAGTGATGAGAAATTAGCAAAATAATATAATTTGCCCTGCTCATTTGATGGTTTCTAAAAGTTCGACCCTGAAGTAATTGGTGTATAGATTGCATGTTTTTCTGTTCCCTGAGCTAGGCTATGTGTTTTGAGCTCCATTAGAGAGTCAAGTTCAATTTTGAGCTGAGTCATATTCGAAATGTATTGTGCAACAGCCCCAAAGTATAGAGATCGAGAGATCAGAGCTGTGAAGGACAGACTGGAACAAGTGCATTTCCCAGGAATGAGATAGGAAACTAGATAAAGATGTTGCAGCTAATGGCTATATCATAAACTTGCAGAACTAGGAGAAGACGTCTTCATCTATAGCAGCTAGTTGCGCTCACAGGTACTCAGATGGCCCCAGGTCTAAAACTCTAGTGTAGTACAAGTTTATGAATTACCGCAGCACGGAACAGGAGGAGGAGGCAGAAGATAGCGAAGGTCAGACACAGGCAGAGGTCTAAGGGCTGAAGCAAATAAGCATGGTCAGGTTCAAGCAAGAGGCCAGGGCTGGCAGCAAGTAGCGAATCCAAATATCAAAGCAGAGGTCAGGGCAATCAGCATACAATCAAAGTCCAATAAACAAGCCAAGGGTCATGCACAGAAATCCAATCCAAGTTTGAGCAGAACAGACAGAAGCAGGTCAGCTATCTGGAACAGAAAAGCTATAACTGGCAGGGAGGCTAAGTCCTCCCTGCCTTAAATACCCATAGTAGTCAATCAGAGCAGGAGGAAAAGGCTGCATAATGATAAGCATCAGAGGTTGCCTAATTAATGGCACAGCGTATAAATTAGCCCAAAGGCTATTGCCCATCTAATGCACACGCGCCCGGCTGCCCCACATGCCGGGTTGTGGCGCTGTCAACAAACAAGCGTTACGACCATTGCCCTGGCAACGGCCGGGAAAGAGTGGAAGTGATGCCCCGGTCATGGTAGAGATGGCCGGGACGTGGCGAGTTGCGACGGCTCCGGGCTCAGCCGCGGCTCGAGACAAAAGAAAATACCGAGTATGAAGACAGAGCAAGGTTAAGATGGTGTATTGCTAAATGTTATTTGTGCATTTATGTCTTATGATATGCAAAGACAAATGACTATATATACTGAGACTATAAATAAATCTATATATTTTAGGATTTTAGAGTACTGAAAGCCACCTATTTGCCTATCTTGGCAAGGAATGAGTGGGGGTGGCATAATATTGTTGGAAGGAGGGCTATGGCTCAGACCATGCATTGTGGCGCAATTTGTCTTTATACCACTACACAGTTATTGATTATTTCCAGAAAGCTGGTATTTTACCCTATTTATTAAATATGTTGTCATTGTTTGTTATATTTGTCTTGAACTTCAACGACAGCTTCTTAATCAACCTTGCATATTTCCCATTACGTGAGATCAAGGGACCATCCAATCAAATATGTAAAAAAGTACCTTTGTCTCAGTTGCATCTGCAACATGCATAATGTTATGAGCGTTTTGTCGCTATCCAATAACGATTGTCGAATCTCGATTTGTGTTTCCAACGCACAAATATTTATTCTCAAAAAGTAGCAGAATAATTCAAGCGAAATAATAAGTACAGCCATTACTTATGGCAGGCGCTCTGGATCCAGTGTACAGTCATTCAGTCCTGAAGTCTGTGGTCTAGGTGACTGAACACTACATGAGAGCTACTGCTTATATGCAAACAGAGATACAGTGAAACAATGCAGGTGGTATAGCATGCTTCTATTGGTCCAGGCATCAGGAGGGTCCAGGGGGTTACACATCATAGGCTGATTCAATCTAAGGAATCCAAAGGTGGGGGTCTCTCCAGGGGATGAGCTCTGTTCTTCCCGCCAAACTACTCTGTTCTTCCCGCCACACTCCAATTACAATCAGTCCATTTGCATTTGACAGTTAATATCATATTAAAGGTTTATTCCCTAACATCAACAACTAGAGTATGCAATGTGCGATCTCTTCGCCGAATGCACCGAACAGCTGCTGATGTAAAGGGGATTAATATGATATTAGACATGACACATTTCTTTTAACCTGAACCATATGTATCACTAATATGCATATAACTTATAATATTACACATAAACACTACTATATTTCGACATAAATAACTATGTGTTGCAACTACCATTAATGTGTACTATTTTACAAATGTGTGTGTTGGTGCGAATGTATGTTAAAGCATAAATACTGGTGTTGCCACGTGTTGCGGCTGCGTACGCCCTTCCACACCGTAGCGTGCCATACGCATCTTTTCAGACAAAGACAACCAAGTTTGCTCGATTTTAATTGAAATGACTTTATCCAATTTACTGACTTCGACAATAACTAGACACAAAACATTTTCATTAACTATGTAGCTTGGAGTTGTAAAATCTGCATTATTTATAATGAAGTTGCTGCCATGTAAACCGTATTCTAAATAGAATTTTGTTTATTGGGTGCATACCTCTTTTTAAATCATAAAGTATTGGAGTTTATTTGAAAATTCACTTATTGCTCTGCAGTAAAAGATTAGCTTGGGCCTAATAAATAGCTTAGCTCTATATTTCCAAAGATTGTTAACTACACCAGATATAAGCCTCATAATAAGTAAATGTATAAAAAGAAATGATTAGATCTCATTCTATCAGATAAATGGTCATTGCAGAATACACGTAAGGTGCAGATTCTCCCTATCTCTTGGTCAGACCATGCGCCAGTGGTATGGTCTTGGAAACCCTCGGGACAGCCCCCTCCCCTACGGCCCTGGCGTTTGGCAGCCCACCTACTTTCTTCTCTAGAAGCCAAGTTAGCAATTAAAGAGGCTCTTTTATCATTCATGCAAACAAACGACCCTAAAGAGACCTCTATCTTTACTTACTGGTGTGCCCTCAAAGCTGTAGTGAGAGGTGCAGCTATTCAGGTGGCAGCTAGAATGCGGAAAGCAAATTTTCATAGACAGTCAGAGCTAGAAACCAAGCTTAAACTCCTAGAAACACAACATAAACAACATCCTTCTAGATCTATTGGTGCAGAGATCTCCCATGTTAAATCTGAACTACATAAGTTACTCCTGACCCGCACTTCATTAGCATTGTCTAGACTATGCCAAAAATTCTATGTGGCAGGTAATAGAGCGGGCAGGTTATCAGCAAGAAAATTGAGGGGCCTCCAGGCCCGTAACAGAATTAAAAGCATTGTAAACTCTACAGGGTCTAAATGCTCTAACCCTCGTGATATAGCAAATACTTTTGCTTCATTTTATTCAAATTTATATAACCTCCAATTAGACCCCACTACACACCACCCATCTGAATATGATATATCCTCCTTTTTGGAAGGTCTCCCCCTCCCTTCTATAGACCCATCGATACAGAAAAAGCTCAATGTTCCGTGGTCCCAGGAGGAAATTAGACAGGCAATCAAGTATCTCCCCAAAGATAAGGCGCCTGGACCAGATGGTTACACTAATAACTTTTTTACCACCTTCCATGAAGATTTAGTGCCCATTTTGAAGCAACTATTTAATGCAGGTACAGCAGTAGGGAAATTTCCTCCTGAAATGCTGGAATCCCATATAATTGTAATTCCCAAGCCGGGTAAGGACCCTACAGATTGTAAAAATTATAGGCCTATAGCCCTACTGAATTCGGACATTAAGATCTTTGCAAAACTCATCGCTAACAGGCTCTCCCCGGTTATCCCCATGTTGATCCATCCAGACCAGGTGGGGTTTGTCAGCGGCAGACAAGCCCCAGACAACTCAAGGCGTATTTTTCACATTATAGAGCAGACCCACTTGAAGGGGGATGCACTGCTCTTGCTTTCATTGGACGCTGAAAAAGCGTTCGACAGACTCCACTGGATGTATATGACAAAGGTTTTGGAGCGTATGGGGCTGGCCGGGGAGATCCTGAGTTCTATCCTGGCGCTGTATGTCAAACCATCAGCGTGAGTATTTAGCGATAGGTTTTTTCCCGATAATTTTCCAATCTCTAATGGCACCCGTCAAGGTTGCCATTTGTCTCCTCTCATATACCTCATGGCTATTGAACCACCGGCCGCTAAAGTGAGAATTGATCAGGAGTGTGTGGGAGTGGTTGTGGAAGAAGAAGCCCACAAGTTATGCTTATTTGCAGATGATGTCCTATTATTCGTTGCCAGCCCGGAGACCTCGCTACCTGCCATCCATACACTTATAGCCCAATTTAGCGCAGCCTCTCTGTATAAATTGAATACTTCCAAAACGGAGGCTCTTCCCATTAACATTCCGCAGGAGAGATTACAGAAGTTGAAAGACAAATATCCCTATATATGGAAATCCACAGAAATTTCGTACTTAGGTATTCAGGTTACCCCACATCTTGATAGTTTGATAGATAAGAATTTCTCTTTATTACTTGACCAACTCCAGTCCTTAACTACTTCATGGATGTGCTATGAGGTCTCTTGGCTGGGGAGAAAATCGGCATTCAAAATGATGCTCCTCCCAAAGATGATGTACTTGTTCCGGATGCTCCCATTCCATCTCCCACAGCGCTTGTTAAATAAACTAGTCAAGGTTATGAGGACATATGTGTGGAAGGCTAGGCCGCCTCGGATGGCCTTGCAGCGTATGGTTAGGAGGAAAGCACAGGGGGGGTTGGCACTCCCCGACCTGGGAAAATACCATGATGCTTGTTTACTCTCTCAGATGCATGATTGGTTCCTCCCAGGGTGTGGGAAGCCATGGGTGGGCCTGGAAAAGGCTCGTAATCCTGATTTCCCTTTAGTTGATCTAGTTTGGGCTCCTCGGGAATGGAGACCGCAAGCCCATAACCTGCCCGCTCTCACCAGGTATGCCTTGATAGTCTGGGACCGATTGTGTGAAGGCCCTGAGGGTTTTGCTTGACCCACGGAAAATGTCTCAATACAAGCAGCATCAAAACAGATTCCTGACTTAAACCTGTTGGGATGGGTATCTAGGGGGATTCTGACTTTAGGCCAATTGTTTAATTCAGGTACACTTTCCTCCTTTTCTCAGTTGAGTGAACAATATCATTTGCCGAAGAGCGACTTTTTTATAAATTTCTTCAGCTTAGACACTGGCTGTCAGAGCCCTCATTCAGAGGTATAGTCATAGGTTCCCCCCCGACTATATATCAGGTAAACCTGACAAAGAGTAACAACAAAGCTAGCATAACTACCTGGTATAATATTTTAACTTCGCAAGTCGTTATCACCAAATCAAAAATTCAACTCCAATGGGAGGTAGATCTCCAGGTAGTATTCACGGAGGAGGAATGGGAACGTATTTTTCGAAACTCTTTCTCAATGTCTAAATGCCTTAATCATACTGAAATGTTGGTGAAGCTTCTGAATAGATTGTACGTGACCCCTGAGAAACTGCACAAAATTTGGCCCTCAGTACCCCCGACATGTTGGCGTAATTGCACTGAGAGAGGGGATTTATTCCATATTTTTTGGGCATGCCCAGTCCTACAACCCCTGTGGTTAGAGGTTTTCCAGTTGTTGGTAAGGGTTTTTAGATATCCTACAACTCCTTCCCCAGAGCTTTCTTTGTTACATCATTATCCCCCCTCCGTTCCCTCCTGGGACAGGTACGTGATGGGCCAAGTGCTCATTGCAACCAGAGCTGCTGTAGCTCAGGCCTGGAAACAACTGTCTCCCCCATCTTTGGCTAAGGTGATATCTAACGTGAACTTCAGCTTTGAGATGGAGACCCTAGGAGTTCCGTATTCCACAGCAGCTACTTCCCCATTAGTGAAATGGCGTAGCTGGCATAATTACGTCACAGACGGAGGTGGGGCCCCATCCCAGTCCCCCCATAGGCTGGATATTTCCGACTCAGTGTCTCGCACCTTGATCTAAGAAATATTTGCTTTTGGGCCTAGGTACAAGGATGGAATGGACTAGTCTCCGTATTGTAAAGTTAAAGTGACTTATGTTTAGAGTGCCAATCTTTAGTTTTACTTGTCAACTGACTATAATTATATTTAAATACTACAAAGTGATACATGTCTAGATTGCTGGTGTTTTATGACATATTGTTGTGTTTCGTCCCCACTATGTACCCCTTTCCCCTTTATGTCCTACCCTTTCCCTATTTCTTTTTTTTTTTTTGTATCCTTTGCAATTATCTTAGAAAATTCAATAAACTCTATTTCAGTTAAAAAAAAGAAGAAATGATTAGAAAATAAGCAATGTTGCATTTGATAGGGCTATGGGTCCAGTATTATTATTATAACTAATACGAAAGTTGGCTGATTTATTTATTTGACATTTCAGTGGAAGAAAGGCAATGCAATCAGAGTATGTCCAGCAATAATCTAGTTACATTGTCATATTTATTATATGTGTGCTAATCAGTATATCAAATGAGGTTACACATGTACTAAGTAATATATTGATTTAAAAGATATATATTAAAGCGATGCCTGATTATTTGTGCTTATATTTGAACATACTAATATTTAGTGTGGTTATCCATAAAAGGTAGCTGAAAAAGTCTTCGGTACTATTTAACCTTTTGCTGTCCATGTACTGTATATATTCAGGAGACCAGACTTCAGTGAAGCATGAGCTTTCATATACTCTATACGAAAGGTCAATATGGCAGCTGGCACATTTTGCAGATGTTGGACTCAGTGCTGTGCGTGGAAACACTTTAATTCAGTTTTCATATACCAGATCAAAATGTTTTTACTAAACTTTACTTTTACATTTTTAGATAAACTATTTTATTTCTTACAAGGTGCAAGATTTCCAACACACTGGGCAAAGACCTCCTTTGTGACATTGCATGCCGTGTTTCTGATGTACTTACATTCCCATCACAGTGCTGTGGCTTAAGTAGAATAATGTAAGTATTAGAGCCAGAGTTTGCACCAAACAATGGAAAGCGTTAGGTGAAACAAGGGTATTTCTTGTTCAGTATTAAGTAGGTTTATTTTTTTAGAGAAATATTATTGAAGTGAGATAAAGGGCAGAGTGGGCACATTTTTAGGGGCACTCTTTGGTCTATAGCCATTTTCACTTTGGATAAAATTTTGAATATTGCACCAGCTCTGAGCAAGTGGAGAACAGGGGCATTTTAGCACCTCAAGATGCACTGTGAGGGAGAAAAAACATTTCTAGGCACATTTTGCCTAATGTACAAAAAAACTTTAAAAGCGCAAAATACATTTGTCTTTAATCAGAGTGTAGAAGAGATTTTTTTTTTAAACATGTAGCTGCTGACACAGATTCAGCTCGAATTGTGCTGATGGTCGATACGGGGCGACAGCCTTTAGTGTCTCTTTGGGAATTACATGGATACTTGTTTAAAAGTGCAATTTTTAACTTTATTCATTTTATCATTGCAATAAAATATATTTTGATATATTGGAATTATTCTTTGTTTCCATATTTCTATAACACCAGAATGTGTGCACCTTGAAGTGTGTTGGAAGGACTATATAGCTGCACTGGTTGAAAACCAAAGTGGTTTGCTGAGCACATCGAGTCAACTTTGTATGTAAGATCCTATGTTTGCAATTAACATAGTTGTAAAATAATATCATACTATTCAGTTTGTAAATTAAGGACTTCCCAATTATAGTTGTAGAGTAATGCGATATACCAAAAATACTTAATAGCAATTTATTCCACAATTAAATTTGGACGTGACCATAAAATCTCACTCCATCTTAGCTAAGATAACTTCCATGGCTTTGTAGTGCCCATGGCAGACAACCACATTTTGAGGGGTTCCCGCACCTGAAAGAAGAAATGTAATGACTGATGCTCATACCTATACAAGCTGTGTATCTGTCATGGATGGCATTACATACACCACTCAATCACAACATCAAAGCTACCTGTCTAATATTGTGTGGGCCCCCATCGTGCCGCCAAAACAGCTCTGTCCTGTTGAGACATGGACTCCACAAGACCGCTGAAGGTTTTATGTGGTATATGGCACCAAGACGTTCCAGCAAATCCTTTAAGACCTGTAAGTTGCGAAGTGGGGCCTCCATGGCTCAAGCTTGTTTTTTCCCACAAAAGTTTTATTGGATTGAGATCTGGGGAATTTGGAGGCCAAGTCAACACCTTGAACTCTTTCTCATGTTCCTCAAACCATTCATGAACAATTTTTGCAGCATTATCCTCCTGAAAGAGGCTACTGACATCAGAGAATATCATTGCCATGAATGGGTGTACTTGGTCTGCAACAATGTTTAGGTAGGTGGTATGTGTCAAAGTAACATCCATATGAATGCAAGGATCCAAGGCTTCCCAGCAAAATATTGCCCAGAGAATCACATTGCCTCTTCCGGCTTGCCTTTTTCCCATGGTGCCATCTCTTCCCCAGGTAAATGATGCACCCATACCCAGTCATCAACATTATGCAAAAGAAAACGTGATTTTTCTGACAGGTGGCCTTCTTCCATTGCTCTATGGTCCAGTTCTGGCACTCACGTGCCTGTTATAGGCACTTTCAGTGGAGGAGAGGGGGCAGTATGGACACTAGGATCGGTCTGCGGGGCAGTCCCATACGCAGCAAGCTGCGATGCACCCGTCTATCATAGCCAGCATTAACTTTTTCAGCAATTTGTGCTACAGTAGATCTGTGGGATTGTACCAGATATTTTAGCCTTCACTCCCCACACATCAAGTTATTCCTCTTTTCTCTTATCTGCTAATTAATGACTTCATTATGGAGAAAACAAAACTGTTGAGCCTTTCCTTGAGAATCATGTACAACCAAGAATTAACAAAGTATATTCGCATAGAAGGCAATCAATGGCATTTTTATTTAAAATAAAATCTTTATTGATATACAATTGAAAAAAATCTACTTTGCATTCTAGGTGAAATATCTGAAAACAAAATATGATTTGTGATTTTATTAGTGAAAAAAGATAAAGTTAAAAAAACCAATAAAATATGAACTTTAAGTGGGAGTATTCGATTCTGAGCGCTTTAAAGTCATTTTTTAAGAAGGCACTTCTATTGACAAAGGCCATCGGACTTGCAAAAAACCTTTCCTGTAACATGGCACTCTCATTTCTAATGTAGGCTGGATTCCCATTTTTCTGTTTCCTACATTGCAATTCTGTTCTGGATAAGAGTTCACTTTGAATTGCCTGATAGTTATACTATTAAATACCCAGGTATTCTTTATTTTACGTGAATTTGTAGACCAAAGTTACATAATGTAGAGGCATGCTTTAGCATGGCGTGACACTCTGTATCGACACACCTTTCATCGTTGCTTTTTCAAGGATTGAGAATCTGAAAGTGTAGATGTATGCTATATGTGTTTGATGGAAGTGACACCACTGCCATCCACTGGCCAACCAGGAAGTGATGGCTGACAGGAAATACCTGGCAGTCATTTTCAGTTCTCTGTATATACCACATAGTAAAGACATGTTTTCACAGCTCTCCAGCCTCTTCTTCTTGATTTGAACTCAGACAGTTCTACATGGTGTCAGAAGGTTGGCTGCGATCCACTTGCTGTTGATGATGTGGACGCATGGCTCAAATTCAAGAAGGAATAGCGTGTATACTGCTGTGCTGGACACTCAGAAAAATCAAAAAAGGTACAGGCATACATCCTGCTCAATTTAGTTGGTGTTGAAGCTGTAGATATCATACACATAGTACCCCCAGATCATATTTTGCTACACATAGTATCCCCAGATCATATTATGCTACACATAGTATCCCCAGATCATATTATGCTACACATAGTACCCCCAGATCATATTAGCATACACATAGTACCCCCAGATCATATTATCATGCACATAGTACCCCCAGATCGTATTATCATACACATAGTACCCCCAGATCGTATTATCATAAAAATAGTACCCCAAGATTATATTATCATACACATAGTACCCCCAGATCATATTAAGCCACACATAGTACCCCCAGATTATATTAAGCCACACATTGTACCCCCTGATCATATCAAGCCCCACATAGTACCCCCAGATCATATCATGTCCCACATAGTACCCCCAGATCATATTAAGCCACACATAGTACCCCCAGATCATATCATGCCCCACATAGTACCCCCAGATCATATTAAGCCCCACATAGTACCCACAGATCATATCATGTCCCACATAGTACCCCCAGAGCATATTAAGCCACACATAGTACCCCTAGATCATATCATGCCCCACATAGTACCCCCAGATCATATTAAGCCCCACATAGTACCCCCAGATCATATTAAGCCACACATAGTACCCCCAGATCATATCATGCCCCACATAGTACCCCCAGATCATATCATGCCCCACATAGTACCCCCAGATCATATCATGCCCCACATAGTACCCCCAGTTGATATCACGCCACACATAATACCCTCAATACATATTATTTTTGTTACATTTACATATGTGCATAGTGTAGGAACCCCCTGTGTGCTCACCTTCTACTCAGCGCGCCAGCCGAGACAGGAACAGCAGCTGTCAGCACAGGCAGTTCCACAAGCCGGACATCACAGAAGAATACAGCCGCCGGCTCTATTACAACCCCGCCCCCAGTGACAAGAAACAGTTCTCAAAATGAAAGACCCGACTCGCGGGACCCCCGACTCGTGAGGGAGGGGGGTGGTGCCGCTTGTCGGGGGAGGGGGCCACAATTTTTTTTTTTAGATTTCCACTTGTCCCCCCCAGCTGGGCCCCCGGGAGCCGCTAGGCCCTAGGCAGGTGCCTAGGTTGCCTAGCGGTAAATCCGGCCCTGTATGTGGAAGGCGAGCATATAAATCTCCAAATTCTGAAGGTATATGTTAAATTGGAGAATTAATTTCTAGTACAATTATCATGGAACATCAATATCTGGTTGACATGATTACTCAGAACTTAAAACACAGAACGAGGAGGTCTGTAAAAACTGTAAGTACTAAATATAAACATGTTTTTAAAACAGAACTTTCAGTCAAAGTAAGGGTAGATTTTGAAAATGTTTTCACTCATGGACATGTGGGATATTTAACTAATATTAAAGCATTTGAACAATTAGCTGATTTGTTTGCTAACATTACAGAAATTTATGATGACACTTTTAGATATGTTTCCAAAGAGCTTCAAGCATATAAAACTAAATTAATTCAACATAGATTAATATTAGATTATTTAACTGCACAAAGTAGTGAATATTGTCACACTTTAGAAACGGTTTATGATGTGTATTGGTGTACGTACATTTCTAATACTACGTCAAACCGAGAGGAAGAAATAGATAAATATATGTTACATATTTCAAAGTTAAAAAAAGAATTCAGAATAAGTCATAATAACATTGATACAGAAGATGATAACGGGTGAGAGAATTCAATAGTGGAATCCTTCTACTTAATTTACAGGTATATTCTCAGGAATATTAGGGTAGTGGAAAGGACTATTTTGGACATTAGGAAAATATGCTATTATTTTTTTTTAATAATATGTGCATTAATTTATCTTCTTTTAAAATGTGTTCCAAGAATATTAGGGAAGTTGTGAAAGGTTGGGACAAATGCTTTACAAATAAATGTAGTCTCGGATTCACAAAGGAATGTCTCTATTGCATTAAAGAATGTCAAGGAGAATAGAATATTTGTACCACAACTTAAATGAACATTTCTCTTTGATAGTTAGTTTTATAATAGAAGATGTTAATCTCTCTCTTTTTAGATTTTTTTTGTAGTTGATATGTTTTTTTAGTTTAAGGTTATAGTGTGTGAATAGTTTTCACAAAGAGGGGAATGTAATGGAATAAATTATGGTACAAATATGTGTTGGATAAAACAATGTTGATGTATAAAATCTGTATGGTCAAATGATTTATTTTTTGTATTCTGTGCTAAGGGTTAAATTCTTTTAGTATGTTATACCCCACAATAGGGCATCTATTAATAGAATGTTAAAATAGTTAACAGTTGTCATGCTATATAGAGAGAAGAGTGTAAGAGGTCACATATGCCCTTTGACTTGCTTAGGCATAGAATTCTAAGTATAATGATGAGGTTGTAGAGAATATATATATATATATAACCAACTTTGTCCTTATGAGGTATATTCTTTAGTATGTGAAGTGATTAGTGACGTATGTAAGAGGGGTGGTGTTACTTCTATATAACCTGTGTCTTACATAGAGAAGATTGCCTGTTTCATGTTGAATACAAGCCATTGCATATGCAATTTGTAAGAATAAAGATAACCTTTGCTTTTTCAAATACTTATATTTTTTTTTAATCATTTATGCGTTAACAATGTTTTCACAGCTCTCTAGCCTCTTCTTCTTGATTTGAACTCAGACAGTTCTACAGAAAGATTTTCAGTGTGTGCCTCCAAGGCACTAATCTTAGCTCCACTGTGGATATTTCACCTACAAATTGGTAACAGTTAGCAGTATTGTTGTTTTTAGCTGTTTTAGATGCAAATCATTTTTAGTGATCAGAGCCATCTCCTCTCCAGCAGTGATTTGCAGCTTTGATTCTGAAGACATGCTGGAAAATAAGATGGTCACCAAATCAAGATCCAAGCAGAAAGTCCTTTGAAAGTATTATGAAACATTCTGTGAAGTCAGACTTTTCTGTCCTTGGGGCATGTGTATTTTTTGATGTAGAGCCTTTCAGCAAGCAATTTGAATGTTTTTAGTGATATAAGTTGAATGTTGTCTAGCAAGTGGAATCTCTGCAAGTAAGCAGCCATATCCAACAGGTCCCACCCCACAGACCAATGTCTTAATAAAGTTATTCAATGGGCAAAAAAACAGAATTATATGTTTTCTGAGAAAATTATTTGATCATTTTCTTTCATTACAATCCAGTGAAGGAAAGGTTGTATACTATGGACCTTTACAAATGAACAAAGTTGAGACATAAGAATTGCATCGAACTACATATGCAGAATTTTACTTTTATGGGAAGCAGGTTTCTGTAGTTGAAAATTCAGAGACCCTGTCAGTTTGGGCCATACGATAATTGGTATAATCCAATGTTTCCCAAATCTGGTCCTCAAGGACCCTCAACAGGTCATGTTTTTAGGATGTCTTTAATCATACACAAGCGAGCAAAACTGTGTAAGTTATTTTTCCACCTGTTCTCTCAGAAATACACAAAACATGAGCTCTTGGGGCCCTTGAGGACTGGAGTGGGAAACACTGGTGTAATGAGATCCAGGTGCTGAAAAACACAAAAGCCATATTCAGGTTACAAAGTCCCCTTGTGAAAGTACCAGTGAAGCCACAGGGTCCCTGCAGTAAGAATATATGGTGAGACAAGGTAAAAGGTTGGAGGCACAAGTTCAAGGTAAAATATAAGTTAAAGAAAGGATCACAGGCACACTATTATTTATTTAATAGAATGCTGTTTTTCAGCAATTTCTGGATAGCCAGTTTCTGCAAAACAGATGTCATACCTGTATGTACCTGGATCACTGTCTGTTTGTTGTAGCTGAAAGTGATTATTTTGTGCTCCATTTAATTTTTTTTAGTTCAAATACTTTACAAGAAAATATTGTTTTTATAAACACTTGGTGTTAAACTACTCCATTAGGGTGAGATAAAATAATTTTTCTAATATTCGACACACATTGACTTCTAAAGCGGAAAAGGTGACGTTCATATCTCCTGGTTAAGTTATTATTTCTTGCATGGTAAAGTTCACAGATTTATTCATTAATTTGGCCAATGAATTTTGTAACCTTTTATAATCTTACAGTCAATATTTTAAAATGTGACTGTTTTCGTCATATTTGCATTTATTAAAAAAAAGGGTTATTAAAGTGATCTTTCTACAGAGGTCTGACTGAAGTGACCTTAAATTGCATTATATTGCAAAAAACAGTGAAAATGAAAGTCCCAATTCTGAGATGCACAGACATATGCATTTATATATGAAATCATTGTCTTAAATAAATAGAAATGTTTGACTTATCAGCACTATATATTTTTACATTAAGCCTATTTTGTTTTATTAAATACTGATAATGGAACTGATACATGTGTCAACATTACAAAGTTATTAAAGAGTAACTGTCTACTCTCATGTTATAAAGTAACATTCACTCTCTCTGCCTCATGCTTCAGTGATATCACCAGTTCCTAAGATAAACAGTATACTTTAATTCAGTGTAACTATAATTTTGGGGGCTTCATAGCAAAATTTTGTTGGATACCCCAAGAGCCTTTCAGAGCAGACAAGCACTGTGCTGACTAGCACAGGAGCTTTTCCTGGCACAGCTTGAATGGTGGGTGTCAATTTAATTATATAAAGTCAGACAAACATTAAATAATGCTGTGAAATATATATTCCAGGAAGTCATTGACTGTTTGGTCATGCTATCACTTATAAAACTACCTGCAAATCTTGAGTGAACAATGAGGATGTAACGATACTGGTGGTATTATCTGAAGCCCAATAGCCGAGTAGATATCCAGCGAGTAGTCAGATGTTTATGTTTGCCGGGTCAGTACACAAGCTGGGTAGTCATGAATACAAGGTAGTGTAGCAAGTAGCAGGAGCTGAGCAAGCAGAATAATCAAACAAATGTCTGATCTAGGAAATGCCTATTATAGGCCCAAACAGGAAACAGGATCCAAGATGGTTTCTTCTTGATGCCATTCTGGCCATCTTGGATAAGGGCAAATCTGAGGGCAATTTTACAAATGCAGAGACCTATAGTGGTTGGAGGTGCAAATATCAAAATAATCCCTTACAGAGGAATTGTATAGCTGCAACACAAGCAAAAAAATGTAATTGACCTGGAGGGATCAATATACGAGCAACCAATCAAAGTGTTTTTTCATCACTCCTGCCAATCAGACACAAGTCGCTCTCATTGGCTACTTGCGTATTAATTCTCACTGTGGCTCTGATAGGAGCAAGTCCTTGATGTTCTCTTCAGTTTTTTTTATTGTTATTTAAATTGGACTACTACAAGATAGAAGAAAGAAGATTTCCTATGAATTTAGAAGACCAATAAAATGTTAAACTTGGGATTTTGGAGAGTACTTATTTTAATTAAAATAATAAAATATTCTATGGGTTTTTTTGTACAGTTACTTTGTGGTATTAAATGTTTCAGTGTGCCTGGCTGCTGAAGCATAATGGAGCTAGTAGATCTACAAGCTTGAGCATACAGTGTAAAGCGCTACGGAATATGTTGGCGCTATATAAATAAATGATGATGATGATGATACAGTGGCAGCCTTGAACATGTTGGGTTTTGTAGTTCCACAACTGGCAGAATACTCAAGAAATCAAGAGATTGATGGGACCTGTAGTTCTAAAACAGTACTTAATGATTTTCTGATTTTGCACTATTACCCTGGCAAACCCCACCTAAGGGGTGCTATGTATATCCTCAGTTATATCCAACTCTAAATGTTTCTTTTCCCAATAATTATGTCACAGAATGGCTGCAGTACACAAGTAATAGAGGAGCGTCCTACAGAGTCCTGGAGCACAAGGACATATCAAACATTAGTTTGTATGCAATGACACAATTCTCAATTCATAAATGATTTTTCCAGCTAGGCTTCTGTTAATGTTTATTTTTCAATTTCATCTTTAATATACAGTAAAGCAGCACAAGAAAACATATTGCTAATAACAGAACATATATTTTATTTATTTATTTTCTTGCTATGCAGGAATAAAATCATGTCTGTCGATTAGAAAAGTGATTGCTTTCTATGCCAGAATTATTTCTTCTTCACATCAGCTAGTCCTGGAAGAGTCTGTATTATTAATATATCTAGCTGTATGAGGACAATTGAATAATTTTAAAGCAAATATAATCAGGATTAAGTTCATTTATTAGTGGCGTATAAAGAGCCATAATGAACTTATAATGGCCTTGTTTTTCTTTGAAGAAACGAGTTTGCCTCAACCCACCTTATTGACACAGAACTTCTTGTACCATCTCCACATTATATGTAAATAAAACAAATAAATGCATTCTACCAGTAATTTAAATGATTATTGATTTTTTTATGCTGGTAGGCATAAATAAGGGAAAGAGGTAGTAAGATGAGGACACAAGTGGCACCTGCCATCCCAGCAATTCTGCCCTTTAAAGCCCAGGCTTATGTGACCTACTCACAAATCCAATCCTGTACACAGTAACTGATCTAGACTGCATTGGTATTAATGGAATTGTATAGTTTTACAATAAAGGCTGTGGGAGAAGTAGCGGTATGCCATACCCCCATATACACAATCATTTCAAGCACTGGATTAGAGTGAATGTTCTCTGTAATGGGATGGGGGATATTCTGTAGGCTTTTTGCCTGGTAAATGTTGGGAGGTATTAATGACATAATTAAACAGAACCTAGATGTTGTCTAAGTGAACCTAGATGATGTACTCCCTGACCTCAGATGTTAGAACTGGTAGAAGAACACATGTGAAATACTACAAACAGACATTGCTTAATGTTAGTGGGTAACCGGCCTTATGTTGGTTACACATGGTACAGATGTAGGTGAGGAGCTTCAAAGATATCCCACTGTTCTTTGTTATAGTGATGGATAACATGGAACAGTCCAAAAATCAGTACTCAGAGAAAGAAAAAGAGGCATATTGTATTCTTTTTTTTAAAATAGAAATGGGTGGAATTTTTGAGGTTCCACTCACTTGATAGGTGAATATTTCATATAAAACATGAATTTCTACATATTGAATTAGGACATGGTTTACAGCCATTTTCAGATTAAAAGCTGCTGAAGACAGATGAAAACATTAGTGGTGAGTATTCTGGGCATTTTTTTTTTAATAAAAATATATGGTATAAATGAGGGTGTTTACTGTCTTTATTGTGGGTTTATTATTTTTAATAAATGTATGTGGTGTTAACAAGGGTGTGGTGGTTTATTTAACATTTTCTTTTGTGGAACTACAGGTCCCAGTCAGCCGTGGGTTTCAGGGCATGTTGGAACTTGTGGTTCTCCAAGTGCCAACATGCCCTGGCTGCCATGGGTATGGTGGTGCTTGTAGTTATACAAGTAGCAGCATGCCCACACTATTTATGCACCCTGGCTGGCTGGGACTTGTAGTTCCACAAAACAAAATGACGTCCATTTGATTTTTTTATACTTCAATCGCTGTTATTACCCTATACCCACCGCCCAGGGGTGTAGGAAGAGCCCTAGTGCTTTCAGCACTGGGCTGGTTATTCCAAGAGGGGGGGGCCGCTCATTATTTTTGGCGGATCCCACTCCTTAGGGAAGCCAGCCCATCACTGAACAGCTTGGGGTTAGTTTGTCATTATGGCAGGGGGACCCCTGCCGCATGTCCCCCTGCTATAGTGCCAACAACTCTGGCTGGTTTGCCTAGTGCTGGTTAAGTGAAAATCGGGGGGACCCAACGCAAATTTTTTCCCCGATTTTCACGGAGCCAGCAGTAGTCTGGCAGCACTAGGGTTAATAGAGGGGGAACCCCACCCAGAGATGGCCAGCGATTTTGAAGATCAGGCTAAAAATCGCAGCTTGATACATTTGATGAGTTTTGATCTAAAATTGCGAGTTAACACCCGCGATTTGTCACAATTTTAACACGCTGAGAAAATCGGACCTTGATACATTTACCCCCAGATCTCTAGTTTTTCATTTATATGTTAATGTACATTCCATTTTTTGAAAAATTCTCTGTGATTTGCACATTTTAAGTAAAAATTCAGCGAGTGAACAGCAATTTTTTGACATACACCTGTAGCAGAAGCCAGGTAGGCCCCAGTTGTTTGCTTTTAGATATTTGGCGGTGCATTTTTTCAACCCCCCACTCCAGCTTTAAAGAGGATCTGCTGCTCATCCATGCTACAATTACCCTGGGGTTTCACCAACTAAGGTATCAAGTACTGTTAAATTTAAAGGTGATGTTAAAAATCCATTTTCACCACAGTTCCCAGCACAATTGGATGTTGACAATTGTCATGTAATGAATATGTACTGAATGGCATCTCCCTCAAAGTACTGTAACAAATTTAGTAATCCCTGACATAGATAGTCAGTGTAATTCAATATTGAGTGCTCTGGGTGTGGCATAGATATTGTCTGTCAACAGCAGAACTTTGGAAATGTTATATTCAGAACAATAATTTCAAAATGAATCCTTAATTAGTAAAATAATCAGAGGAGAATACTTGTTCTAGCATCTAAATTCATAATCCACAGCATTTTGCTTAGGGGAAGGCTGTTAGTAAAGGAGTATAGGTGGTAAATGTGGCAAAATGGGTATGTGGATTTTTAAATTAAATGTTAATTAAGTATAGAAAATTGTATTATTGTACTAATATAAATTGTATTATTGTACTAATATATGTCAGACGCCGTGCCTGCACATCTGCTAGGTTCCGGGGACGGTCATATTCTCCTTGCCCAATGACGCATCTTGTTGCCTAGCAACAGGGACGCACTTTCTGCCTCTGCCCATCGGCCGGCAGGCGCATGGCAGTTGCTTTGCGACTCCGTTGCTAAGCAACAGAGATGCTTCTCTCTCTCTCCTCCCGCCACTCAGGAAACCGCTTGTATTACCACGCCTCTTCACCCGGTACTTCGCTGGTGGCTAACGACCTGCGTGTCTTCTGCAGCAAACTCCAAACTCCCTTGAGTGGATTCATGTCGAAGACCAGAGGCGCGTTTAGACTCCAAGCCTCTTTGTTTAGCAGTGAAAATACCGCTAAAAAGGCCTCAGTTACCTGCTTGCCCTGAGATTTTGCTTTGCAACTCCACATTCCAACTCGGACTTTATCTTGTCTATTGTTCCTCACTTTCATAGATGGGAACTGGGTGACTAATGGCTCCATCTCCAGTGTCACTCTCTCCATTTGGCTGTTGGTAAGGGTTTTGCATTCGGAATGGATTGAATTTTTTATTTTACCTCAATCTATAAATTCCATAATCCTGGATCTTCCCTGGCTTTAGATCCATGCTCCACAGTGCAAATGGAATTCCGCACAAGTTGCTTCCTGGGGTCCTCAATGCCACAAGAGGTGTCTTTCTTCACCAATAAATATTTCCTGCCGTGTTGTCTCTTCCCAACAGGCCTTAAATGCTCCTTACACTGCCTACCAAGATGTTTTCTCTAAAGCAGCTTCTGAAACTTTACTTTTTCATAGCCCGTAGGACTCCCTTATCGATCTTATACCTGGCAAACCTATCCCCAGAGGTAGGATTTATCCGCTTTCTCTCCTGGAGAACCAGGCCATGTCTCAGTACATTGCAGAGAATCTTCAATCCGTATTTATATGGAAATCCTCTTCTCCCACCAGAGCTGGGTTCTTCTTTGTTAAAAAGAAAGATGGCTCATTACACCGCTGCATTGACTTTCGTTAGTTGAATGACATAACCATTAAAAATGGATACCTGTTCCCAGTCATCACCGAGCTATTCAATCGGATCAGCGGTGCCACAATTTTTTCTAAATTAGACTTACGCTGTGCCTACAATTTAATTCACATACTCGAGGGAGATAAATGAAAGACTGCCTTCAGTACGCGTAATGGTCATTACGAATACCTGGTAATACCCACCAGGCTTTGTAATGCGCCGGCATTAATCCAGTCTTTTATTAATAATATTTTCTAGTACCTTCTCTACACTTCAGTAGTAGTCTATCTGTACGATATTCTGATCTTTTCTTCAGATCTTATCTCTCACCGGTCCCATGTGAAGGAGGTTCTATCCAGGTTACGTCAAAGCCAGCTGTTCTGCAAAGTTAAAAAGTGTATTTTTGAGGTCTCCTAGATTTTTAGGATACCTGGTTTCAGGATCAGACCTCCAAATGGATCCAGAGAAAGTTTCAGTCATTAAAAATTGGCCCCAGCCTCTGGGTTTGAAGGCTGTTCAATGGTTCATTGGTTTTGCCAATTAGTACAGGCAGTTCATCAGTCACTTCTCTACATTAATTGCTCCCATCGCCGCACTCATCAGAAGGTCGGCTAATCCTAAACTTAGATCACCAGAGGCCATTACAGCTTTCGACTCCCTTTAGAAAGCCGATACGTCTGCCCCAGGTTTGGTACAGCCTGACCAGGGAAGACCCTTCTTTCTGGAGACGGATGCCTCCTTGGTTAGAGTAGGGGCCGTTCTTTCTCAAGAATCCTCCACTGGTGATCTTTGTCTTTCTGGATTCTTCTCCAAGGAATTCAAAGCGATGCTCGCAATCAAATACGCTCTGGAATAATGGAGGCATCTCCTAGAGGGAGTAGCTCACTTAGTTATTGTATTTACAGATCACAAAAACCTCATATATTTCTTGGATGCCTGTTGTCAAAACCTCCGCCAAGCCTGGTGGTCCTCCATCTTTGCCCACTTTGATTTCAAACTCACCTACCACTCTGGTGCCAAGAATTCTCGGGCTGATGCCCTATCCCAGTCTTTTGATGGGTCTGACCTGCACCCAGTCTCGGAATCCCGACCTACAATTCAAACCCAACAGCATTATTGCATTAGGACTTCTAACAAGACTCCTCCTGTCGGATGTTCTTACCTTGGCACTCCTCTTCGCTTTAAGACGCTCCACTGGGCACACTATACTAAATTAGCTCGCCATGCTGGGTTCAAAAAGATGCTTGCCTTGCTCTTTTTTCACTATTGGTGGCCTACTCTCTATGCAGATGTTCGCAAATTTGTCACCTCCTGTGAGGTCTGTGCCCAGAACAAGATGCCCAGAAAACCAACTGCAGGCTTACTTCTACCACTTCTTGTCCCTGAACGTCCTTGGATAAGCATCTCCATGGACTTTATTACGGATCTTTCACCCAGCAACGGATTTAATACCATTTGGTTTGTTGTGGACAGATTCTACTAAATGGCTCACTTCATTCCTTTAAAGGGTCTGACTTCTGCTTCTACATTGGCTCAATTCTTCATTAAAGAAATTTTTCGACTCCACCGTTGCACACAGGTATAATATCTGATTGTGGAGTACAATTCGTATCATGGTTCTGCAGGCCTTTTTGTAAGGATTTGGGGATTGGTCTGAAGTTTTCCTCTGGCTGTCACCCTTATTCTAATGGTTAGATGGAATGAGTTAGCCAAGATCTCCAGTTGTTTCTATTCTGACAACCAATCAAATTGGAGAAATCTGCCAAATAACAACCTTGTTGATGATTCTTCTGGTTTTTCCTCCTTTCTTCACGTTTTCCAGTAACCATCCCATTCTGCCTGACTTCTACCCTCCCCAGGCCCCTACTTTTCCGGCTTCTCATTACCTGGTTCATGACTTTACTGGTATATGGGCCTTGACCAAGGAAAAATTATTGAATTCCTCTCAAATGCAGAAGCATGCTGCAGATCACTATTGGAAATTGGTTCCTGTGCTCCATCCAGGGGATAAAGTATGGCTTTCCACACAGAATCTCAGGTTATGGGTCCCTTCCATGACACTGGCTCCGTGTTTTATTGGAACCTACACGGTAGACCAAGTCATCAATCCAGTGACTTATAGACTTCATCTTCCACATATCTCTACTGAAACCCTTGGTACTTAACACATTTTCTCGCTTACCCTCCCGCCATCCTCCCATTCTTACTTCTGCGGGTAATGAATATGAAGTCAGCCATATTCTTGATGTTCACCACTTTCGAGGACGCTCTCACTATCTGGTCGATTGGAAGGGTTTTGGCCCTGATGAGAAGACATAGGTAAACGAAGCGGATCTCCACGCTCCCCGTCTATTGGCTGATTTACTTAAGAAGAGATCTTCTAAAGTTCTTCTTCCCAAGAGAGAAGGGGGGGGGAGGGGTACTGTCAGACCCCGTCTCTGCACGTCTGCTAGTTGCCGGGGACGGTCGTGTTCTCTCTGTCCGATGTCACATCCTGTTGCCTAGCAACAGGGACAATTCTTCTACCTCTGCCTGTCGGGCGCATGTGCAGTTGCTTTACCTAGCAACAGAGACGCTTCTCTCTTTCCTCCCAGCAGTCAGCTATTTGCTGACCGCTGATTCCACTGCCACTAATCACAGAGCCTCATATTCTGTTTAAGGGAGGCTCTGACACCATTACGGTGTCAGAGTATCAAGGTCCCCTTATGCTCCAGCACTCCAGTCTGTTTTGCAGAACCCTGACTTACTTCCTGGCTCCTGATTTGGCTTTGTCTGACCCTGCTTCTGATTGGATTTCCCGGTTTGACTTCTGACATCCTGACCATGCTTTTGTGTCCTTTGGTACCTTGTTGTCCACACGGCCTGACTTCGGCTTGTACGACCACGCCTCTTCACTCACTAATTCGCTGATGGCTAACTTGGAGGGTGGCAACCTGTGCGTCTTCTGCAGCAAACTCCAAATTCCCTTGCAGGACCAGAGGCGCATTTAGACTACGTGTCTCCTTGTTTAGCAATGCCAATACCAGCAAGTAGCCTTCAGCTCAAGTATATTCGTGACAATATACTTATGTATTAAAATGCAAATACAAGAGGTAAAAACAAGTTTTAAATTGGCGTAACAATAAAATAATGAAAATACAACCAGGTTATGTCCAGTTTACCTATCAGTTTCTGTGTAAATATTCTGGTTCAGCCTATGAAAACAATGGTAAAACATTGTCCTATTAACAAGAGCAATTTAACTTGTCAGATTCATGAAGATGTCAGCATGACTGCACAATGCACACTCAATTCTGGAACAAGTGCTTGAAGAGAAATTTCAATAGCAATTTACTGTTGAACAATGCTGTGTAATTTAGTCAGTGATTGAAAGAACATGTATATCGTTCGTCCTATTGCCTACAACTTAAAGGGAAGTCAGTAAATCCCTACTCATCAGTGGTAATGCATTTTAGGTGCGAGCAGGGGATTTAAAAGCAATTTGTGTTAGACAAACCAATTTATATAAGTTAATATAGGTTGTCAAATACATCTATTCTTGTATTTGAGAGTAATGGATTCTTGGGGAGGGGGTGAAGCAGATGCTGTCTTGCAATGAACAACAAGATCCTTACTTACTGAGCTCCATAATGAAAGCAGAACATTTACAGGTGACACTAATATAGTTTTGAGGTTTGCTTGCAAAGAAATGTAACACACCGTATGTGAATTCTTCTTACACCCTGCTCCTGCTGAACAATATGAAATGTAAATAATAAAAAGCTAAAGCCAATGAAATTCTACCCTAAATATTTGCTTTGGGAATCTGCTGTTCAATGTAACCTTGCACAATTATTTATTTTGCAACCAATTTCATTTTTGACCAAATCTCCTTACTAAACATAGGAGATTAGTTGGAACACTAGCAACAGAACTTGCTTTTACTGCACTGCCACATATGTATGGCATTATAGTGATAGTAAAAGTGCTCCTAACTGCAGTAAGAAGTTATGCAAGTTTTAAGGTAGAGATGGAGTGAACTGGAGCTAGGTGCAGGTACAGGGACAGACTTTAAAAATCAATGCAGAGTACAATTTCACCTTTAAATAGAAGTCTCTCTAATGATTTCTGTCCCCCATCCTCAATTTCTTTCTGCCTATTTCTCTACTTGCTTTTTGTCAAATTACCAAACTGGTGACGATGGGCCCGATTAATTAAGGCAAGAAATTGAGTAGCTTTACTTTCCTTAATGAATCAGGCCCGATATCTTTGGCAATTTCACAATAAAAACTTGATATGTTTTAATGAAACTTGCCAATATTTTGTAGCTCCCGGATAGTATTCCAGGTGTAAGGTTCAGACGGCGAGATGCTGTGAAATACATATTCAGGCCCTACTTCCTCTTACTCGATGCCACAATTTGTTTAATCGAGCTGATGGCAGTGAAACCATAATAAAGCAATACCCTGCTGGAAAAGTGTATGGGATCTGTGTGAGCTCCCTGTTATTCTGGGACAACATTTAGGAGTCGCCTTTACTTTTTCGAGAGAGGACGTAAGTGTGGTTCCAATATGGCTAATTCTATATAATAAAGATTTTACAGTTATTTATACTTATACTTTTAAAAAGGAATATTCATGAACTTTTAGCTGTTCCTGCATTTGTCCTGTGGACAATGCAGTCCAAAATAAAAGCAGTTTACATCTAAAGTCCAGCTTGCATTTCAGACCTGTTGTGTTTTCACATGTTTTCTTCTAAAATGGAATAAGTAACATTAACTCACAAATGACACTTGTATCAATCTCCTATAATGTCTGCTGATAACGAGTCATTTTGAAAATGGATCATTTAACATTGGTTTTGATTTATATGTCAATGCATTTCCATGTGTCAGCAGTAAACTGAGATAGGAACCACATGGAGCAAGAAAGGAGGAGTTTTTTAGTGCATGTAATTTATGGTAATGATGTATCAAATTATAAGTATCACATTTGATCATTTCATGGTATTGATTTCCTACATTGAGAGCAATTAATCACCTGGCACTAGCTGATAGAAAACTTTTTGATGAAAAAAAATTAGTTATAAATGGGTCATATCAGTGAAACATTATGCTAAAACTTTTGTACCTCATCCCCTTTTCATCATAACAGAAAATAATATACTTAATGTAAGCTAGATTTTTTCCAAAATTGCCATTTTCATTCAAAAAGACATACTGTATAGCAAATAATCTATTTAACAACCAAAAATAGTTACAACACAATTAAGCACTCTTACATTTAGTGACGAGAAAATAGAGATTACAGATAATTGTGCTGTTATAGAAAATTATCCCAGGAATAGAAACATGTTCGATGTGCTATCCTTCCTGTACTGCAATACCATTTTCTTTAAAGAAAAATGTTTACAAAACACATTTTGAAGAAGGTATTTTAATTTAGTCTAAATTTGGGGTATAACGTAACATTCATTTTGTCTCTTCACTTCACATGAAACCGATGAACAAATCTCAGAATAAATCTCATTTATTGCAAAATAATTAAACATATGGATTAAGAAAAATGTTGCAAAAAATTTGTTTCAAAAGCTGCAGAATGAACATATAAGTATTAGTAAGTAGAAATGCTCTCAACCAATTTACCCACCATACAATCTAGGCAGCTGCCTCTGATGAAACAGTAAGTGTTGGGCTAATCACAGATTGGAATGCAAATGTTTATTTGCTGTTTTAAAATAGCTAGAAAAAAAGACATGAGAAACACACGCACACGTTTCTGCAATACAGAAGCATAGTAAAGTTTTGTGGTGCGCAAGGGCAACCACGGGTGTTATCATGTGACTTCATGTGTATGCATCAACATGTGTGTGCGTAATTGATTACAGTGCACAGCAATTACACCTCAGTCCTGCATAGCTGTGTGATCAGGGAGCCCTCTGAGAGCAAGGGGCCCAGAGCACATGCTCTTTGGCCCCCCTTAATTGAACACTGCCAGACAGTGCCCCCTGTAATTCCTAATTACAATTACATATCCACTACCCCTCCTTGCTATGTCACTATTGCAATACATTGTATAGTAAGCTAATTGTCTTTTTATTATTTGCCAATTAAAATGACATCTGAAATATTTTGTTAACTTTAACTTATAAAATTGTATCTGTTTTAATTTATTTAAAACCAAGTATAATGGCTCTATGTGACTTAGCGCTTGAGTTCAAGTCATGGGAAATCCCCATGTTATAAATAGAACATGTTCTGCTAACAGCACACTTTGCAGTGGAACTCTTTGGATCTAGTTTTGTGATGTCTAGCAGTGTTTTATATTTATAGATGAAGACCATGCATGTATTTGGGATTTTATTTGGTCAAGCAAAGATCGTTGGATCTATTACAGATGAAGGCTCTGGGTGTAGATGAGCAGTAAATAGGGTGAATGAGTGATGCTTTGGGATGTTTTTATTTTAATTAAAGTAATATTTACAACGATGTGTGTGTTTTATTTACATTTTTCTTTGGTGTACTACAGGTCCAAGTGGGTACTGATTGCCAGGGCATGCTGGCACTTTTGGTTCCCTCGCTGACAGCATGACCTGGCATCCATGGGCATGCTTGTTCTTTTAGTACTACTGGCTATGCTGGGACCTGTAGTGCACCAGAGACAATTTTTTTTTCTATTAAATCTTTCTTATTACCCCACTCCCACAATCCAGGGGTGTGGCAAAAGCCCTAGTGCTTTCAGCAAAGGGTTGGGTATGTCTCAGGGATCCGCTTTTTTTTTTTTTGCGGGTCTCTCTAGGGAATCCAGCCCAGAGCCGGATTTAGACCTCATAGGGCCCTAGGCAGGATACTGTTTTTGGGGCCCCCTCCCTCAAACAATCCATAGCACTATATTTTTGCAGCCTACCATATACCCCTATAGTTACGTAGAAGTGAAAGCATGTACCGCTGCATGCCTACCATATACCCCTATAGTTAAGTAGATATGAAAGCATGTGCCGCCAAAGGAGGTGAGGGCGTGGCTTGCATCTTTGGGGGCATACCTAACATGTGAAAAGAGCAAGGCCACCCTGCTGCAGAAAAAGGCACCCCTAAATAATTACCAAGCAGTCCCGTTTTTTTAAGTAGTTGGGTCAAAACAACTTAATAAATATTGAAGTCAGGGCAGAAATACTTACTTAAGTTGTTTTCAAAAATAATACGCATAAATCCAAGTATGTGCTCTTGTCACTTTTGTCCCTCTATCATCACACTGTGCGCCTTCATTGTCACTTTTGCCCCTTCACAATATCACATGTGCCCTTTCACCATCACCTCTGTGCCCATCACCATCACCACCTCTATGCCAATCACCATCACCACCTCTGTGCCCTTCACCATCACCACCTCTGTGCCCTTCACCATCACCACCTCTGTGCCCATCACCACCTCTGTGCCAATCACCATCACCAATTCTGTGCCCCTTCACCATCACCACCTCTGTGCCCTTCACCATCACCACTTCTGTGCCAATCACCAACTCTGTGCCCTTCACCATCACCACCTCTGTGCCCATCACCACCTCTGTGCCAATCACCATCACCACCTCTGTGCCCTTCACCATCACCACTTCTGTGCCCTTCACCATCACCACTTCTGTGCCAATCACCATCTCTGTGCCCTTCACCATCACCACCTCTGTGCCCATCACCACCTCTGTGCCCATCACCATCACCACTTCTGTGCCCATCACCACCTCTGTGCCCATCACCACTTCTGTGCCCCTTCACCACCTCTGTGCCCATCACCACTTCTGTGCCACTTCACCACCTCTGTGCCCATCACCATCACCACTTCTGTGCCCCTTCACCACCTCTGTGCCCATCACCATCACCACTTCTGTGCCCCTTCACCATCACCACCTCTGTCCCTCTGTTGTTTTACTTACCTTTCTATTGCCTTTCCTCTCTGGCACGCTGCTCCTCCTCGGTCAGTCCAGATTTAAAAAAAAAAAAAAAAAAGAGTCACGCGATCGCTCGTCGGGTCCCGGCAGCCTCTCCTCCTCTCTCTATCACTCTCTATCACTGAGACACTGAGAGGAGAAGAGGCTGCCGGACCCGATTCGCGGCACCCGACCCCCCCTCCCCCGACTCGCGGCTCCTGTCCCCCCCAGCTGTGCCCCCCAAGAGCGACTAGGCCCTAGGCAGGTGCCTGGGTTGCCTAGCGGTAAATCCGGCCCTGATCCAGCCCTGTGCTGAAACGAGCTGCAAGTTTCTCTGTTATAGTATTTTATGTTCTCTCGCATTCAGTCTCTCTCAGGTATTAAAAACACCTGTGCTTCTCCCAAATTGCCAGATCTTCTTGTCCTTCAGCCTGCTCAGTTGAGGATTAGGAAAACCAGAGTCTCTAGCTTCTCAGCTTCAGGTTAAATGCTGACATTAGTTTAGTCGCAATTATGTACCCTACCCCTCCACGCGGTCTCCTCTGGTGCCCACCTGGAGAACCCTGACCTGCGGGGCTGAAGCAGCTAAGACCAAATCTCCTTGTGGAGGTTCCTGGTGAATAACTTAAATCAGTTCGATTCTGCATCTCCATGATAGGCAGTATTAAACAACACAGATCACAAAGGATCCAAAATGTTTTGCCTCTAATGTGATAACGACATGTGGAAGGAAACGTATAGCCTACTTGACATAATGTAACATGTATGATTTCCATTATATCAATTAGGGATTAGCACAGCAAAGCATTAATTCGCAAAGCTGAAGCTCCCAGTGCAGAAAAAACCCTCCTTTATATTTTCAAATATCCACATGGTGACGATCCAAGCAGTGACAGAGTATCCCCTACTGCTACTAAACAGGAATCCACCGTCAAAATAATGAACCAATAGTGAATGAATAGACTAGCACTAAAAGGCATGGAAAAATGACAGAAAATACTAGAGATGGGCGGACTCGGTTCCCCCGAAATCCGATCCATCCGAATATCGCCTATCCGAGTACCACTTTCCCACCCATTCAGAATCGAAATCGAGGCAAAACGTCATTGTGACGTATTCGTATTTCTGAGCTCGGTTCTCGCGAGATTTGAAAAGCATAAATAACAGCATCCACAGCAATCCATCGTCATTTGACAGAGGGAGAGAGCAGGGTAAGGTCACAGGCTATATTAGCGCAGGGACAGAGCAATTAGTGTACACATAGCTGTTTCTATCCTAATCTCTACAATTACAATATTAATACCATTTGCAATTATTAGAGCAGTAATAGAGGAGGTTTTTTTTTCTTTTGTGGGCACTCCAAGTGCTTTTGGGGTGGCTCATATTCTGCAGTGTTTTACACTAAATTGTTCTGGCTGTCACAAAAAAAGTCATCTTTGTCAGCAATATCTATCTAATACAATATTTTGCACTACAATTGATTTGGGGTGTGCAATATTCCCCAGTGTTTTACACTAACTTTTCTGTCTGTCAAAAAAAGTAATCTTTGTCAGCGATATCTATCTAATACAATATTTTGCACTAGAAGTGATTTGGGGTGTGCAATATTCCCCAGTTTTTTACACTAACTTTTCTGGCTGTCAAAAAAGTCATCTTTGTCAGCAATATCTATCTAATACAATATTTTGCACTAGAAGTGATTTGGGGTGTGCAATATTTCCCAGTGTTTTACACGAAATTTTCTGGCTGTCAAAAAATGTCATCTTTGTCAGCAGTATCTATATAACACAATATTTTGCACTTTAAGTACTTTGGCTTCATTAAAATGGATTCAAAGCAGTCCACATATGAGCAGAATCAACAACCAGGTTCTGTCACCAGTCCTGATGGTAGTGTTCCCAGTGTGTCATCTGGGAAAGCTGATGTAAAAGTACATAGTCTTTTTAAATCAAGGAAAAAAACACAGACCCATAAAAAATGTACCGTGTTGAAGCGAAAAATAATTGTAACTGAGGAAAAGTTAACTGCCGATTAAAAAAAAATAAAAAATGCCAACATGCCATTCTACACATGCAGTGGCAAAGAAAGAATGAGGCCTTCGCCTTTCTCTATTACTTCCAGATCTAAAAATATTACTGAGCCTTCTTCTTGTAAGGTCACTCGTGAGCAAGCAAGACCAAGTAATTTGCAGTCTAAAAGTGGTGCACAACTACTGTTGCGCAGGAAAGCCGAGATGCAAGATAACAGTAAGGCATTAGAGGATAATGTATGCTCTGAATCAGAAATGACACCAATCCCTGTGGAGAGTCCATCCAACAGTGGTATGTGTAATTGTGACCATTCTGATAGTGTAACCATAAAGAAGGGCACTTTCAGCATTTCCGATGATGTGTGCCTGAACAGCCCAAGTGTAGCTGGTGATACACCAAGTGAGGATGACACTTTGGAATTAGAAGAGGATGTGGGGGAGATTTGGGTATCCGACGAGGGCGCTGATGAGGATGCGGTTGATTGTGTAAGTGTGGCACCAGTGGCAGGTGAGGTTCTGGCACCAATTTGCACTTTCCAAACACAAACAGGGATGACGCAGGTGGCAGACCACAACAGTTTGACATCTGAGCTGGTTTGAAGGATTTGAAAAAAAAATGTGTGACCTTGACCATAACTCCAACCAATCCTACTATTAACATGCAAAGGATGGTGGAGGGCCTATCAGGGATTAAACTGTATATTTACTAATTTGCACATAAGGTTTGGGTGTAATATACACCCAAAGACGAGTGCTCTATTGCTAAGAGTCATTGATGAAGAGGAAGACAAGCAGGCTTGTCTATAGAATTTGCAAGACCAAGTAATTTGAATTCCAAAAGTGGTGCACAACTACTGTTACGTGTGAAAGCCGAGCTGCAAGAAAACAATAAGGCCAATCCCTGTGGAGAGTCCATCCAACAGTGTTATATCTAATCATGAGCATTCTGATAATGTACCCATAAAGAAGGGCCCTTTCAGCAGTTCTGCTGATGTGTGCCTGAACAGCCCGAGTGTAACCGGTGATACACAAATTGAGGATGCCACTTTGGAATTAGAAGAGAATGAGGGGGAGATTTTTGTAGGCGACGAGGGCGCTAATGATGATGTTGATGATTATGATGCAGACAGATACCAAGCTACCTTGGTCCATTTATTTTTTATATTGTTCAGTCTATCCAGGCTGGTTTTTTTCTGTTTTACCCCTAGTGGAGAGGGGATCTAATGCAGACAGATACCAAACTACCTTGGTCCATTTATTTTTTATATTGTTCAGCCTATGCAGGCTGTTTTTTTTTCTATTCAACTACAAGTGGAGTGGGGGGGGGTGCTATAGAGACAGAAACCAAACTGCCTTTGTCTATTTCTTTACATATTTAACTATAAGTGTAGGGTGTAATATACACCCAAAGACGATGGCTGCATTGCCAATATGCATAGATGGAGAGGAAGACAATATGGTTTGTGTGTAGAATTAATGAAGGCCTACCAGGAATTAAACTGTTTTTTGGATAATTTATTAGCTTTACAATTACATTACTTACCCAAGAAACAAGTGGAGCACTAAATTTGGTTATTTTATGCCCAAAAACATTGATTTTTCAACAAAATAGCAAAACAAAACCAAACAAAACCAAAACCAAAACACGCACTGGCGGTTTGGCAAAACCAAAACATGACGGTAATCCAGTTCCAAAAACAAAAACAAAACCAAAACACGGGGGTCAGTGAGCATCTCTAGAAAATACCAACGTATAGCAATTCAGAATATAAAAAACCCAAGGTGTCTCCACTTTTGGGATACCACCCCGGCCACTTATCAACAAGTCCCAGCACCACAGGTGAAAACCGCAACCAAAGGGGGACCACTGGACACATGTGCCTGCAACCATAGCCCATCACATTCGTCTGTAGCTGTTCCACTGTGGGTGTCCCCTTCTGCATCCACCACAAGAATGCAAGAATCTGCCAAACTGCAACATCCACTGTCAAATAAAAACATTGTCCTTGAAACGTAAATGGTGTGTAAAGCCTTCCCTGCCCTTGGACAGAAATACCAACCATCGGAAAACATATACCTAGATTGTGTAATTTATAGCCATACTTCAACATCCTTCCTCTGAAAAGAAACACCCATCCCAACACACTGTTAATGAGCATCCTCTCTATGCTTCCTTCACATCATCCCCTTGGATATCGGGTACATTTCCAAAATCATATAACCTATGCTTTAATGTTTATACACATGCTCCTCAAGCTTGCTCTCTACATAAATGGCCTAAAACACCAACCTGCTGTCCAACCAGGTAAAAAAAGTATTGTAGTTCCCCTTGCCTACACCACCTCACCCTTTCATGCAATTGCCAACCCGAACCTTCAACAACTCCTACCTGTTGCCTGGGGAGCTATCCGCTCACTCACCCTGGCATGAGGAGAAACATCTGGGACATGGGTATGAATGGTCTGTTACATGGGTGGATGTGGGGCAGAGAGGGGACAACTGAGGTATAGAAATGCATTGACTGTGATAGGGTGGTAACTGGAGCATGGGTCATGGAATAGTGACACGGGGAGTCAACTGGGATGGGGCACATATGAATATGACAATGTCGGGGACAAAGGGATGCAACATGTCAGGAGAAAAATGGGGGACATTTCAGGTGGCCATAGGTGGCAAAGGGGAGAGGGGACACAGGAGCATAGGAACAGAGGGGCTGCAATGTGGGAGGGGCAAAGGTGTGACAACTGGGATATGAGCACATATGGCTGGGACAAGGGGGCACACAACTGTACTATAAGTTCAAAAGGGGGAAACATGGTGGGTCCAGGGGTTGGGGCACAACTGGGGCATGGAGAATATTAGGCTGTGGCATAGGGGAAAACTGTGAGCATTCAAGACTTAAGGGAACAAGTGGGCATGGATAACTAGCTTGGCGGGGAGTGGGGAAGGCTTATGGCACTAGCTGGGCTTGATGTGGTCACTGACAGGCCGGGAGAGCATCATCATCATCATCATCATCAGTTATTTATATAGCGCCACTAATTCCGCAGTGCTGCACAGAGAACTCATTCACATCAGTCCTTACCCCATTGGAGCTTACAATCTAACTTCCCTAATGTAAACACACACAGACACACATACACACACTCAGAGAGAGAGAGAGAGAGAGAGAGAGAGAGAGAGAAAGAGACTAGGGTCAATTTGATAGCAGCCAATAAACCTACCAGTATGTTTTTGGAGTGTGAGAGGAAACCGGAGGAGCACCCAGAGGAAACCCACGCAAACACAGGGAAAACATACAAACTCCACACAGCTAAGGCCATGGTCGGGAATCGAACTCATGACCCCAGTGCTGTGAGGCAGAAGTGCTAACCACTAGGCCACTGTGATGAATGGAGAGGGGAGACATGGAGGAGGGGTGGTATTCTCAGCATTTGAACACGGAATGCCATACGCTTCTGTGGCCTTAAATGTCCAATGTGAAATTCCCATATCATTTTGTCCCATCCATCCATATTACACCCCAACCATGTCACAGACCAGAATGAATTAGCACTGCCAATGTCAAAAGCTGTATTAATACACTATAAATTTCATGGAATGGCGAAGTAAAAGTGAAATACAACATTGTATCTGTAGAATGTCACACAGCCTTGAAATGTACCTCAAAATTCAATTTGCACAAAATTTTTATGCAACTTTAGTCGTCTCTAGGAGAAAATTATTAAACATTTTCCTTTCTTCCATAAAAAATTGTTAAATGAAGCAATCGTTTTTAATGTAATACAATGTGCAGATCTATTTTCATATACATGTTCTCCAAGATTTGACAAGGCCAGTGATTTTTTGCACCATGATTGATACTTGAATTGTGTTTGTTTCCTTTAGCTGCTTACAATTACTTTAGGTGGTGTTCCTTGCCAAGTATGAATTAGGCACCTGAGTGGTCCTGCTGTGGCACCAACATCCAGAAGCTAAATTTGATATTCGAGACAAGAATATTTAAAAGCTAAGTGTGCATATGGGAACATGGAAGAGGGACAATGATGTAGGAGACTCTGCTCTGTCTAAAAGAATTGTTAACTGAGGAATTCACCCGGTGGGATGTGAAGGTTACCAGGTATGGTACTGTTTTTGCGAGTGTATTACTGTAATATAAACAGTAGGGTATTAAAGGTATCTGTGGGGCTTAGTGGTTGTTGCTGCATTTTTATTATTGAGTGTGTGGAACACTATGCAGTCCATGAGTGGTGTTTTTAATGGTATTTTCGAAGGTATTGGATATAATATCATGTGTGAGGTTTAGGGATATGTAGTTCTGTGCTAAAAGAAGGGTTTCAGGTCACTATGCTAAAATATATAGCTCCTCTTGGTCTGATCCCTGCTATGACTGATTCTCCTGAAAGCATCAGCAGTCCACCACTACATTCCTTTATCTGACCACTTGTAACAGAAAGCAGTTGTTGATGCCCCTTCATATGATTTTCCTATTCATGCTAATGATAAGTTAGTGAGGCATTAATTTATAGCATGTTTGAAAAGGCCCACCTTACTTGGAGACAGAATAGACAAGTCCAGCATTGGGCATTTGGTGTCTTTAGCAAGATTGGAATGCTGCACTAATTATTTTTATTATTATCATTAAATTGTTAGGCGCCACAAGGTATCCGCAGCGCCGCACACAGTACTAACAGTAGACTATACAGAGTGAAACCATACAGAACAATGAACAAAATGTACCAATACTTTAGAAACTTCGGCTAGTCATATGCAGTAAAAATGGGGCGGAAGAACAGGTATGGAGACAGGAGGGGAGGGGGCCCTACTCATACGAACTTACATCCTAAGGGAGGGTGCTAAGCACTAATGCTAAGTAGAGCTTTAAACTCCACGAAAAACTACATTTGAAATGTTGCGAGAAGTTATTTAAGTATGCTTGAGGTATGGTACTAGCTGAAAATTTTTTAGGAATTCGGGGAGAAGTTCTTACTGTTTATTGGAAAATATCTGGAGTATGAGGTTTGCTGTGCATTTTAATACAGTTGGTGTTATTGCTGGTTTTAATGAAAATTTTTTGCTCCTATACATGCACCCACACCACCCCTCAAGAAAACAGGGTCTACATAAATGATTCTCTACAATTCCAGAGTACATAGAAGAAAGAGAACAGTGACTGACAAAGGCAGAATATTCAGCAAGGAGAGAAACACAAGAAAATGATACATATAAATTTCCTTGTGCTGAAGATGAGTAAATGTGCTATGATATGCATTTCACTAGAAAAACGGTGGAAACCAAAGATGATCAGCACCAATGGACCAAATAAATAAATGGTAGAAGGAGTGAAGCTCCCAAACTTGCTTCTAATGTACGCTTGGTAAAATCAGGAATCCAGTGCAGAAGGACCAATCAAAAATAAAAAATAGAATATATAGTGTGTATTGTTTCCATAAAGTTCTCAAAAATATAAATACAATCCATGCACTCATCTCTTTAAAGTGATGTATCATGTAAGAAAATGTTACATTTCTCAGTGTTTAGTCTTTGCGATGGTATCCAAGTTCATATCCTCCTCAACCAATAGGGAAACAATAAAAACAACAGGAATGGTACTCATCGGATAAAGAAGAAAATGTCTGCCAAACGCGTTGAAGTGGAGGAGAGGAACAGAACATCGGAAAACATTTATACCAGAATAGGACTTTTGGAATCAAATTCACATTGGCCCTTGTTCTTCTTTATGCTTTAATGTTGAATACTCTTGTGAATGTATATGCTTACATTTGTCATTGTTCTGTATCATAAATGCTACACTATAAATTTAATTATTTATAAAAAAGTAAAACTATCAATGTAAACTATTAAGTTGCACATTTGGGGCCTGATTCATGTATGAACATATGTCCATTTGCATAGCGTATTTTGTGTGAAATAGCTCTATGTAAGCTCAGAAACAGACCTACGCCAATTAAAGCAATTGCATGTAATTTATGTCCGAATGCAAATGACACTTGCGATTGCCTACGACTTGAGAATCAGAAAGGGTTAGGGAAGGGGTGGACTAACGTAGGCCATGTACAGTAAGGGCACCCGGAGATGCTGCTGATTTATTCACCTTAAAGGGATGAGTGCATAGTATATACATTTCACTAGAACTTTTGTTTTATGTATTTTACATGCACTTATCTTACATGTTACATTTGAAATGAAATAAGAGAAACAGCTTGTGTGGATGAGCCCTAAGAGGATGTCATACAATTCACTCTGGGAGATGTCAGACCAGCCTTACTTAATACATTACATAGCAATCTTTAGATTACATTTAATTAGATTCATTTTTCTAGTTTTATGCACAGATGGAAACTATTAAGGACCACAATTAATTATACAGCAACTTACCGAGTACCTGTCTTTTAGAAAGATGACTTAAGCATTTTGGAATATATTTTCCTTTTGAAACACAATATTTCACCATTTATATACAATACAATATATTATTCCTAATGCAGCCATCTGTTATAGCTAAAGATCAACTGTATAAACACCCCATTGTGATTTAATTTTCAGAATCAGGATAGATTTCCTTATATTCACCCAGTAAGAACAATACTGCTAAATATGTTTCCCACAAACAATATTGCACACTTTTCACTCAAGTTTAAATAAAAACATCACCAACACACAGTTGAGGCAACAATTCAGTGGTCTGATCCAATATTCATAACAATTAAGCATTAATTTGTTAGGAATATCATTGTCATGTGTTATGCCACTTTTTCCTAAGGAATTGATAAGCTGAATGTAGCCCTTGTCCACAAAATATCTATATGTACACTTTAAGAATAATTTAAACAAAATTATAACAATTCTCTTGCAAAGCCATGTTCTAGTCAAACATATGCCATAACATATCATATCATGGCTTTGCTTGAGAATTGCTATAACTTGGGGACAGCACGGTGGCTTAGTGGTTATCACCTCTGCCTCATAGCACTGGGGTCATGAGTTCAATTCCCAACCATGGCCTTAGCTCTGTGGAGTTTGTATGTTCTCCCTGTGTCTGCGTGGGTTTCCTCCAGTTTTGTGGGGTCTAGGGTCACTTGGAGTAAGGAAAATGTTGCTAAGGTTATCTTATTAATTAGAGTCTTAGCATTGTTTGCAATAATAATGCTTAAATCTGTTTGTAAGTAAGTTGTATCTCCTTAAATCTAATAAAGCAGATATTTTGTGTTAATGTTTGTCTGAAATCAAGAATCTAAACACAAAGGAAATTACCTGAGCGCCTATGAATGTGAAACTTTGCAGAATCAAGAAGTAATGACAGCCTCAAGGACCTCTAATCACAGAATCGATAAGGAACTTGATGATATTTAGCATTTTTGAGATTACTAAGCTTGACCACTACTTTGTTTTATATCTAATTCTATGTTACAGAAACTTGTATTGACGTGATTGTTGTTTATAAAAATATGAGCTATTTCGATTAGTAAAGCAGTTCAGTTTGGACACCAGATTCTGTGTGGTTTCTTATTTCTGGGCTCCGATCGATCAGTACTGCTGCTACTACACTTGGGAACACTAGCACTGACTTTTCAATTGAAGGTAGTTAGTTGCATCTGTATAGGAAATATAGAAGGTTGCCCTGACAGTTTCTTCCCACACTCCAAACACATTCTAGTAGTTTAGTTGGCTGCTAATTGGCTGCTCTCTGATATTCAAATTGACCCTAGTGTCACAAACTCAGAGTATTTGCTTACTGGTTTTGGCACTACTCACCAAAGAGGCACGGAGTCTAACGTGTCCCAGGTCTTCGCCAGGAACCCCTGCAAGGAAGTATGGTCTTAGCTGCGGGAGACACGCAGGTCGCGGTCCTCAGAGGGAGCAACCAGTGAAGAGATAGGATGGAAGCGGTGTCAGGCAGGCTGGGTCAGAACCGAGAAATCGGGAGATGCCACAGGGAGAATCCAAATCCGTAGTCAGGGGCTAGCCGGGTCAGGAATCAGGAGCGCAGGAGAGAATGGTCAATCAAAGCCGAGGTCAATTCACATGGAGCACAGAATAGGGGTAGTCAGGAACAAGCCAGGTAATACACAGGAGTCACAGGAGGAAATACACAGCAATGCTGGAGCTAGGGTGAGACCTAATACTCTGGCACTCATTAGGTGCCAGAGTCTGAACTTTATAGGAGGAGAAGGGCGCAGGACTACCTAAGGCGGTGGTGACGCTGAACACCACCGCCGGATACTGTGGATGGCGTCCCGTTGCGGCCGTCTATGGGCAAAGACAAGCGTCCGCCCCAGTGCGGAGGACGCGACACAGGGACGGCGCATGACAGTACCTCCTCCCTCTATTTGTCAGATAGATCTCCCTTTGAGGAATTGTTTCAATAGACGTGGAGCGTGGAGATCTTCTTTATTCACCCAGGATCTCTCCTCTGGCCCGAAGCCTTTCCAGTGAGCCAAGAATTGATGCCGTCTGTGAAGGATACGTAAATCTACGATGCGGCTGACTTCGAATTCTTCGCCCACAGCAGTCCGAATAGGAGCAGGGTGACGGGGCAAGCGATGAAATTTATTAAGGATTAGTGGTTTGAGGAGCAAAACATGAAACACATTGTGGATCCTTAGAGAGGAAGGCAGCCGGAGTCTATAGGTTACCGGGTTGATAACATGAGTAATAGGGAAAGGGCCAATATAACGTGGAGCCAATTTCTGAGAGGGTACTCGAAGTTTGAGGTTGCGAGTAGACAATCAGACCTTGTCATGGACCTGAAGCAAGGGAATATAACTTCTCTGACGATCAGCACCTTGCTTGTAACGTTGGGAAATCTCCTGGAGTTTGATTTTGGTCATTGACCAGATGCAAGAGAAGTCCCGAGTCAGGGTATCAGCAACGGGAACCGGAGATGGAATATGGCTGGAGAAGTTAGGGAGGGTGGGTTGGGTTTCATAAACAACAGAGAAAGGAGAGGAACCTGAGGATTCGTGATGGTGAAAATTATGCGCGAATTCTGCCCAGGGTAGGAGACTAGACCATTTGGATTGGTTCTCTGATGAAAAACATTGTAAGAAGACTTCCAGATCCTGGTTGACGCGCTCTGTCTGGCCATTGGTTTGAGGATGATAGCCAGAAGAATATTTAAGATCGGAACAGAGTGTCTTACAAAAGGCCTTCCAGAACTGTGACACAAATTGGACTCCACGATCCGAGATGATTTCACGAGGACAGCCACGAAGCCTAAAGATTTCTTTGATGAAGATAGTAGCCAGTTGAGATGCAGATGGAAGAGCAACCAAGGGTACGAAGTGGGCCATCTTAGAGAATCTGTCAACCACAACCCAAATAGTAGTAAACCCGTTGCTAACAGGAAGATCGGTGATGAAATCCATAGATATGTTTTGCCATGGAAGATCAGGAATAGGAAGCGGTTGCAGAAGACCAGAAGGTGCTGACCTAGGGTTTTTACAACGGGCACAAGTTGCACAGGAAGCCACAATCCTCGAACATCGGAATGTAAGGTTGGCCACCAAAATCGTTGACGTAGGAACTCATATGTCTTCTTGACTCCAGCATGTCCAGATAGTTTAGAGGAGTGTGCCCACCGTAGGGCTTTGGGTCGCAAATTCGGTTCTAAGTAGGAGCAACCTCTGGGGGGTGTTTTAGCAGAGGTTCCGGTAAGGGCAATAATACTGGTGGGGGTGATGATGGGTAGCAGCTCCGAGGGAGCAAATAGGTCAGAATTGTCGAATGAGCGGGAAAGAGCATCTGCCCGCACATTTTTGGAACCAGGATGGTAGGTCAAGATTAGGTTGAACTGAGAAAAAAAAGAAGCCCAACGTGCCTGACATGGGTTGAGACACCATGTTTCACTAATGTAGAGCAGATTTTTATGGTCCGTTAAGACCGTCACAGGATGACGGGAGCCTTCCAGGAGGTGGCGCCACTCCTCCAGGGCAGATTTGATCGCGAGGAGCTCCTTGTCACCGATGCCGTAATTCTTTTCATGACTCAAGAATCTTTTAGAAAAGAACCCACAGGGGAGATGTGGGCTAAGTGCGGATTTCTGGAACAGGACTGCCCCAATACCAACAGCGGAAGCATCAACTTCTAGAAAAAAAGGGTTTTAGTTGGTCCGGGTGGGAGAGAACGGGGGCAGACATAAAGGCCTGTTTCAGGCGGTCGAAAGCCTCTAGGGCGTCAGGAGGCCAACTCTTAGGATTGGCCGATTTTTGAGTCAAGGCAGTTATTGGAACGATTAGAGAGGAAAAGTTCTTGATGAACTGCCTGTAGTAGTTGGCGAACCCAATATATCTTTGGATGGCTTTGGTACCCTAGTAACGGCTGATATCTTCTGCGGATCCATGCGCAATCCAGAGCCTGAAATGATGTATCCAAGAAAAGGAATCTGCTTGACCTCGAAGATACATTTTTCTAGTTTACAGTACAGTTGGTGAGTACGTAAACGTGATAAGACCTCCTTCACATGACACCGATGGGAAATAATATCCTGTGTCAAAGTCGTATAATTGGATGAACGAAAGTATATTGGTTTAATATTGGTTTGCCGGGCGTATTGCGAAGCGTACGCCACGTGTTACGTGGCGTGGTGCGTTCGCACGGTAAAATACGCACGCACACACTCGCATTACAAAAGCGCTACCAATAGATCGCAAGGTTTGCTAATAATTAGTATTGGTAGGCAGTGTGATCCAATCGCACCGTTAGTGCGAATTGGTAAAGCAGCTAGGAGGAATTATACTGGAAAGGCAGGTTGATTGTATCGACTTTGCGCTCCCAGCGATAATAAACTCAGCAGATTTTGTGGTTGAGCCAGGGTATCGAGGAGCTGATAGCCCTTGGGGCCCACAGTGATATTTCTGTATTAGGGATCCTCGCCTGGTGCGAGAAAAGCGAGTGAACGCGGCTAAAGGAAATACGTTCACCGAGCATTATAGATTTCTAGCGGTGAGTATAGCACCAGAGTTGAAATTATTGGGTGGAAAGAACAGAGCATTGCGGTGTGTCTGTATTTCACATTTGGCCGGAAGGAACAGAGCATTGCGGTGTGTCTGTGTTCCGGGTAGAAGGTATATTGTTCAACATGGGTGCTAGGCATACGCTAGAGATTGCCAATTTACTGCCTAAGGAAGGTCTTATTGAGTCAGCGAGATTTCTCATGTGTGCAAAATATGGTGCATACGCAACTGTGTATTGTGACACGTGGGTCAAAATGACCAAAGATTGTGATAGGCCTTTCCCAACAATAGGAAGTTTTAATGCAGAGGTGCTAAATACCGTAAAAGATAGAGTACGGTTGATTAAGTCAACGAAAGTGAGAAATGCACATAATCATTGTTTAAAATCGTGGCAAATGGAAGGTAACACGTGGCAGAGCAGCGAACGCACAGCGAAAGTGAGTGTAAGGAAAAACACGTGTTCAGCGGAAGTAAGCGTACCGTAAAACAAGCATTCCGGAAGTGTGCGTTGCAAAGCGTGGCGAACTCAGCGCAAACACGCCCCCGATAAATTCGGTCGGGGTGGGAAGTACAGCCAATACCAAAAATGTAAAAACTGTAACTAGTAAGTTGTATGTTGTTTTAAGTAACGTTAAAAGTAATGTTTCAGGACAAAGAAGAGGAACGGTCCCACCAGCAGGGACAGCTGCTGAAAGTGGTGAGAATAATGAAAAGGTTAACACAGGGGGAGACATCCATTGTACTGCAGCAGCAATTTCAGCAACTAGTTTTAGTGATTTGGTAGACTTACATCCTGTCTGCACAACAGCAGTTCCCAATGGGAAAGCAGACAGGAATAGTGATGTTCCCTTAAAACATGTAGCAAAGCATGATCCATGCACTAGGTCTGAAACATTTTCAATTTTGTCTGATTTCCTAGGAAAGATTTGACCAAATGTCAGCAGTTTATTAGATATTATGGTAATGTGTATGAGCCAACTAATAACGATTGGCGAGTATTATTGAAGGCCTGTCTTCCTCTCAATACTGATATACAAAAGTTCATTAAGGATTGTATGTTGGAGGAGGATGAATCCTTAACCGAGGATGATAATCAGGACAATATTAAACAAATAATCACACGGTTGGCCACATATTTCCCAGTGATAGTGGACTGGAGTAAAATTTTTAGTATCCAGCAAAAAGATAGTGAAAATGCAACAGACTACTTTTGCAGGGCTCTGATGGAGATGGTCAAATATACTGGGGTACCAGACATAAAAGATAATGAAGATTACAGAGAGGTTGCTGTTCACATTCTAATGGATGGACTCAGGGAAAACTTGAAAAAAAGGGTGCAAACTTCATTACCATACTGGAGAGGAAGTACTGTAAGTGTTCTCAGGGAGTCAGCTATAGAACATGATAGAAGTATGAATAAACAGAAAGAGACACTAAGTGATAGGGTAATAATAGTAAGTATCCAAGCACTAGAGGGACTGCACACACGACCACCAGCATACAACCCACATAATAAGAAACATAGAAAAATCAGGTGTTTTAAGTGTAACAAAGAAGGCCATTTCGCAAGAGATTGTAAAAAAGAAGAGAAACAACATGAGTTGAGAAAGTGTTTTAGATGCACTAAAATGGGACACCAAGCACAGGACTGTACAATGACAAAAGCGGAAGCAAAGAGACTTGGCCCATCTAAGGGGGAATCACATAGACACCCACAGAGACGGCGTTCATTTATGTTGTGAAATGTTTGTTTTCCTAAATTGCTAGCCGACGGCAAAGAATAGAAATGTTTGTTGTGTTTGCTGTTTTAAGATAACTATCTTGTTTTTCTTCTCACAGGTAAAGGGGACACAAAAGGAGTATAGACTTAGTGATCAAAAGGGGAGATAGAGAAATAGAAGAATCACTCTTGAAAGACAAATTAACAATAGACAATTGGAACACTCTTTTGTTTTAGGCTGCAGTGTCTCATGATAATTTGTTTGGCTGAGAATCATTATCCAACAATGAAGTATGTACATACTTTGCTCCAAAATATCGTTTTATGTATTTCAGAGAAAATATGAGTCACTAAGAGTACATTTTTACATTTCTCTATTATAAGTTAGGAAAGTCCGTTGAAAAGGTATGTAGTCAATGAGATACCGAGTTCTTACTGAACAAATGACGGACGACACTGGATGGCACTGTTAAGACCCCCTAGTCAAGTATGGGGAGGGGTCATAGTTAGCAAATAGCTAAGGGGAACAGTGGAATGAATACAGCCATTTCCCCATAGAGTCAGAGTCCAATCCAGCTGTCATTTTGTTGTAAAAATCTCCCTTTCTACATGTATGTTTGTATTCAAACCTTTGTATTCCCATCATTCATTGCTTTCCTATTTCTCATTCTTTACACAAACGCTAGTCTCTCCCCCTACCTCTCTCTCTCTCTATCTCTCTCTCTCCCTCTCTCCCTCTCTCTACCTCTCTCTCTCTACCCCGCTCTCTCTCTCTCTCTCTCTCTCTCTCTCTCTCCCTCTCTCTCTCTCTCTCTCTCTATCTCTCCCTCTCTCTCTCTCTCTCTATCTCTCCGTCTCTCTCTCTCTCTCTCTCTACCCCTATCTCTCTCTCTCTCTCTCTGCTCTGGTAGAGATAAAATCAGACACAGTCTCAACAATGGGGCTAAAACATATTTATGTTTTTACATAAGACAAATTCAGAGATACACACACTAGATTGACATGAGTTACAGAAACAGTCAGGGGTTTTGTTTTCATGTGTATAGAAACTGCTGATTTTAAGCAGAAAGGTTCTGTTGTGGAAATACGATTCATGTGTTATAGATTGCATATCTGTTTTGTTTTTTGTTTTGGCTCGTGCCTCCTGTACAAAAATGTGCCTTTATATGGATGCACAAAGGGTGGGCAGGACAGGAGGACAGAAGAATGCTAGAGGTTAGGCATACAGATATGCATCTCTGTATAGAACATTGGAGTAGGATTTTTACCACAAGATACGACATAATGTGAAATCCTAGAAAATGTAGAATTTTCATGTTTTATATTTTTTCACTGTTAGACAGGCATGTACTGGATACTGTTATATTTGAAGAAAGTGTTATAGAAAGAGACCCCTTTGCCTTTTTCTAGTCTAGAGGGCGATGTTGAGGTGACTGAGAAATCGTTTTATAGCAATACCAGCACATGATTAGGACACTACATAGAGGACTTTAGACAGTGACACAGTTACCAACTGAAGTAGCTGCTAGTAAGGTCCACACTTACACGCACAACCATACAGGGCTGTCACACCAGAGAGAACATAGCTGTCAAATAGACAGCAGGGTTTTATGTGACAGCTAACAAATCTATGTTTTGTTTGTTTTTCGTTGTATTGTTTTAGTTTTAAAAAGGTGAACACACACACACATGCACGCATACACATATTGGTTAATATAGGAAGATTTGTGTTACCCGGGGGATAAACTGTCTGGAAGGTGAAGAGATGTGGTGAGGAGTCTGGTGGACTCTGGAGAGATGGACAAGGTAGACCAATAGAGCCATCCCATATCCCTCCTGCTGATGGGTTTTCCTCCAGGTAAAACAAATACACGTCATCCAATTACCACCATATAGGATCCTCAAGTATACACAGGTGTACCAATGAAATATGTCTGGGTAGAGGTGTATTGAAATGTGTCTAATGTATTACTGTATCATTCTTAAAGCTTTTGTTATTTAATGTGATAGTCCTAGAGTTATAATAGATAATAGGGGTATTCATGTTATTGATAATAGATATAAAATGTATGAGTAGTGGTAACAAATCACATACTTTCAGTTAGCCATAAACCAGTGTGAACATAAAGTAGTGGTACTCGGTAGAATGAATTGAATAGAATAAGAGTTGGAACTTGATTGAAGTGCCACTAGTCCTTTCCCGCTACCAAAAGATCACCCCTGGGCAGACGCCTAACCTGTCAGTTTTTGAAATGTTCTTGACCCCTCGTGAGATGAGATTGTAACTGGGAGGCTAGGCTAGAACTTGAGAGAAGGTAAATAGTGAGACAGCAACCGAGAACGTCCAAAACACTGTTTCCTGAAAGGTCACACTAACTGTCAGGATGTTGGATCAGGAGAGTAAGTTGTGGAGCAGAAATCTCTTAAGCTTAGGTTATTTGCCAGACAGGTACCAGGTATAGGCTACCAGCCTCACGGCTTCAAGGAAGTATGGTCTTAGCTGCGAGAGACGCGCAGGTCGCGGTCCTCAGAGGGAGCAACCAGTGAAGCGATAGGATGGAAGCGGTGTCAGGCAGGCCGGGTAAGAACCGGTCTCTCAAATCAGGAGATGCCACAGGGAGAATCCAAATCCGTAGTCAGGGGCTAGCCGGGTCAGGTATCAGGAGCACAGGAGAGAATGGTCAATCAAAGCCGAGGTCAATTCACAGGGAGCACAGAATAGGGGTAGTCAGGAACAAGCCGGGTAATGCACAGGAGTCACAGGAGGAAATACACAGGAATGCTGGAGCTAGGGTGAGACCTAATACTCTGGCACTCATTAGGTGCCAGAGTCTGAACTTTATAGGAGGAGAAGGGGGCAGGACTACCTACGGCGGTGGTGACGCTGAACACCACCGCCGGATACTGTGGATCGCATCCAGTGACGAAGTGACGACCGGCCGTCTATTGGCAAAAACAAGCGTCTGTCTCTGTGCGGAGGACGCGACACAGGGACGGCGCGTGACACCTAGTCTCTGTGTGTGTGTGTGTGTGTGTGTGTGTGTGTATCTTAGGGAATTTCGACTGTAAGCTCCAATGGGGCAGGGACTGATATGAGTGTGTTCTCTGTACAGCGCTGAGGAATTAGTGGTGCTATATAAAAAGCTGATATTGATGATAACATGCAACATTATACATTTGTCTATAGGATCTAATATAGTCATGTAATATATACAAAAACGTGTATGAAGTTGAGAAATACAGTATTGTAGGTGGAAGAATCTGTATATAAAAGACTTGAATTAGACCCTATATCCCTGTTGGTGTTTTTCGTATTTGAGATGATATGTTTATAGACATATCTTGTGTATCTATGTGATTTGTGTATATAGTTGTTATAGCCATTATTCATTTTAATGTTACACATTTACAATGGGCAATAGTCCATCCATGTCTTTTGATTTAAATCAATAATGCACTTTTACTTTTCACGTGACAGCAGGTGTTACATAGTGAACATACAATGACGGTATTATTGGATGATTTTGTGTTTTGCTATTTAACACACTTTATTGGCTGATTTGAAGGTCACATTAGATGTTCTTCTTGAACATGAATGTTTGTTTCTCATATGCAGCAGAACAGCTCTTTGTTTTGAGTCTTGATTTGTTTGCAGTTATTTTTCTTGGACCATTTGTAAAGAGCGGTCGTTTGTAGCGATCTTCTGTCAGTACACACAGATGTGATACATCAAGATTATTAGAAAACAACTGCATTTGGATTTGTAATGCAATCCTGTTCACATTGCAGATATTTTGGTAAAGATTCATCTGCACGCTGAAAATGTTAATGTAATTTATATCAAAAAAAAAATTCACTTCATTCACAAGACCTGTTTGTGTGTATATATATATATATATATATATATATATATATACGTATATATATATTTATATATTTATATATATATATATATATATATATATATATATATATATATATATATATACGTATATATATATATATATATATATATATATATATATATATATATATATACATATATACACAAAATGAATGCAATTAAATAAGTTAAAGACAAATGATAGATGTATAGTTATGATGACCATATGCTAATGACTATTATTTTATATACTGAAATAAACAGAACTATGATGTATCTATGGTGATGTGAATATTGACACAGGTAGTGAAGCACCACTCAAATGTTGATTACCAGTTAGAAAATATATAATTTCATATATATATATATATATATATATATATATATATATATGTGTATATATATATATATATATATATATATATATATATATATATAATAGAAATGCTCAGGCTAGGTTTTCTGAAAACCGGACCCACCTGAACTTAGGGGGTCTGAGTAGGCTCGCGAGCTGGCTCATTACTTTTGATCATCCTCGGATCTGAATTGAGGCAAAACGTCATTGTTGCGTTGTCGGATCTCATGGGTTTTGGATTCCATAATTACCTCCCTCTCCAGGAGATCCAGTGCCATTGCTCACATAGAAACAGGGGCAGCAGTGTTCTTGTCACTCTCCAGTCTCCAGTGACATTGCTCATACAGAAACAGGAGGGGTAGCAGTGTTCTTGTCACTCTCCAATCTCCAGTGCCATTGCTCACATAGAAACAGGGGCAGCAGTGTTCTTGTCACTCTCCAGTCTCCAGTGACATTGCTCACTGCCATTGCTCATACAGAAACAGGAGGGGTAGCAGTGTTCTTGTCACTTTACAAAAATTGACTGGAAATGATTGGAAATTAATATTATTGAGGTTAATAATAATAATGTAGGGATTAAAAAAGAGCCATAAAAATAGGGATTTTTAGAAAAAAATCGGGATCCAAAACCAAAACACGCGAGGGCGGTTTTGCTAAAAGCAAAACACGAAGTTAATCCAGATCCAAAACCAAAACATGGGTCTCAGTGAACATTTCTAATATAAAATAGTAGTTATTTGCATATGGTCTTCATAACTATACATCTATCTTTTGTCTTTCACTAATTTAATTGCATTCATTTTGTTTTGCATGGCATCATGGAACACATTTTCAAAGAGGATGACATTACTCAAGAACCTTGCTTGTTGAGCACAAACAGTTTCACCAGGAAACCACAATCAGAAGAACACAATTTTTTTGCTGGCAAAACTACTAATTGGAAGTTAAGCTGCAATTTAAGAATAGCACACAACACTAGTTTATTTAGCATCAGTGTGTTTTCAAAAAGCTTTAGTTTTCCTCTTTTAATGTTGTCCAAATACCTGTGATCAGTTACCGAAACAACCTTCACTACAGGTACAGGCTGCTTCAGGATCCAGAGGTGAGGGCCAGGTTATCACTGCTCTTCTGGGCACAATCAGACCTTAATTGCGCATGTGCTCTAAGTGCAGAGCATAGTCTCTTCTCAGAATGTGTGCATCAGCACATGCACAGTGAATTATGAAACAGAGCTTCATTCATTGACTGTATGAAGCCCACATGTTCAGTAGAGTACAGTGGGGGCCTCTGGAGGGGCGGACAAGAATCACCTGGACTTCACCCAAATTTTTCTATGGGGCCCAAAAATTTACTGTTTTGTCCCTGTCTGGTGTAGTTTTTCACTGCTTGAAAGAGCTCCTCATAAGGTTGTAGATGTGCAAAATCAAGATATTTAAACCGAACTGTCACTCTCTTTATTGTGCGTTGGAATTATGTCCTGAACAATGTCTATCAATCTAGTTATAGTGTCTATCCATGTAGGAACCCTTCAGAATCCATCCAAAGCATTTTGTTAATAGATACAGAATCACACATCCCTTCTGAATTTTCAGGCATTTCTCTGTTCTTCAGTAGGTCAGAAACAATAAAGCATTCTTTTTTTATCCCATTCAAATTATTTTCTCTGAATAAATGTAGTACTGTCTGCACATCTATCAACATGTAGACAGAATGCAATGGAAATGTACTAATAAAAACTCTTTTTAAGTGTCTAGATAGTTATATTACTTAGAAATGTTAATGAATACATAACATTTAAAAGCCTTAGTGTTGGGTTTTAATCCCTCATAAGGATATATTTTTTGTATAATAAACAGAGATTGAAAAATATCTCAAATATAAATCCTAGCTGTAATTAAAATACACTGAAAATCAAACATGAAATAGTCCTAAATATTTAAAAATGTGCCTATCTGCATAGTGAAGTGGGGATTTATTTCAGCCTAAATACGGAAATTTAATTGGGCTCATCCAGGTATAATATTTGCTTAAGCTGTATGGTTTAGTTTTGCCTGACTAGTAAATACAGAAACTTTAACAACTCATACCATTAATATGTTATATCCAGGGATATGGAAATTGCTCATTTTTTTTTTCCAAATAACAGTATTACCAAATCACATATTAAATAAAGAGCATAATTTTTTTCTATAAAATACTGTTTTTTTTATATCCAAAAGCTCACTAATGTTCTTATAGTTATTAAGATTTTTATCTTAGAAAAGATCCGTTAAGTAGTCCAATATGCTAATCATGTGTTTTTTTCTTTAGTCTAAATCTTGCAGCAGTCTTATTTTCGACTATAGCAGACGATACAGTAATGAAGCATTTCTGCAATGTCTATTTTAAGTATTCCAAACAAGATTGTAAAGACATACATTTATGAAGAATGATGTTCAACATGAACTGCATTCAACATCCTATGAGAGAGGTGACAGACAGGGAAAATACACAGAAGGCTAGATTTACTAAAGTATTATTTATTAGAACTATGAAAAAACTATACAAGCTCAAGCTTTTCCAAATGGCCTCCTTTTATGCCAAGATTTCAAGCTTGGATTTCCCTATCTCACTTTTCATATTTTGCCATGATTTTGGCATAACCTCATTATTTTATTGATATTATACTAAGATGCTCACAGGTTTGTGCATTGTGAAAAAGAATTATTACAAATGACTTTGTCAGGTTAAGATTTCAGTCACAACACTGACTTTGTTTGCAGCTGTCTTGGTAGCCAATTAAAAAGCCTCAGTGATAATTGAGATTAAAAGGAAATAATTGTGCTATTTGGGCACGATATTACAGTGACGTTTAATAGAACCGGCATACAAGAGCCAGTATATATTGTCAAGAAAACTGTGTATGACAAGCACAAAAATAGTCAACAATAGTACAAAATTATGTACACAACATACATTTTAGTTTTGATCTATTTAAGGATTTTTTCCACCCCCACCTTCTTTTCCCTTTCCCCTCACCAAGCACTGACCACCTCCTCTTTCTCTATTGCACAATGCTCTGCATTATACTCCCTGCTCTGAGAGTTCTCCTTCCCCTATGACCAGAATTTCATTCTGAGGCCACATATGATGGCTGCTTACATGGCATTCAAGGACTTATTGAGATTTTGGCAGAACCCTGGGGCAGCATGGTTAACAACTATACAAGAGCCAGCAGTTGAGGTCTCTTCATCTACTAGACCCTGTTATAGCAGTTGCTACCTCTGCTACCCCCATAGTTGTGTACTTGTTTTTCAAAATGTCTCTAGTACCTATTGTCGGTTATTCTACAGAGTCTCATGATTTTGTCTACTTTATATGAGTGGCATATTTGGATTCGCAACAAAACAACTCTTATGTAACTTGATCTGCTTAATAGTTTCACAAAAGAATGTGCAGTGCAATAAGCTTTTCTAGTACCACTATTACTAATACTACCAAAACTGAATTTACCCACAATTTTTAATGTTTTATTACAGATTTAAGATTAAAAAATGCAGCATGGTAAAACTAGCGTTAACCTAATTGAACAACATAGTAAGACTTTTCAAGGGTAAGAAATGGGAAAGTGTAAAAGTTGTATGACAGAGTGGAATACATTTGGCAGGGATTTCTATAATATATGGAAACCATTCATTATGGAATAATTTATTAGATAATTATTGGACAAGTGACATGCTAAATGACAAGCAGACCAGACATTGTAGTAATTGTATATGTGTCCAAGCAAAGTTGCAAAGAATTCCATATTGTAGATACAGTTATTCTTCTGTATTAACATATTTATGTAGCAGGACACATAATTTGTTTTATTAAATTCTCTTTAATATTCTGTTAATTCAAATGGATTTTGAGCAATACCTGTGCTGCCAATCATCATCATCATCATCATTTATTTATATACCACCAACATATTTTGTAAAGTTTTACAATTGGGATGTACTCTAGGTGCACAGAGCATTGATGGGCAACGCATACACTTCATATCTAACTTTCAGAAGGGCCACACATTTATCTTACTCTTAGAAATAAGTTAAAACAATATATTTAAGGCAGCATGGTGGCTTAGTGGTTAGCACTACTGCCTCACAGCACTGGGGTCATGAGTTCGATTCCCGACCGTTATTTATCTGTGTGGAGGTTGTATGTTCTCCCCGTGTTTGCATGGGTTTCCTTCGGGTGCTCTGGTTTCCTACCACACTCCAAAAACTTTCTAGTAGGTTAATTGGCTGCTATCAAATTGACCTTAATCTCTCTGTCTGTGTGTATGATAGAGAATTTAGACTGTAAGGTCCAATGGGACAGGGATCGATGTGAATGAGTTCTTTGTACAGCGCTGCGGAATTAGTGGCTCTATATAAATAACTGGAGATGATGAGGCTTCCCCACATGCCCCCACTCAGCACTCACTGGGAGTAGCAGTGACCAAGCACTACTAATCTAATAAGCAGAAAGTATGAGAAAATTCGAAACGCAAACCCAGCAGTAATAAAAGCAGTGGCGCACGCAGGGGGGTTTCTGAGTCTCTAGAAACCCCCCCTGTGCTAACTAAGTGGCCACTGTCCTATACAGCAGCCGCGGCGCTGTCAAAGAAGCGTCCGCGGCGGTGCTGTATTGTATACAGCACACCGCAGACGCTTCTTAGACAGCGCCGCGGCTGCTGTATAGGACAGCAGCAGCTCTCTCTCGTTTTTTTGGGGTTTTTTTTTTGGGGGTCAGCGGGGAGAAACCCCCCCCCCCCCCCCCCGACAATCCTCCGTGCACCCCTGAAAAGGGTTAGATTTTTAATCAATAACTTAAGAAGGACTTCACACACCTTTGCTTGTAGAAAAAAGTATTTTTCTTCTCCAGACATTATGGTAAAACTTACATCATTATGGGAGACTAGTGAAAATAGACAAGGTCTATTGTTTGCTAATTTTGTTGGTCAAATTTTCAATAAACACTGCTCTATGTTTGTGACAATCTGGAATAATTACTATTTAAAAGTTTGAGTCTGTGAAATGTATTACTTTACTCCACTTAATATAATGTACTTATTTGGACAAGAGATTTAAAACATATTTGAATTTCTTTACCAGAGCTAATCATTGAATTGCAATATTTGGTAATCAGAGTTGAATTTTCCTTATGCTTAATTTTAAGATGTGCAGTATAAAATGTATTAACCCAGCTACTAATGTAAAAATAACCTGTTTTGGTATACATTCAGAATTTATCTCTTTGTAAAGCAAGTTACAAAGTCACTAAATTAGTAAGGTTGAAACAAACGTCCATCTAGTTCAAGCAGTTTTTAATTGTTTTGATACAGAGGAAAGCAAAACCCCCATTGCGGCATTATAATGTTAGCCTAACAGGATAACATAAACTAATCCCTAATCCCAAAATATGACATTTGGTTAAATTCTATAGATCAATCACCCCAGTAGCGCCCTCTACTAATTATAGCTACAGGTACCATTCATTTCCTGTAAGAAAACCATCCAATCCATTTTTATTTTTTTTAATTGGCTACCACTACCTCATATTGCATGGAATTATACAGTTTATAGCTTATACAGCAAATAACCTCTTGTTACAATGATAGTGAAATCTTCTGTTTTTGCATGTGCAATTGATAACCTATTAGCCTTTGTCGAAGTTGTATAATTGGATGAAAGAAAGTATATTGATTAATATTGTTTGATTGCGATTGCTATCAGTACGCCACGTGTTACGTGGCATGACACGATTGCATGAGAAAACACGCATGCATACACTCGCACTTTCACATTCATTTATTTATATATTTCAGATTTATAATGGTTCCATTCCTTAGTCGTTTATGAGCAGATGTTATTTGGTTTATAGTTATATATTATAAGGTTATATGTACACTTTAGTGATATTTTAAGTTCAGGTCACGGGAAGTATGTCATGTTTAGTATTATTCTAATCCTCAATTTATTCGCAGACATCCAGTGCAATCGCCAAACAGAACGCACATTGCGTATGGTAGTTATAGATTGTAGGGAATAAATGATAAGAATGAAATTGTCTCTGTAGTGTAAATAGACTAGTTTAAACTGGATTCTGGGCGGGAAAATTGGAGTCATCATCTGGAGAGCAGACCCCCACCCTTGAAATGTTGACCCCCACCCTTGGAGGGAGTTGTTTGAACTGGCCTATGACCTGCATTACACTGGACCCTCCTGAAGCCTGGACCTATAGAAGCAAGCCACATCATCTGTATTGTTTTCTCTGTATCACTAAGTGTATATATATATACAGCTCCCTGGGACCAGCTAAAACAGTCTTCTCTGACCACAGTCTTCTGGCCTGAAGTACTGTAGCTGGTACCAGCGGAGCGCTGCTGAGCGCAGCGGACGCAGCGTATGAATGTATGTATAATATATCGACTGTACTGTACTTTACTTATTTATTGAACTGCTAAACTTTTGGTTATGCTAAATAAATTACTTGTGCTTCGGAACCACACAAATCGCTTACACAATGCTTATTGAAAAATGATGAAAATACATTAATACCTTCTACATGGTCCGTTGTATGAAAAGTTCATTAGACAAATCATTATATTACCTTAGAGAAACTTATACATATTACTTAGACCACCTCTGTGGTTTTTCCAAAATAAGCATTTCTTATTTATTGAACCTTTCTTTATAATTTAACATTTCCATTCAATTTATAAATGAGGTTACCCACCTCTTAATCCTTTCCATTTCTCTTATGTCCTTCTTACAATGTGGAGCGTAAAACTGTACACCGTATTATAGATGTAATTTAGCTAGTATCTTATACAATGCTAACTTATTTTCAAAATAAAATTGCTCAAACTCTCACTTATAATAACCTGAACTCATCAATTATTTTTGCATTCATCAAAAGTCCATCGCCAGAATACCAAAAGCACAAAAATAGTTGAATAAACTATGCTGAGAGTCTACAGATGTATCATGCATGTGTGGTGATTTAACAAGACTGATTGACAGAGTCATTACTATCTCATTTATAACCTAAACTCAATGAAGCAATTACAAATCAGTGTACTTTCCCATCTAGCACATACAGGAATCCATTTGCATACAAACATGTATAGAATGTCTCTCAGAGAAATGCATCTATGGTAAGCAGAAATGTCATACCTATATTAAAGCCATAAATTAAGCAAAAGAGGGGAAAACTCTCACAGATTGCACCTATAGCAAGACATCATATCATTCAGGGCAACCCACCCTAATTTTAATTACTCCAAAGGGATGTCACTAAGACGTTTATAAAGCACCTATGGTTATGTCTATCTTCCCAACTCCAGTGGCACGTCAGTCACTGTAATGTACAATAGCAAGAACAAAAACTAAGGTACTCTACTATAAAGTCACCAAATTATGATAACTAAGCTTATATACACAAGCAGCACGTGGCTTTCTCCACACTGATCTCACTCACTGTACAGTTTAACCCCTAATCTTCTAATTACTGTCATACTAAATAATGTTTAATGAAGCAGATTCCTTCCATTAGCAATCCATATGAAGTAGACTCTAAGGGCATAAAACACACAGGGGTATATTTACTAAACTGCGGGTTTGAAAAAGTGAAGATGTTGCCTATATCAACCAATTAAATTATAGCTGTCATTTTGTAGAATGGACTAAATAAAGGACAGCTAGTATCTGTTTGCTGTAGGCAGCATCTCCACTTTTTCAAACCCACAGTTTAGTCAATATACCCCATAAAGTCCATAAAATAGTTACTTTATCTACCAATCCTTTTTTTATCATAATATTTAGTTTGAGTGTATAAAGACTCTACATAACATTGCATCTGCCCCCCCCCAAATAGAATATTTCCTGCCATTTTGCCTAAGAACACAGCCATGAATAAAGAATGGTACCAAAACATCCTTCAAGAGCAACTTCTCCCAAACATCCAAGAGCAGTTTGGTGATTAACATTGCCTTTTCCAGCATGATGGAGCACATTGCTATTAGGCAAAAGTGATAAATAAGTGGCTCGGGGATCAAAACATCGAAATTTTGGGTCCATGGCCAGGAAACTCTCCAGACCTTAATCCCATTGAGAACTTGTGGTCAATCCTCAAGAGGTGGGTGGACAAGCAAAAACCCACAAATTCTGACAAACTCCAAGCATTGATTAGGCAAGAATGGGCAGCCATCAGTCAGTATGTGGCCCAGAAACTGATTGACAGCATGCCAGGGCGAATTGCAGAGGTCTTCAAAAAGACGGGTCAACAAGGCAAGTATTGACTCTTTCCATAAACTTGTAATTGTCAATAAAAGTATTGACACCTATGAAATGCTTGTAATTTTACTTCAGCATACCATAGCAACATCTGACAAAAAGGTCTAAAAAGACTGAAGAGGCAAACTTTGTAAAAAACAATATTTGTGTAATTCGCAAAACTTTTGGCCATGACTGTATACACATACTCTCCCTCTAGACCTAGTATATTATGTGGAATAGTATTGAACACTTTTGCAAAATCTAAAAATATCACATCAAATCACATACTAATTGCAGTACCATGCTCCAGGTTTTAATCTTACAAGCTTAGGCTCTTTTGTGAAACTATTATAAAATTATTTTCTGTATAACATTGTATACTATAATATATGCTACTGTGATCATCTTGTCTATCGTTTGTTATTTGTTTCTTACTCATTTTAAACCAGCAAATAAAGCTTTAGATCAGCCATTGGTTCTCCAAATTCCCTACTGGATGATCACTGGCTATTTAATCACTTCAGCCTCACACTAACTGCACCTTCTTTGTTTTAACAAGTTACATTTACTGGTGAGCATAGGCTATTGCTGTGAAACCTATTTCCTGGACTTTTAATCATCGTTTGTGTATACAGACAAAAAACATTTTTTAATCTTCTTATTTTTCCTTGTATTTTTTTTTTTTAGTTATCTAATATTTGAGAAATTCTAATATTGTTACTTGGCAACCTCTACCTCATATTGTAAGGAATTGCACAGCTTATAGCTTATACATCAAATAACCTCTTGTGATAATGATGGTGAAATCTTCTGTTTTTGCATTTGCAATTGATGACCTATAATCCTTCTGCATGGTCTGGTGTATGAAAAGTTCATTAGACAAATCTTTGTATTACCTTGGTTACCTCTTCCATATTGCTGAAGCTCTCTTGGTTCCTTCTTTGAAGGAAAAATTACTCCCATCCAGTCCCTATCTCTGTTCTGTCATCTCCAAAAATAAAAATATTGACAGAAATTGTCCCTCACCCTAGACTATACCAAAACTCTTATCCATTACTAATCTCTTGCTTTGACTCTTGTAATCTCCTCCTTTCTTGACTCTCATTGTTCCCATCCACAGAACCAGTCGGTCAATCCCTACTGTTTCACCATACCAAACAGAATCCAATTCATACTACTCACCCTCACATACAAAGCCTTTGCCAACACTTCCCTCTTCCCTATTCTCACTGGTTACAGCCTGCCACTGTCCCAATCTCCACTCTAAGTCACAGTCACTCCTATTGTCTCAGCTTTGCCCTCCCCCTGTAGATTGTAGGCCCACCCTACCTTTTGTTCTCACAGTTGCACCTTTAAGTCAGCCTTGTATATTTCTGTTCTTTGTACATGCTTTGCTTTCCCATGGTTCAGAACTGTGGAACCTTGTGGTCTGTTATAAATAAACAATAACAATGGTGATAACTACAAAGAATATACTCTGCCAGGCTACATTTTTGTTTAAATAGACTTTACTTGATTTGCTCTTGTTTGTATGAAGATACTGGGCATGATTCATCAGGACACGCATTCAGAGAACAAGTTGCATTCCGTATTTTATGCACGTATTTGTGACTTGCACACTTCATTTGGACAACATATATTACTTCTATGGGTATACACATTACTTTTACTTTGGAATGGAGATGCTCACTGGCCCCCGTGTTTTGGTTTTGGTTTTGTTTGGTTTTGTTTTGCTATTTTGTTCAAAAATCAATGTTTTTGGTCATAAAAAAACCCAAATTTAGTGCTCCACCTGTTTCTTGGATAAGTAATGTAGTTGTAAAGCTAATAAATTATCAAAAAAACAGTTTAATTCCTGGTAGGCCTTCATTAATTCGACACACAAACCAGATTTTCTTCCTCTCCATCTATGCATATTGGCAATGCAGCCATCGTCTTTGGATGTATATTACACCCTACACTTATAGTTAAATATGTAAAGAAATGGACAAAGGCAGTTTGGTTTCTGTCTCTCTAGGCCCCCCTCCAATTGTAGAAAATACTCAAAAATTCAGCTGAAATAGACTATACAATATTAATTGAAATGGAGAAAGCCAGTTTGTTTTCTGTCTCTCTAGGCCCCCCTCCACTTGTAGAAAATACCCAAAAATTCAGCCGTTATAGACTGTACAATATTAAGAGAAATGGACAAAGCCAGTTTGGGGTCACTCTGTCTATGACACCCTATCCTTAAGGAGAAATTGCCCAAACAGCAGCCTTTCAAGACGGTACATGATATGGAAATGCCCCAAATCCCTTTCCTCTTTGGGAGTATATTGTACCCTACACTTAAATAGAAAGTTTTAAAAAGATGTTATCGTCATCATCTTCAGCTTCATCCTCACCCTCATCAGTGTGTACGTCATCATCACAGACTATCAATTCATTGCCGCTTGAATCCGCCATTAGAGAACAGTCAGTGCTTGGATGTCTTGGATGGTGAAGGCCTTCCTCGTGGAAGATGCAGTTCATTTTTATAAACATAATTTTCTCCACATTTTTGGGAAGTAACCTTCTACGGCGATCACTGACTAACTTTCCTGCTGTGCTGAACACTCGTTCAGAGTACACACTAGAGGGTGGGCAGCTTAAGTATTGCAAAGCAAGTTTGTACATGGGTTTCCAAATGGCCTGCTTTTCTTTCCAGTAAGGAAAGGGACTGTCTGACATTTCCATATCAATTACCTCTTGAAAATAATCCTCCAACATCCTTTGCTTTGAATCCATTTTAATAAGGCCAAAGCACTTGCAGTGCTAAATATTGTTTTAGATACTGCTGACAAATATGACTTTTGACAGCCAGAAAAATTACAGTAAAACACTGGGGAATATGGGACACGCCAAAAGCAATTGTAGTGCTAAAAATAGTTTTTTATACTGCTGACAAATATGACTTTTGACAGCCAGAAAAATTAATGCAAAAGAATGGGGAACACCCCAAAAGCACTTGGAGTGCTAAAAATAGTTTTTTAGACTGCTGACAAATATGACTTTTGACAGCCAGAAAAATTAATGCAAAAGAATGGGGAACACCCCAAAAGCATTTGGAGTGCCAGATATTAAACAAAAACCCTCCTCTATCCTCCTCTTACTGTTTAACAACTGGTATTAAGATTAGAATGGTATTGAATAGAAACAATAATGTGTCCAAATACTGCTCTGTCCTGTCGAAGTCAGCAAATTGGATAAAGTCATTTTCAATTAAAGTCTAGCAAACTTGGTTGTCGCTGTCTGAAAAGATGCGTATGGTACGCATCTACGTAGAAGGGCACGCTACGGCGTGAAAGGGCGTACGCATCCACTACACGTGGCAGCAACAGTAATTGGTCTTTTACCATACATTCGAACAAACACGCATACTTATAAAATAGTACACATTAATGGTAGTTGCAACACATAATCAGTTATGTCGAAATATAGTAGTATTTATATGTTATATCAGAGTTACATGCATATTAGTGAAATACACGGAACGGGTTGAAGGAATAACATCATGAGTGGTATCATAATGAACCTTGTTACATATCCTACTGTTTGGTTCACTCTGCGAGGGAAGCGCAGAGTGTATACGCAAGTTATGAATGATAGGGAATTATGAACTACTTAAGACTAAGGAATCCTGGCGGGAAGAGCAGAGCATACCCCCTGCAGAGATGACCCCCTCCTTTGGATTCCTTAGGATGAACCAGCCAATGATTGACGACCCTTGGACATTCCTGAGACCCGGACCAATAGATGCAAGCTATACCATCTTCATTGTATTACTGTATTTGATTGTGTATATAAGCAGCAGCTTGTGATCCAGAGTGCAGACATCTTGTCCCCAGACTTCAGGATTGAATGACTGCACTGGATCCAGAGCGCCTGCGATAAGTAACGGCTGTATTTACTATTAATTCGCTTGAGCATATATATATTCTATTATTTGCGAATAAATCTCTGTGCTTTGGAAACACAACTCGAGGTTCGACAATCGTTATTGGTTAGCGACAATACGCACATAACAGTCCCTGCGCTGATATAGCCAGTGTGACCTAACCCTGCTTTCTCACTCTGTCAAATGGCGATGGATTATTGTGAAGGCTGGTATTTATGCTTTTCAAATCTCACGAGAACCGTGCTCAGAAATACCAATACGTCACAATGACGTTTTGCCTCAATTTCGATTCCGAATGGGCAGGAGAGTGGTACTCGGATAGGCGATATTCGGATGGATTCGGATCTCGGGGGAACCGAGTCCGCCCATCTCTAGTATTCTCTGTCATTTTTCCATGCCTTTTAGTGCTAGTCTATTCATTCACTATTGGTTCATTATTTTGACGGTGGATTCCTGTTCAGTAGCAGTAGGGGATGCTCTGTCACTGCTTGGATCGTCACATCTCTACTTTGGATACACTTTGGCAGGCTCAGCAGAGGTGTGAGGTGTAACCTAACTTGAAACTCTCTGCAAAGGCACATATTATGCTAAACACAGCTGCAGCCAGAGGACTAATGCTTTTTGGTGACACATGCATATATATATAATATAAATTGTGGGGTCGCCAGGAGGGGGGAGGGCAATTGATTGACAACAAACACTTAAAACACTTATTAGGCCTATCATATCCAAAACCTGTGAAATGGCTAACATTCCCTTGGTCTGAGGTAAACTACATGTGAAATTAAGGCTTTCTGATGGCTACACTGGCCCCCCAACCCCACAAGAAAGTCCTACATTTTAATCTCAAGATTCTCAACAGTTTCTTTCTCCTCACATTCTGCTCCCGGTCCTCCTCCTAGGATTCCTCCTGGGTATCATGTCGAGATTCCTCCCTGGCCTCCTTCCAGCCCTCCTCCCTGGCCACACTTCCTCGCCACTCCAGGTTCCTGTGGCGGAGCAGGATCAGACTGTTGGAATAAATATGACACATTAGCTTATTTAAAAATGTTATCCCTGTTTCACAGTTACATAGAGATAGTTAGATAATATTGGGTAACATAGTGATATAACCATTTCCACACATAGACAATTGAGTGGCTTACAATTTAAAAATCTACACCACTTACAAATGGATTATACCAATGGATGTGCAAAATGTAATATCAATCTCATAGTGATTCAGAAAGATCATTATTACAGGATATGGTTGATGACAAAATAATTGACAGGTGAGGCAGACATATTGCAGATGGTATTTGTCTAAGGCCTTGTACTTTGTCAAATTAAGCCTATTACCAGTTAGAGCATTGCATAAAACAAATCTAACACTTAAACTATCATGTAAATTTTAAAATTGCGATTACTAGAGAGCTCACTTTTTTGAATCTCAGCCCTGAGATGCCTTAGTAGCCGCAGCTACCACCTTCGGAGATTGCACCAGCGTAACTCTATAGAACGCCCTCTATTCAATTGGCATTGGTATTTCCTCAATTTATGCTCTGCTATTGCAAATGATGTAGCCCTCATGTTTGCAAGTGAATGAGTCTCCAATATTCAGCACTGTGATTAATTCTCAGTGCACATATGGGTGTACACAGGTTACTCGCTTGTGTTATGGGTGAGTACAATGGCCTATGTCAGATTACAAGTTAGACACTAACTTTACAACTATTAATTTCACACTCAGACAGCTGCATCATCTTTTCACGTTTCACTGCCCTGGCTTCCCATTGTGTCACTTCCAACTTTCCTACCCAAATGTCCCTAGTTTACTCTCCTTCCCCATTATCCCAATAATTATCTAAGTCATCGGACGATTTACCCACACCAGACTCTCTGCCACATCATGCACCATTTTCCCATGTTTTAAGTTCCCAATTTTCACCCACTATCTCCAACCCAAACCCATCTTTCTGTCCTCAAATCATCTCCACCCCCAGTCCCCTACCTACCCCAGACACTTTCTGCTGATCCCAATGACCTCTGCTTCTTCTACAAAGCCTTCCACATCACAAGTAACCAGAATCCAGGTGCAAAAGCAAATCACACAGCCGCAGGGCAAGCAGAAAGTTAAATTACTATAACTTTTTTATTTTTATGTATGATGTGGTATTTGTTTGTTATTAATTCTAATACACCTAAAAGTAGGTGGATATCACATGCTGCCTGAAGCGGGCTTTAACATTTGTAGTCTGCGTGTACACTCAAGAGCTGAAGCATACTTCTACAAAGGTAAAATTGGCCTCATCGGGCTCATTATAGTTCTGTTTGAGAAAAGAAAAATCTGTTTAAAAATAAAATAAAGAATTAGCTATGTTGCAAGCCTTGGATAACATATACACCAAAAACAAACAAACAGCAGAATGTACTGAAGCATGTGGATTAAAATTTCAAAAAAGAGCTCGCAAGGAAAAACAAAATATTGACTTAATGTCACGTGGTATAATAATAAAGGCATTAATGATAAAACGGTAAAAATATGCAGGAAATACATTTATTAGAATGTTGTTAATTTCTACTGGACATAAAAATAAATTTTACAGTTGCTTCTGATTGCAAACTCATCTTACAGCATATATACAAGACTGTTATCTTTACTGATCAGGACTTAGACTAGCCCTCAAGCTGGTGTAAGAGATACGGCAGAAAGACCAGTTACCTTCATGGCCGTAGAGCTTGATATGGCCATGGTTGCAACCGCTTGAGTTTGGCACGTCCGTATTGTGCAGCGCATATGGTGACACGCCCCTTCCCCACCCAGTTCACTCCCCAAAATAGTATGCTCGCATTCACATCTGTCTTTCTGTTTCTTGGCCTTATCTCTCGATTCTGGGCATACGCAAAGTGATCTTGCACTCGATTCGCACAAAATCGGCAGACAGGTTCCGTAATGCAGCAGGCCCACTGTCAAGATAGCTGGATTCATTATAGACCAGTTAAGCTATTTACAAACATTGCTTACAGGTGCATATCTACACCAACAACCAATGAAACTTTTGCTTTGATTGTCTGGCCTGCACCAAACATATTAAAGCTAATTGCTGAATGGTTGCTATTGTATTACTGCAGATTTGCAGCTTCAGCAATATTAGTAAAAAATCCTTACTAACTCATCATCTTGGCAAATAAAGGAAATTTAAAGATAATTTGATTTAATTAATAAACAATCACTGTTGGTATTCAGCAATCTTTGTTCAGTTTAATGGTAAAAGTGTATGTTCACAGCATAACTAACTAATGCCATTTTCATTTTATTAAGTCTCTGTGAATCTGTTTCTTATCTTCTTTTAAGTAACTGTGGGATATGTAGCAATTTTGGTGTTCTTTCATATTAATAGACACATTACATTTTCCAGTTGAAGATACAGTGGTAATAACTGGAAAAATAAAGCCACTTGCTTCCTACACTCTTGTAATTATTACTTTGTTGTTTTTATGAGTGCTAATATTCCACACATATAATTGCAATGGTGTAATAAAGCCTAGATAAAGTAAGTATTATAAGAACTTATAATTATTAACCCTTTTTATATTTAAAACATAATGAAACGTAGGAAACTAAGCTGCCTACTCCATCTAATATGATCCACAATATATATTATAACTAGCTATTTATTAAGATACACTTGATACATCTAATGATCTCCCTTTTGTTGTCAGAGTAATTTGCTGGTGTTTGGTATCAACATTGTATCAAAAAATTCTATTTGATGAATAACTTTGTGTTAAATTGAAAATTAACCAGAGAAATTCAAATATCAAATGTCGTCAGTGAATTGTACTTCAGTACATACCTGATGTGTCAAAAAAAGATTGAAATAGTTAATGAAATGTTGAGTTTCTATGAATACCAGTGTTTCAAAGTCCACATTATGAAGGTCACAAACACTTTCAGAGTTTAGAACAAATTGTCTTTTAAAATGTCGTCTATGAATAAAATCATATTTTGTCAGTTAAAAAAAGTTTTAATAAAAGAAAAGCAAAAAAATAACAGGAAATTGAACAAACTTTTTATAGAATGAAAACAGTTTGTTTTGTTCATTTGTGTCAAAGAATCATTAATAAAAGATTTGTGAATTGTTACTATTGCTCGAGTATTGTGAATCCTCCCACAAACTGAAGATTTCTTTATTCCCTTGAACTGGATGCAAATCAGACCATTTCAGTACAAAAGATAAGTATCATTGGTCATTTCAATTTTTTTCATACATTATTATTAACCACTGTGTCTGGCTTGTTGCAAGCTGAATAAAAAGAGAACTGAATTTTTTAATTGACTGACTTTTCACCTAAACAAGTGCATACTTTCATTTGAGTTTTTTCATGCCTTAAGGGGTCATTCTGAATAGAACAAAACTACTTAATCTACATGGTATTGATTCAGGATAATTTTTACATTTCAATATTACATCTAACACATGTAAAAATGAACCTTTGCAAGAGAGTCAGACAATAACTCCGTAATGATCCACAAGTACACTCCACAGTGATGTATCTCTGCTCATTTTTCTTTGCACCCCATAGAAGTACACTGTAAAATCGGTGATGTTCCTGGTACCATAGTTACTGGAAATAAGCGCATCAGTATATCGTGCGAGGCTCCTGTATCCTCACTCAGATTTGAATCATCCCAATAGATGCTCATTACCTCTAATTGTCAGGGACAGTCCCAAGCCTTAAACAAATGTCCCTGGATGTGTTTGCCTCTGATAATGTTCCTTTTTTAAATATTTTGGCCAAATATAGAGTACAATTCCTTGTATTATGTAGTAACAAAAATGAGATGGTCATTGCTTTTTATGGAATAGCTATTGTGAACAACGTATATATGACTATTAGCTACAGGGTCACTGGGCAGACAAATGCTGGGTAAGTAAAGTAAAGGGCAGCACAGTGGCCTAGTGGTTAGCACTTCTGCCTCACAGCGCTGGGGTCACGAGTTCGATTCCCGACCATGGCCTTATCTGTGTGGAGTTTGTATGTTCTCCCTGTGTTTGCGTAGGTTTCCTCCAGGTTGTCCGGTTTAATCCCACACTCCAAAACTTACTGATAGGTTAATTGGCTGCTATCAAAAATTGAGCCTAGTCTTCTCCCTGTCTGTCTCCCTCTCTGTCTGTGTGTGAGTGTGTGTCTATATTAGGGAATTTAGACTGTTAGCTCCAATGGGGCAGGGACTGATGTGAATGAGTTCTCTGTACAGCGCTGCGGAATTAGTGGCACTATATAAATAAATGATGATGATGATGATGAAGGGTATACTTTTGTGCTAGACTTGTGTGGGTGTAGGTGTGTGTGCGCTACTGACACAAGTTTCTCCACCTAGCAATACTAGTGTGTAGTACTAAAAGTAGTAAATACTTATCTTTCTGTAGCCCTGGAGTGTGGTATGTGCCAGGCTGTCTCAGCGTAGTTTAGCGGCTGTTGTCCACGAGGTGAGTTCAATATGATGCATTCGAGGTTCTTGGAACTTGATGGTATTAAAGACGTTGTGCCTGGGCATGGTAGTCCCAGATGTAAATTCAATGTGAGATGGTGTAGGATATGGGAGAGGGAGAGAGGGTAAGAGGATAAATGAAAATAAATATCAATTAGAATGGCAAATGGCAGTGGATAAAATAGGATATAGCAAAGGATTGATGCAGGAGGAGGATCTATAAATAGGGGTATGATATAGAGAGGATGGCAGTGTAAGGATAGTGTAGAGTGGAAATTGGATTTGAATATGTGTGGTAGTGAAGGAATTATTATGAGTTGTAAATTGATATGCAGACAGATGGAGGTGTAGAAAAAGATGGAAATGGAGATAATGGTGAGTGTGTGGTTGGACATTTATGTAAAAGTAGAAACAGATGTGGAGTGGGAGTGAGGGTGGAGTGGAGGTATAAGTGTGTATATGGAAAGGTAGATATATGAGCAGGATTAGTGCACGGACAAGAAATAGGGATAGGGGTAAAATAGACCAGATGGTGGGTGGTAGTAGGATGGGATAGAGTTAAGAATGTGGGTGGGGTTGAAAAGTATAAGAAAAGACTTTAGAAGCCCAATATTAGTACAATGTAGGTGGGTAGATATAGGTAAAAATATTCTTAATAAGATTAAAATGTTTTATCCATCTGGCCTTCTTTACCACTATCCCAAAATCAACATACATAATATTTTGAAGCAATTCTCTGCAAAGAAATTTCACAAATGTTTGTGTTGAACACTTGATTAATAATAAATAACTCATAGTAATTTCGTACTATTCCTTCTCCGACTGTATGATTTATCAATGGAGTACCATATTCATGTTGAATTTCTTGTTTTTCAACTTCAAGGCTCATATTATATTGTTCAAACGTTTGTGTGGATTAATCTCTGCTGTACAGCATGTTTTTTAATGTTTAAACACTGATTTTGTTGAAGGTACCAATAACTATAAGCTTAATTTTGGCAATAGTTAAAATTTTTATTCCTGTGAATGTGTGTAGGTAGGGCCCCAGTGCATTGCTCTGCCCAAGGCCTATAATGCTGTTGAGACAATTCCCATATACTTCTCTCTTTTTAGTAAATGGAAACACGGCAAATCATAGAAATTACTAGCATACTACTTAAGCTTGCATATTATTTTAAAATGTTTTAGAAGCTCTTGGTTTATTAAAACATGATTTCATTCAGTCCTTGATTATTGCGTGCATGAATTGTAAGCTACCACACCTCAGGCTAGACTATACCACAAAGCATATAATTTTCCCTTGTCTTCAATATTAACCCAGCATGTGGTTGTGCATAATTATAACAATCAGTACAAAATATGTGATTAGCAATCAGATCGTGCCATAAAATTTCAAATACAAACATAAGTAAACAATGTGTGTATTAACCTTCCTGTACATTCAGAATATTAAACATGTCCCCCGTACTGACATAACCATAACATAATAAATGTATTGTATATCTAAGAATTGTCAATCTTATTACCAAAGAAGTTTATGTTTTTATATATCTTTGCCATAAAAAGCTACAACATCATATTTATTTGCCATGTTGCATCGTCTCTCTTCTAAGTAGTCTGTAATCTTCTGAGGGAAGTGAAATTTTATTTTGTTTTTTTTATACTTACTTTCCTTATTACAGTACTTGTATTTATTAACTGTAGTGCAAATCAAAGGGTAATTTACAAACACCGTGAACCATGCACATACAATCCACAGGTGTATTCTCCTAATTCGCATTTTGAAGAGTATTCACGCAGCTGATTTGGTTGACCAGTTGTGGAATTGCAGGCAATGATAAGAATCTGCATGTTGGTGAAAATAAAAACTTCACTTCTAAGTCTTATTGCTGTCACCCCCTTTATTACAAATTTTCCATTTTCCCTAAACTGCTGCTTTAATAAGCCCTATTTATGTGTCAAGTAAGTCATGAGAATAAAAGGACAAAAACATCTCAATAAATGTAATGGTTGGTGCTCCCTCAGAGGGTGTCTAAAAATTAAGTAATTTTGTGGGGCTAAAAGACACCTGTTACACTGGGATAGCTCATAAAAATGGGTGCAATCGAACATCACTCCAGAAGTCACAAAATAATTAAAAATCTCATTCAGTCTGACAACCTATTTTTTTACACATTTTTAGAAGGTATAAAAGTCAGTACAGCCAATTGCTTGTTCTGATTAATTAAATACAATTTTTTTATTTTTTTATTTATGTGAATTTTTTTAATTCATATCCCCATTTGATAAATATACGATTTGCAAATCATTATTTGATATTTTGTTTTGCATTTTCCTGTGAAAAATCTTTTTAACATTTATACTTGCATGCTGGAGATTTCATGCAATCTATGTCAAGTAAATTAGAAAACATACTAGCCTGGATTTTCATATCCGCTCTCCTTTCTCTATTCACTGAAAGAGATCTTGGCAAGCAGGCTACAGAGTTCTATGACCTTGAAAACGTTTTTTAGAAACAGTTAACACTTAATTCTGCTATGTTTAAAGGCATTTTTTACACAATAAGGTAAGAAATGTAAATGAAAAGTTGCTAAAATGATTTGCAAATCACTGGAAGGTGACTTTAGAATCCTTTTATATGTCTTCTAACTTATGATTGTATCTATCTTTGGCAATCTGGAATATTGTGAGGCACAGATTGGACTATGGAAGGGTTAATCTAAATGCTACCATCTGATGGCTTTTAATTGTTTAAATTTTACTTTAAAATGCTACATGCAGAAAATTGTAGAAAATCACATCTATTACTATTTCTTTTGTGTATTTGTATAAGAATTTAAATGTCACCCAGGCTTTAAATTGTGTGGTTGGGTAGTTGCTTTGGACATTCCTATACTTTATTCTTCCCTGTTTCTAAATGTATTTTTTCTTTGACTAGACCTGGCTTTCAAACATGTATTTACAGTATAATATACATGCAACCCATCCTATAGAAAACATGATCAGTACTATGTTTAAATGATATGGATGTGACTTGGTTCCTAGTTATAGCAAAATAAAAACTGTAGTCAGAATTTCTTCACCTCTAATAGACATCCAGACAGTAATATTAAAAGTATTGAATTACTTGGTTGCTAAATGTCTCTAATTTCCAGAGGCAGTCTACAGTTTTAAACATTCCCCCATTTAAATGTCTTTTGAAATGTCCCTATTTTTAAATATTGACCAGCTGCACATTACATTTGATCGTACATTTTTGATGTAATTCTCACTATTTGCTATATTTGGGTTTTGAAAGTTTGTTTGCTGAAGTGAAAAATTTAAAATAAAATAATATAGATTTCAACCAAGTTCAGTAATCATAATGGGTATGCTTAATGAGTTATTAAGGCACGCAAAACAAACATGTGAAGGAATACATTGAGAAGGCTGTGTAGATAGTTTATTTTATTTAAGGATGTATAGTTTAGATAGATCAGTTAGTTTTTTTAGTGTAAACATAGGTTAGTATTGTTATAATGTTTGTTAAGTTAGTGGTTAGCATAGGGCATTAGTGTTTAATTAGGTCAGATATAGGTTTGCTGTTAGAGTATAGGTTTTATAAGGCATAGATGCACGAGCAGACTGGCAGTGAGCTGGTTAATGTTTCTTGAGGCCAGTGTTCCAAACTGTTATGGAGGTATATTTATGTTTGTCAGTTATTTTAGTCAGTTAAGATATTGGGTCTTAAGCTGTATATCTCTGATCTGCTGACCTCAAAATAAAATTGTGTTGTTCCATAATACTGGTGTCAGTCAAGATCTCAAAGTACCCATATATTCAGATTTGGTGGCAGCTGTGGAATCTCTCACTGATAGGAGAAACCATATGAAAATATATGGAGTTTGAGAGCCAGATTGAGATGGCATACAAGTCAATGTAGAAAATTCATCTGCATGAAGTGTGCCAGACTTCAGGTAACAGGAGACCTGAGAGCCGACTTGTCAGGAACTTGGTCCGCTGGAACCTAGAAAATCCCCTGATAGAGCACGATTATTTGGGGGATGAGGATGAGGAAGCAGTACGCAGTCAAGCGTTGGTTATTGAGAGTACTCTGACTGCTGAGACTGTTATGGAAAGTGGAACTCAATGATTTTTTGGTAAGCTGGGGGAGGGATCACCCCTACATGAGAGTGGCAGCAGTGTTGCAGGCAGTACTGAGGGTCCTTGTATTTGCCCCAGCACCATTAAATCATGTAATGTCAGCACCCATTTTTGGATATAAAGAAGTGCCCACATTTAATGAGCCTGCCACTGATATTGACACTCATCTTCATATATATCTATAATGAGGTTAAAGAGAGTGGAAGAGTTTAAATAGGCAAGAGATTTACTTCCTAGTTTAACTGGAAAAGCACTGGAACCTTATTGCACTTTTAGCCCTGAAGAAAGTATTCTGTATGGGGAAATACAGACTGTGTTGAAAGTCCATTATGCCATCACCCCTGAATCTTATAGGTTAAAGTTCAGAAACATGAAATGGGAGGGGACTCAACAAACACAGAGTTTGCAGGGAATCTGAGAAATTGCAGTCAGTGGTTGGCAGAAACACAAGTGACATCAATTAACTGGCATTAGTATTATGGAGCACTTGCTTGCTCATGCAAGCCCAGTGATTAAAGCATGCATTTTAGATAGGAGTCCAAAGACACCAGAGCAGGCTAGAGGGTTAGCCGATGATTTCCTGAATCATACCAGTCATGTGTCTACAACTGCCATACTGGTCCAACCTCAACCATGATCCCGAGCATCACTACCTACTTCACCAAGAAAGTGGAGATCTGCCATTCAGGAGAAAGGGGTGTGGTACGTTAAAATGGCCACATTAAATCAGACAAGCTTGTAAATGACTTAACAATGCTCATAAGCCCTACACTAGTCAAATAACTACTTACCATATTTCAAGCATGGACTTTGTCCGACGCTTGAAATTCACGTCCACTGTACCATCCAGATGTGTTAAACAGCTACAGTGTGAAATTCCGTCATTTAGTATGGCCAGACTGAAAATGCCGGTTTTAAAGCACCAATACCTGGACCCTACACCTGTATAATGGAATATATTTGTGGGGTCCGGGGATTGCATAGTTATTTCAAAGTTGTTTACAAGCTTGTCGGATTTAATGTTTCCGTGGTAGCGAGTACCACTGGTAGAAAAATAAGCAAGGGCTCCGATTAACTCCGAGATTTGCTATGATAGATGTAACTTGAAGCAGGCAGGAAATCACAATATCACTGGAAAACATAGTGAGGGGCTGCAGTCTACCAGGTCAAAACAGTTTCGGCAGTGGTTAGGCACACCCCTAAGAAAACATGCATAGACACAAACAAGCAGCAAAGTTAAATGGTAAGCCTGGTAGGGATTAAGTGATACATGGTGCATCTATATATATATATATACAGAAGAGTACATATACTATGGTGGGAGATGAAACCAGAGATATTACCTTAGCCAGAGTGCATTGAGATTGGGAAAATGGGGTGGAGGAAGTTGAGGTAGTGGTTACTGGGTTTGTTGGGATTACCACATATAGTGGGGTTAGACAGCAAAGTAACGAGCCATTAGATCAGCCGTCTTACCACTCAGCCACAATCCCAGAACCTCTGTGTGAAACATCATTTATGACCCTTGAACCACCCCTGTAAGTGTTACTAGCCAACAAACAATGTTACCAAATATTTACTTAGGTTAATCAGACAGAGCAGCTGTCAGAGAAGCCCAATGGACTGACACATCACTGGTGGTGGTAAGAAGTGTTGCTGTGGAGATTGAAAACCACCCCACTGGGGATAGGAGCAGGGGAGGGCTGGAAAATTTTAGCTTGACTCAGCAGCCTATTAGGAAAATTTTAGAGGAAAAAAAATTGCAAGTGGCCCAATGACCCAGCCATGGGACCGACATGGGCAGGATATGTCCCCCAGCCCAACCTGCCGCTGAATAGGAATGTATGGAAGTAGGGTTGACTATACTGACTGTCATTGGGTACAGAATTACCTGAATCAGGGTTGACTAAGAGACAATAAGTAGTTCCTATATGATATCGGCTCGATTGCAAGAGTTACCTCAAAACACCCCAGGAGCAGGGCACTTAGTAGTGCGTAAGACTTGGGCTGTGCCAGCTTACTGCGTTATTTCTTCTGGCCAGGAATCAACCAGTCTGAGGATGTTACGGAGTAGTGTAGATGGGATGTAGTGTGGGGTACTCTGTAACATCCTCCGACTAACAGACTTTGTGAACGGTTCAACAGAACTCTCAGGTGATTGCTGGAGGCATACATTGAGTCAGAGAGGGAGACCCGGAGAAGTGTGGTTTCTCTCCCTATGAGTTCTGTACAGACAGAGAGTTAGAGGACTGCTAGACTTAGTCTGGGAGTGCTAGGAATGGACCACTCAGGAACCGGAGGTTCCTGTCTTGGAGTATGTGATGAAGTTACGGGAAAGACTGCAAGGATTGATATGGTTGATGCTCTTAGCTGAAAGATATTGTAATTTAAAGGAAAACTTCCCTGCTCAATGTCAGAAACTGGCCTGGTTCAGGAGTTACTCACCCTTGCCTGCTAACATAATTGTCACTCATAAGTTTAAATGTAAACCGCATTAATTGTTAAAAGTTATATGTTGAGTTGTTATAGTAGTCTTTTTTTGGAGGGGGTTCACAGGAGAGATTTATAATTTTGGTGGAAATATACTTTAAAATGTTTTGATATTTGTTCACCTTTGAAATGTCAAAATACTATAAGTATAATAATACAATTAATATCATCAGTACTGATACCCTTCCCAAATGAGCTTACAATCTAAGAGGTGTGGAGAACACTTGAAGAATAATGTAGTAGAAAAAAATTGTAAATTGTTGGTGCATACATTTTGTATGGCTACTGTAAGAAGCTTTCAGAGGCCATTTAAATATTTTGAAAACATAAAATGAGAGCTGAATGTCAGAATTCTTGGAGCCAGGTATGAGGCTGTAGATAGGGAGCCAGATAAAGATTAGAGAAACAGAGGTTCCAAACCAGAAATGTGAAGACAAGGAATAAAAAAACCCAAAAGGCTAAGAAAATGGTCAGCAAAAACAGGATAAAACAGCAAGATGTCAGAAGACAGGTCAGTCAGGAAAAATCAGTTCAGCTAATTAATATAATAGACTTTCCTATGAACAGCAGGTTAAGCTGAAGACATCCAAGCAGTATGTTGAAGAAAATGACTTCCGAGTCTATGGAGATTCTTAGGGACAGTGAGAGAGTGTGGGGTTCAGGAAATCTTATCTGCAAAGCAGGTCACCAGATAATGCCATTTTTATTACATGATTAACATGCAGTGAACTCACATTATAGTGATTGAGGGCCTGTTATTATTTTAACATGCAACTAAAGTATGAGCTAATCACACAGCAAAACGTTTTATAATAAACATGGAAAAAGTTAAATCTGTACACTAAACTGTGCTATAATATATGTTACAGTTAGAATGGTTATTTATTTATTCATCTATATCTCTGACTTTGATGTTGGATGGGCTTTTTCAGAAATATGGCAGCTTGCAGTGAGCTTATTTGAAATAATTTGTTGTTGTTCTAACATACCACTCCCCCCCACAAAAATAAATAAAATCTCACACTATTTTAAGCATATGTGCTTCTTTGGTTCTTCTGGAATCATATATCTTTGCAGGCACTCACTTGAGGGGGGGTGGGGGTTCTAATTGCCTGAAGACCCCCCCACCCTCCCCTCTGACAGTTGAGTGACATTTTAATGCTTGCCACCTAGGAAAAATCAGTACCTCTGCTCCCTTCTCCTCTCTCTCATAATGACCTCACGTGGGGCGTGCATTTAGTGACCTTTGCGCCGTCCCACATTTGGATCAAGCAAGAGAGGCAGAGAGAAGACTGCCTCTGCAGCACCAGACTGTGAGTTTTATTTACATTTCTTTATTTATTATAAATTTTAATACTGCAGTAAAAACTGTCCTTATAATTCACTTTTATACAGTAATTTCTCATAAAACTCTTTTAAAAATCAATTTATTTTTCAACACACAGTATAAAATGGTAAACAGTGCAATAAAATAAAATATTTGAAAATCAATTCATCATCCTAGATATTATATACAAAACATTCCTTATGTGTAGTGCACTTCAATCCCTAATAAATATGCTGAAAAGCATATGAATTCATCTATAGCAAAAATAGGAATCAATCAGCTACTTTAGTTTATTCATTATATAGTCCAAACTCCTTTAAGTTCATATAAGAATAACAGTAAATTAGTTAGCTAAATAGAGAAAAAACAATTATAGCTGTTGGAGGGGATGTTTATGGGATCAACAACTGTGATAATTGCTGGCTCTAGGCAATTGGTGGATATAGGCACGATATATAGGTACGATTAATGTTCTGCTCTAATATACCTTCGATGAAGCAAAAGTCACCCCTTCCAAAACAGTAGCTGAGGCTGATACTTTCCCCAAATGCTCTGTGGATTCCTTCTAAAGTGGAAAAATATCTAAATATGCCTTGTCTCCACTACTTTTTATTCTGCAATGTAATTTCTTGATTGTATCCTTTGTTTGATGTACATCTTATTTGTTAGATGTTATTCAATAGTAAATTAATTTTTTTTTTACGGAAATTCAAAAAATGCTATAAAAAGCAAATTGTGTATCGTAACTAGTAAAATTGCAACTTACGGCGCTGGATGGATCACACAAATACAATTGCCAGCATCACCAGATGAACTAAGTATGGATTCTTGAACATAGGCACATCTAATCACATCTGATGGTTGAATGGTAATTCTCCACAGGAAGCCTCCAACGTAGAGTATACAAAAATAATAAAAGATCATAGCATGATATCATTTATTATAAAATACAATTTAATATAACAAGGAATGATGTGCTTCTAGGAGCGTACCACAAGGGAAAATAAATACAGCATGTATCACATAGATGACTAAACCGATTCCCATGGACTCACGGACAGTCAAAGAGTGTATTCCCAGGTAGTCCTTAGAAGCCGCTTCCCCGCAGTTCCAACGCATTTCGAATCAGAGATTCTTTATCAAGGTAGCGGGCAAAACTGTATCAAAGTCCTTTTAAACCTAAAACATCCGGTCATGTGCTCCTCCTAACCAATCACGATTCGTCACAACAAATCCGGAAATCAGAGTCGGTATTAAAACGAGGCTTGGATTATCCGTTCTCAAAGTATGCGCACTAAACACATCAACGAGTTCACAGGGCAGATCTCTAAAGTTCATAGTGCACATGTCCAGTATTAGGAGCTCCGGATCTCCACCCTCAAAAGGCTTAAGTTATCAACTCCCAGGATATGCATGTAAGGTCCAATAGCGATATCCATGATAGTCAATTGACTGTACAGGTTCTCGGTGGGTAAACATTAAAAGATAAAGATGTATGGGTCATAAAACATATAAAAATATAAAACACATGTCAGTTAACTAATACATGGATCACAATTTACTAATGATGACCATATAATAAAAGGAAGGAAAGGAGACAAAAAGCCACATCTCACTCATGCATGTAATAATACAACATTAATACATAGTAATGTAGGTCTAAGCAAACCAATTAGAGAGAAAATATACTTTAATATGCACATAATATATTGGTTCTTGCGACCAGGTGTTATTAATGAACTTTCATATAAACCATTTCAACTCAAAGTCGGCATTAAGTCCCCTAGGTTTTCAATTTAAATATCCATCTCATCTCTGACTGTGCTAGTCTTTGGAGCATGTTTTTATATCTCCAATGTGGTTGGATCCGTTCTATCCCCCAAAAATTTACAATATGTTTGATATTGCAGTGTGTCGTAACTATTCCCTGGTATATTCAACATAGACTGATTGCTTGAATTTTTTTTAATTTTTTTTAATTTTTTTAAAGATGTTGCTTATGAAAAAGTGTGCATTAATCAAACAAATTAAGCTATACAGTACCTTTTTTCATGAATACTTTTTTTCTTTAACAGATGTAAAGTCTGTGACATTTGTAATGGGTGATGAATAATCATTTAATGTGTGGTGTTGTATTAATTTAATTGTGGTCCTATTTATTTCATGGTGTGGGCTATTTAACTAAATTTTGCTGTGCCTATTTTTATTAAGTTGGATGAAGGGGCTATTAATTTAATTCTGGAGTGAATTGTGCAGCTATTAATTAAATGCAGGGTTGACTTTTGGAAGAAGGAGGGCTATGTATTAAATGTGAATAATATTTTATGTCGGGGCAGTATTAAACATGGGTGCTATTGATTTATAGTGGGGCAGGTTGGGGAAAGGGAAACCTAGAGGGTTCATTCATTGCTAGGCTTTCCATACTTCATGTTCCTATCCATTTTCCAAATGGGACCCAGCATTCCAGGATCCAGACAAAACTTAGCTTAAGACACGAGCAGCAGGTAATGACAGCTGCAAAAACAGGTAGGAGAGAGCAGGACAGTCCATCAGCTGTCTTGATTCTAATGGAGCATTCACAATTTCTTCCCACTTCACATTGCTCTGTTAGTAACATGGGAAGCTGGGTGCATTTAATAATAGTGCAGTTTTTGAAGTGTACGGAAAGGGTTTGGAGTGCGTCCTAGCACTGGCTAAAATGATAGTCACACCTCTAGTATGCCGGTCATTTCTACTCTGTTGGAGTGGCATGGAAACCCCCCTCTAGAAATTCTGCGTTTGTCCCTGCTTTGCACTAAAAAAAAATGCATTCATCTATTACCAAGGAAGATGGTTGTCCTTGCTATTGAGCAAATGTTGTTTTTACCATATGAATAAATACGAGAACTTGAGGTTCTTTGATTGCACATTGTATTTTGAATATCAAAAGTGTTCTTGTTTTGCTCATTTTTCAGGTCTTGCGATTGTACAGTGACATCTAGATCATAATGGTTACCAATTACTTGTAGATTATTCAATGCTCATTGATTATTTAAATGCTATATTCTGCAAAATGACTTGGAGGTTTGAAAGCCTGTTCAATGACATTTTAAAATAAAATGACATTTTAAAGTTGTATATCAAACCCATACAATGAAATAAAGCAGCTCTGGAAGGAATAGCGGTTTACTGATCATGAATATTTTAAATATAGCTAAGAGATATTTTGTAATGAGCATATGACCTAGTAAAAACAGGACTATCTAACACATTTTCTACCAGAGATGCCAGGACACAGTGGTTATTTATGCTCCTGTGTCCTAAGTTTCCAAAATTAAATGAGTACTGCCACAGGGGAGGTGATTACAATTATCACGGAATAAAGTTATTTCTAAAGTTTTAGGATTAGAAACAAAGGTTTATTTGTCAATTGAAAATAAGATTTTACCATTAAACAAGTAATTGATGTGTATAATGAAAATGGTATGCAGACAGTGGTTAAAGGGTTTAACTTTCCCAGAAAACTTCCACAACTTGCAGAACTTTTTTAAAAAAGCTAATCAGCTTTGCCTGGGGAATACAAATTACCTGGGTGGTCTCTGGGGCTCCAATACATGTTTCACCAGTCTGCTACTAGCATGGAATAGCTACATAATATAATACAAAATACAATGTGTTGGTTTACATCAATTTCTGTAAACAACCTGTGATCATAAACACATTTTCCTTGCCCTTCTGGATAACATTTTAACTCTTTGAGGCATATTCAATTGTCGCCGTTTTCCGCAGTGTTAAAACTACTACCGTTATTACGGTAATAGTTAGCTGGATTTCAGCTCGCGACTCAGGGAGCTGCGAGCTGAAATCCAGTGAGAAAACTACCGTAATAATGTTTTTTACACACACTATTACCGTAATAACGGTAATAGTGCGCGGAGCACAAGATTTTCGGCATTTCCGCTAACAACTGAATATGCCCCTTTAAGTTTTTATTCAAATAATTGTGTTATGTGCATTGCCTTATGCCTCAGTGATGTCATTAGTTCCCAGTTAATTAATATGCTTGGATTAACATTGTGTTCTGTCTTGTCTTCCTCTTCATGTGAGCACATATGCTCAAATATGCACATTTTATATACTTGCACCCGTTTGTGTGCTCCTAATGACTGATGTATTCTGGGCATGCATGTGACATCAATAAATAGATGATGGCGATGACATCAGATGCTCCTCTATTTAAAGTCACTCTGTTTATTTCAGTTGGCAAAATAAGAGGTTGTGTTAGCTTTGGTTGTGCATGTGCACTATCCTGCTTGACCCAGGTTGTTTTTTCCCTTGAGGGCCTCACCCAATCTGTTTTACTTTTCCTTAAGCTTTTCTGTCTGCTCTGCTCAGGGACTATATTTTGACAATGATTCATGTCTTATCTTTCTGTGTAGTAAACTGCTGCTTAGTGAGGTAAATTCTGAAGTGCGCAAGTCCCTTAATTCCTTATGGGGGTCTCTTAAATACAGGGTTTCCTTAGACTCTGTACCTCAGATCTATTCAGGACCAATTGCTAGCAGCATAGAGGGTTCACAACAACACCTTACAAATGATTAAGCCCACAATATGGCTGTCTCCTTTGTAGGAGACAGATATGCCTTCTCTTTGCAGATATTCCAGCAAATTAAAGTTATCATTTTAGAAGATTTTTTTAAAGCTGTTGATATTAGTTTTAACCAAACACACAATTTTAAATAGAAAATAAATAGTTAACTGGTTACAAATTTTAAAAGAAGACCCAAGTCCAATTATCAGATTAACACCTTCTCCAGAATGGTTCCAAAACAAATAATACTTTGTGATCTGTGGCCTTCTGCTTGAAAGTAGCATTATTTAGAGAGTCATCTTAAACAAGGTTGAGATGAAGACATCACAAAACCCATTGCTTAATTATAGCTGTATGCGAAATAAAGTTGTCACTCTCTTATGAATAAATACCATCTGTACCTTGTGAATAGAAGTATAACAGTTAATATACATTTCATAAGAGATCTGAAAAATGATTGGAGAGTGAATGCTTTCAAGTAGAAGGCCATAGATTACAAAGTATTATTTGATTCCGAACCACAGGAAGGCAAGGTGCCAGGCGGCTGTTATTAGAAATGAAATATCCTTCTGGTGGATCTTCTGTTGGTAAGATTTACCAGAGTGGGACAGCTTTTATATGTTCCTGATTCATCTCTGGCATAATACACATCTAATTATTCTTGTTCTACCAGCAGCTCTGCTATGGATTTTTCAGTCATTATGCAGATGTTATCACAGACTGAATTTTTATTTCCATCTTATTGCGGTATCACTGACAATCCTCTTTACATGTGCCTAAGTAGTATATTTGAGGTTTCTTATTGTTATAAATACAATGGTTTACATCTTTCTGGGAACTTAATTGTACTTGATTGATTATCTAAGATTACATATGTTCAGTGCTCTCTTTTTTTCTTTTGTACAGTATTCAATTATAAGAGCAGTATCTCTGAAGTGAACAGCATTTACATGCACTCTTTGATAACACTACTTTTGTTACTTGACAGGAGAATATAATATTGGGTCATTTTGTGTTTCTGATCGTGTTTGTTTTTAACTTCTTCAGCCATCTAAGCAGCCCCTAACACAGCTACAATATAGCTGTGTTAGGGAGAGAGTCAATTAATGTACATAATTGTATTTATTAGTCAGTTTATCCATATTATCTATGATATATACAGATTTTGGTACATCCCCCATAAAAGTACTTTGTATGACCTTTTGAGTCTGTGTGGTCCTACTAGAATAACTCTTAAAGTCTAGATTAATCCGTAAAATCTTTTAAATTAAGTACATTTTTAAGTATGAACAGTGAGGCCACATAAGCCAAACAAACTTAAACACATCTGTTTGTACGGAGTTATGCACTTACCTGCAACTCCCTCCAGCCATTAGAGTACCTGGGGGAGGAGCCAATGTAAAGGCATATATTCTCCCCGCAGGGTCTGCTGAATCTCTTCAACTGCACAAATCCCCTCCCTCGATCCCTCCCTTGATTTATGTATGCAATGCTAATTCATCTTTTCTTCTATGGTTTCAGAGGAGGCACATTTTGGCAGGAGAGCTTTGCAGTCAGCGACTAATTCAAACAATGGTGTGATCAGGACCCCTTGACCTGCTTTGTAAGGGCACGTAATTGGGAGCCCAGAGGGGGAGTAGTCACAATCCCGCCAGATTTAGCACCAGCCAATTGTGAGGGATTATGTCCTGGTACCAGTGGTTGTGTCTGTGGCTGTACATTGTTTGGTTTTGCTATTAGTTGATAGCTGACTCACAAATTGATCTCATCGCCACAATCTTACAATTCAATAAACTGTGACTTAAATTCTGCAAAAGTTGTCTTTGTCGTTTTTTTCTCTAAAGGTAACAGAGTTTAAGATTTAACAATTGGAGAAGTTTGGTGCTGATATGAAGTGTATCAACAGTATGGATTTTAATAGTACGATACTAAAGGGCTCTTATATAATATTTATATGTTGATTTCTTTGGATACTATTGTGCCAGGTAGAGATTTTCAAACCAGTTGCATATTGATTCTTAAAGTGATTTGACGTATTGGTGGTAAAACTCAAAAGGTTAATCCTATAATTACACGGTACCAGTTACATGGCATTATAAATGCCCTTTACGTATACAAAAAAAAAACCTTATTGTCAGCGCTTGTTCTTATATGTGTGCTGTGTGTATCTAGCAAAAAGAACACAAATGCTTCAAAAACCATTATATGCACTCACTTTCAGGTATAGAGACTTATAGATGTAAGCAACACCGAAAAAGACCTTAAATAGGCCAAATAGACAGCTGCTAAAACAACACAAGACAATATTTTGAAACAAAGCCAGAGAAGAAATATTCTGTGCTCACTTAATCCTTCTTCTTTGTGTTGTCTTAGAAGCTGTTCCCTATCGAATTTAGTGCACAACATAAAATACATTAGGCCGGCGGTTCCCAAAGTGTGCGCCGCGGCTCCCTGTGGTGCCACGGCACGGTCACAGGGATGCTGCGATCACCCTCCAAAAATAAAACAAAACCCCCCCAAAAAAAAATCTTACCCATCCAGCGCCGGATCATTGCCCTCACTGACTGCCGGGTGTGACGTCATCACGTCCGACAGCGTCAGTGAGGAGCGGCTGCAGAGAGGACAGAAGACAGCGGAACATGAAGAATGAAGGTAAGTAAAGTAACGGAGAGTGAAGGGGGACAGACAGGCTGAAGGTGGGGGGGGGGGGGCAGAGAGAGAGATACGCTGAAGGAGGGGGACAGAGAGAGAGACACGCTGAAGGAGGGGGGACACAGAGAGAGAGAGAGACATGATGAAGGAGGGGGGAACAGAGAGAGAGAGAGACTCTGAAGGAGGGGGACAGAGAGAGAGAGAGAGAGAGAGACTCTGAAGGAGGGGGACAGAGAGAGAGAGAGACTCTGAAGGAGGGGGGCAGAGAGATAGACACGCTGAAAGAGGGGGACAGAGAGAGTGACACGCTGAAGGAGGGGAACAGAGAGACAGAGACGCGCTGAAGGAGGGGGACAGAGAGAGAGAGACACGCTGAAGTAGGGGGACAGAGAGAGAGAGACACGCTGAAGGAGGGAGACAGAGAGAGACATGCTGAAGGAGAGGGGCAGAGAGAGAGAGAGATGCTGAAGGGGGGCAGAATGAGACGCTGAAGGGGAGGACACAGAGTGTGAGATGGCGAAGAGGGAGACCCAGGGTGTGAGATGGCGAAGAGGGGGACACGGTGTGAGATGACGAAGAGGCGCAGTGATAAAGAGGCACAATGTGATGGTGAAGGGGTCTAAATACATCTTATGTCATTTTGACTTAACTACTTAAAAAACAGGACTACCTGGTAATTATTTTTGCTTAGGGGTGCCTTGGAAAAATTATGGTGACACTAAGGGTGCCTTGAACTGAGAAAGTTTGGGAACCACTGCATTAGGCAACACTTTTGTGGCAGAATATTTATGTTTGTGTGCAAAATTGTGGCCTATTCTAATGAATGTCTTCTTTTATTCACCTTGCTATGAAATCCGTCTTTTAAGCTACATCTGAAATTTCTATATTTATCTACACCTAGCTGGGATAGCTTTCCTTTCCTCATATTGACAGAGCTCTATGTCCTTTAAAAGGCCTAGTAAGCCCAGATGCTAAAGTTGTCTACTAAGATGAAAGAGTGTAGTCAGGCAGCTCAATTTGCATAATTTTCTGTCAGGCTGCTTTCACTATAATGATTACACATTTGGAAAATACACCTGTCACAAAAGCCCTGCTTAACACCCCTTGGGATCAAGTCATATCTTGACTCATGGGACAAATGAATGCCAACATGAAGGCCTTCAACAGCTTTTTTCACTCCAGAAAGAGTTACAAGCGAGGTGTAACCTGTATAACTACTGGAACCAAGAGCCATGTTGTTTCCTCCACCTTACAAGCACATATACTGTACCTTGGAAACAGAGGACTAAGTCCCCAGAGAGGTTGATAGTGTCCCAGTCTCCAGACTCATCTTTCTATCATCCAGCTTAGGAATGAAACCACCTTTTATTGAGGAGGTGAAAAATTGGAAATTTTGAGGCCATCTGTTCCCAGAGGGACTGTTTATTTAAATAGTTCTTTACCACTGCTTCTGTTGTCCTAGGAATACATTTGTTATAGGTATTCATTCTAATTCAGGGGAAGGTGGTCAGAGAGGTGGTGGACTCCGGTGCTTGAAATACCCTGGTTTTGCAGGGGTTGATGCCATCCAAGGAAGTGTCCCAAAAGTCCCATCTGTATTGGGTGTATACATACGTAGGTATGGTCCTAGATTTCTCTTACTATACGGAAGAAAGCTAATACCCTGAAGGTGAGGGTATGTTTCTAGTCAAAAGCTCCTGTACTCAAAGGCTGGGTCAGACTGGACATTTCTGCACTCTGTGTTAGGAAAACCCTAACGTTTTGCCAAGTTCTTCAGAGACCATAGGATAGATAGTCTCTTATCTCCTCTTCCAAGTGAACATTCCAAAAACCAGGAAACAGAAGAGGAAGGATTACACAGAATTGATCTTGTGAGGGGTTTTAGGGAGGATGTTAGAACAGACCTTGATACTGTGCTTCTCAGAGTGGGTCAAAGGAAAAATCATGATTTACATAATGCCTTGAGGCTTAACCCAGGTAGTGGGTCTTTTTTTACACAGACCACCAGGTAACAAGCTCTAATATATATATATATATATATATATATATATATATATATATATATAAAAATATATATATATATATATATATATATATATATATATATATGTATATATATATATATATATATATATATATATATGTATTTATTTATTAGTCACCAGGGAAGGAATCAGTATGGTACAATGGCAATTCCAACAATGAGTTTTATATGTACATTGACCATCAGATATGGGCTCTGTACTATACACTGGCCATCAGACTATGGGCTTTATACTTTAAACTAAGCACCAGGCAATGGGTTCTGTTTTGTACACTAGCCCTCTAAAAATGGTTTCTGTTTACACTGGAATGGGTTATGAAGCAAAATAACTGTTCTGGTACATTGTGTATAGTGGGATGTTGTTATGGTGTGTGGCTACTGCTCAGCTTCATGTGTGGTGGTACTGTAGGGTATACAGTCTACTTTATACTTACATTTATTTAAGTTGTGGTCATAATTCAAAGAGTTTACACATAATTGCACATGTTACTACAGTCTGCTCCTGACACAAGTTCTAAATGTATTAGCACAGCTACAAAATTGTATCTATTCTTATTTCACTGTCATTCCCAACGGTAATTCTGACAAAGGGCGAGAATGAAGAATCCTGTGACATTCTTCTTTTCAAATAATGTTGTTGTTTAATTCCTTGGCTATATTCTATTGTATTGTATACTTTGCCTGACAACTGCCTTATATTAAAACAGGTGTTTCCTGAATAGCTAGCCAATTTACAAAGGGAAAATTGCCCTATGGTCATTTTACAGTGCTTTATAATTCAGAGTTACCCTGAAAATCAGACTCATCTATACCTTCATTGTTTTAAGATTTACTGTCATCATTTCTTACTGGGAGGCATTCCAGATTGCCTCTTAAATTGGCTACAGATGTTTTTCAATGTAATAACATGAGCTATTACTAAGATTTGATGCATGGATTCTTTTTTTCTCTCATAATGTACTCCATGTATAAACTGCTTGTCAAACACTATATTGATTTTACATCCTTTCATAGGTGCAAATACATTTAATTCCCTCATGTCTGTAATACCCATCAATTAATTCATTCATTGATAATATTTACTTGAAGTTCATTTGCAGTGGTGACCATATTTTAATACTTAAATAAATGGTTAATGATATTTTTGGTTTATTTGTCATAGATATCAGAATCCTATGATTTGTTAGAGCTATCAAATTGGCATTAGTTACACTAGTTGTCAATGTTTGATATTCAGGCTGCTTTAAAACTAGAAATGGACCATACATATCAATAAAAATTGTGGGCATCATTAATCATAAACACAATTATATAATGATTTTATCGTAAAAGTAAAGCTAATGTCTTTTCATTAGTTATACGCTCACAACTTGCTCTCTGTTTAATCATCATATAGCCAAAATTACCATAAAGAATGGCAAATATTGTATAGAAGATTAATAATAAATGTCAGTGTTAAGACTCTACAATCATTCACTCTATATGTGCAGTATAGAGGTCAATTGAGCTCAAATGTGAAAGTTAATTTTAAGACAATATTGATTTGTATAGCTCCAGATGGATCACTGCTCTGCTATCAAGAATAGGACGTTTTCCTGTAAACATCAAGATTTGGAGTTCTTACAGCGTGCTACCAGAACAGCTGTTGTCCAAAAGAGGACATAATCTTCAGATCATTTTTTATATTTCAATTTAAAAGAAAAAATGAAAACAACAGCCACAAATGCATTTTGAAATTCTACTAACCAACCTATTAATTGATTAATATGATATTTGTTATTTAAAATATTTTATGACACATCTTGAGCATGGAATAGTCAATCAGGTGTGATGAAATCTAAATAAAGTTAGTTATTCATGTTGATAGAAAAGTACTGAAATTGCACACTGTGTGGTACATATACATCTAGACAATAGAGAAAAATATTTGTGCAGATAAGTATGCACTCCAGAAGGAAAAACAGGTGATTAATATTGAAATAGGAGTTTTGGGTAAGTATTGGAGTTGCTCTAACTACTTTAAAGTACTTGATTAATTTACTAATATCGCATTTGATTGCTAATGATCAATCATTACTTTGACAGTATATTAAGAACGAAGATATGCCTTAATTTTAATATCAATTGTATTTTTTATATCATATGACTTTTTTAGTAATGAGGAATTGGTTGTAACTTGACCACTAATAATATTGTCTGAATGAACGGAATAACTTGCAACTAAACTCCAGTGGATGATTAACCACAGAATTTAAGTGAACAGATAGTCTGTTGAGATGTACATATGCAGGTTTTTCTTATCAGATATATTAACACATGATCTGTAATACCTATTCAAACTTATGTAAAGAATATTATATGTTTTAATGAAATTAAAACATTTGCTTAAGATATGTATATCATCATCATCACCATTTATTTAGATAGCGCCACTAATTCCGCAACGCTGTACAGAGAACTCACATCAGTCCCTGCCCCATTGGAGCTTACAGTCTAAAATCCCTAACACACATACAGACAGACACACAGACTAGGGTCAATTTGATAGCAGCCAATTAACCTGCCAGTATGTTTTTGGAGTGTGGTAGGAAACCGGAGCACCCAGAGGAAACCCATGCAAACAGGGGGAGAACATATAAACTCCTCACAGATAAGGCCATGGTCGGGAATTGAACTCATGACCCCAGTGCTGTAAGGCAGAAGTGCTAACCACTTAGCCACCATGCTGTATATACTGAATTTACAATTTTATTAAGAGGTTATATGCTATCTACTCTGTATTTTACAATTTTAAGTTGGCTGAATTATCATTCTGTATGCCATGATACACGGGCATACTATTGCTATTTTACCTGGCCAACCATAAGGGGAGTATGCCTGGGGATAACCAGAAAATACTCCGACACCAACTAAGTACCTACTATCAGCCCCTTGTCTGCTTTCAGTATTGTGGACATGGGAACATATCTCACACCCAGACTAATATCCAGTAATATAATATTAATGTTTATTGAAAAAAAAAAGACATAGCAACATAGAATAATGCACTATTAGGGACAGGGGTAAATAAAAACACAACAATTATAGATTTTTTTAAGAAAGGGGTAAATTAGTCATACTGCAGTAAAAAATGAAGCAGGGCATCTATATCTGAAATGTGACTGTCACAGTCACTCCAGACAAACAGATCCAAAAACCCACAGCGACCCAGTTGAAGAAAGAAGACTTGACAATCTCACAGTCCTTCATTAGTTCTTTGATTCTCCAATCAGTCAAGCGGGATTCATATTCTCTCACCAGTCCTGACATCCAGCTCAACACCCAGAAGTACAATATGGAATACACACAATAGAGCAACATGTGATGTTTATATAGATCTAAAACCAGTCTCCACACTGCCATGATTTCAAATAGGCATTTTACAGAATTGCACCACTCCTAGTGGATATTTAAAAAGGGTGGCCAATCTAGAAGAGGAGGTATACTTTACTGAGCTAACCATTCAGACCTAGGTTTGACTAGAACATCCTTTTTTTACGCATGTGCAGTCCATTTCTTTCCTAGCTTTCCAAGAAGACAGCCCTCTTTTCTTTACAGACCGCATATCATTGCTTCAATGTAGAGAACATCAAGGTGAATCTCTACTCACAGGAAGCAATGAGTTCTCTAAAATGGGGGTGGAAACAATATAAAACAATTAAATATAACAAATATACATTAATATGTAATTTAACAAAGAAATATATCATTGGCATATTTCCACACTATGTTTATCACAGACATACTGGGACCCTCTCGTGTGCCTTCAAGTCAGAAATATTGTAATCAAGCTAAAACAATTAAGCGTGATCTATGTTTGGTCAAATGTTATTATTTATATTCATACAAAGCAATTCTCCTGCCTATCTGAGACAAGAGGCTAATTACACCTGACTTCTTCTGTTCAATGTTCCACAATATGCTGTTGGAAGACTAATACACTTTTCAGCCCTGGTCTTAGTGCAACATGAATTATAGTTAACAACACAATGCAAACATAAACCATGGCTAAAACATATACATATTAAATACATGGATTTAGCAGACCATTTGGGATCTAGGGGGACAAAACGACTGAAAAGTATACGATTACAGTCTACTCTTTTGTGAGAAATGATGTACAGCTATGATAATGTCAAATCCTATCATTTCCCCTCATTTCCTTACACTGTATAAGATTCAAAAACATTGAAACTGTGTAAACTAGAGATGAGCGGGCTCGGATATCTGAAATCCGAGCCCACCCGAACGTTGCCGATCCGTGCCGGATCCGAGACAGATCCGGGTATTCCCGCCAATTGCAAAACTGAAACCGAGGCTCTGAGTCATAATCCCGCTGTCGGATCTCGCGAGACTCGTATTCTATAAATTCCCCGCTAGCCGCCGCCATCTTCACTCGGGCATTGATCAGGGTAGAGGGAGGTTGTGTTAGGTGGTCCTCTGTCCTGCTATATCTTGTGCTGTGCTGTTCAGTTCTGTGCTGTGCTGTTCAGTTCTGTGCTGTGCTGTGCTGTGTTCTGCTCAGTCCAGTGGTGCTGTGTCCTGTGCTCTGTCCTTCTGAGTTCAGTGGTGCTGCTGGGTCCTGTGCTGTGTCCTGTTCAGTCCAGTGGTGCTGTGTCCTGTGCTCTGTCCTTCTAAGGGCATTGTTATTTCCCCATTATTCCCAAGTTATAAAAAAAATTAAAAAAAGTTATAAAAAAAATAAATAATAATAATTATAAAAAAAATAAATAAAAAAAAAATATCCAAAAACAATCCTGCAGTATAAGTCCATTGGTACTGCAATATTACAAAGTTCACAGATTCTGCAGTATAAGTCCATTGGTACTGCTATATTACAAAGTTCACTGATTCTGCAGTATAAGTCCAGTGGTACTGCAATATTACAAAGTTCACTGATTCTGCAGTATAAGTCCAGTGGTACTGCAATATTACAAAGTTCACTGATTCTGCAGTATAAGTCCATTGGTAGTGCTATATTACAAAGTTCACTGATTCAGCAGTATAAGTCCAGTGGTACTGCTATATTACAAAGTTCACTAATTCAGCAGTATAAGTCCAGTGGTACTGCTATATTACAAAGTTCACTGATTCAGCAGTATAAGTCCAGTGGCACTGCTATATTACAAAGTTCACTGATTCAGCAGTATAAGTCCAGTGGTACTGCTATATTACAAAGTTCACTGATTCAGCAGTATAATTCCAGTGGCACTGCTATATTACAAAGTTCACTGATTCAGCAGTATAAGTCCAGTGGTACTCTCCTGTGCCGCATATAATTTTTAAAGGCTTTGCCGAATGTGTGTGGCTTAGAGGTATGCTCTCTTGTGCTACATATAATGGAAAACAAAAATTTGGAGTATAAAGTAGGGAAAAATCAAGACCCACTTCCTCCTAATGCTGAAGCTGCTGCCACTAGTCATGACATAGACGATGAAATGCCATCAACGTCGTCTGGCAAGCCCGATGCCCAATCTCCTAGTACAGGGCATGTAAAATCCAAAAAGCCCAAGTTCTCAAAAAGTAGCAAAAAGAGAAACTTAAAATCATCTGAGGAGAAACGTAAAGTTGGCAATATGCCATTTACGACACGTAGTGGCAAGGAACGGCTTAGGCCCTGGCCCGTGTTCATGACTAGTGGTCCAGCTTCACCCAAGGATCTAAGCCCTCCTCCTCACCCCCCCTACCAAAAAATTAAGAGAGTTATGCTGTCAGCAACAACAACAAAACAGCAAAGAACTCTGCCTTCTAAACAGATAAACAGATGACATCACAAATCCCCAAGGCGAGTCCAAGGGTGTTGGTGGTTGTGAAGCCTGACCTTCCCATCATTGTACGGGAAGAGGTGACTCCATCCAGCATTTGCAGCACACCCTCTGCATATGTTGGAAGGATCACCCACAGTGTAGATCAAGATTTGGATAATCAAGGTGTCAATGTTGTACACCGGGAGAAGGCTATTGATGTAGCTGGCGCTGTGGAGGAACTTGATGATGAGGATGGTGATGTGGTTATTGTAAATGAGGCACCAGGGGGGAAAACAGCTGATGTCCATGGGATGAAAAAGCCCATCGTCATGCTTGGTCAGAAGACCAAAAAATGCCCCTTTTCGGTCTGGAGTTATTTTTATCCAAATCCGGACAACCAATGTATGGCCATATGTAGCTTATGTAAAGCTCAAATAAGCAGGGGTAAGGATCTTGCCCACCTAGGGACATCCTCCCTTATACGTCACCTGAATAACCTTCATAGTTAAGTGGTTAGTTCAGGAATTGGGCCTAGGACCGTCATCAGTACAGGGACACCTAAATCCCTTGGTCCTGTTGGATAGTTTTTTTTCTTAACAAAGTCAACAAATAACACTTCGACCCTGTCTGTCTTTCACATACTTGATGGGATCTCAATGATGAATGCTCTGTACCATGGTCGTCTAAAACAAGAGGTATTGACAAGCTTGAACTACTGTAGTGTGTATAAGTTATAAACACTACACTTGAAAGCTTGAGCCTTTAAATGAAAAAGTCACTCTTCATTGCACGAATATTTGCAACAGCGACAATTTTTTGGGTAACAAAGTCAACAAATAACACTTCGATGCTGTCTGTCTTTCACATACTTGATGGGATCTCAATGATGAATGCTCTGTACCATGGTCGTCTAAAACAAGAGTTATTGACGTGCTATAACTACCGAAGTTTTTATAAATTATAAACACTACACTTGAAAGTTGGAGGAGGTATTGTGGACCCGGTACCAAATTGGGTACCGGGGCCACTCCACTATGTAGTCCAGATAGAGGCGTATCAGATATTAAACAACTTTGATTGTTGCTGCCAAATCATAAATTAATGAAAATGACCTGTCATCGTCAAAAACAAGAGGTATTGACACGCTCGAACTACACCCTGTATATGCTGCAGAGGATGTAGGAGCAGGCAGCTGTGCAGTGGAATTCAGACCATTTGAAGGCGGAGGTATTGTGGCCCCGGTACCATATTGTGTACCGGGACCACTGCACTATGCAGTCCAGAAAGCTACCTCAGTGAAACGTTTTGGACTAAAAACAATATTGTGAGGTGTGAGGTGTTCAGAATAGACTGGGAATTAGTGGAAATGATTGTTATTGAATGTTATTGAGGATAATAATAGCGTAGGAGTGAAAATAAACCCTTAACACTTTTTATGTTTTTTTCAAAATAAATCTGAATCCAAAACCTTAAATCCGAACCAAAACCTTTCGTCAGGTGTTTTGCGAAACAAATCCGAACCCAAAACCTCAAGCAAATCTGAATAAACACAAAACACGAGACACCAAAAGTGGCCGGTGCACATCCCTAGTGTAAACATACCAGTTTTTCATTTCAGAAAAGCTTTAGATTTCACTCTAAGCTAGTACTTTGCTGCCTATGCTTTGCTATCAAGTATGCAAAAATTGACAACTTTTGTCCAGTCACTACATTTGATTTGAAATAAGGGTCACATATAGGTGAAGCGTTTCTACAAAATCCAGAACTCTGACCCAATTTGAATCCTGTTGCTTCCATGCCAGATATGATCTCATTGCTCTCTAATATGCTGATAAATTGAAAGCAGTCTGATACCCCAAAACATGAAGTTAATTAGGAGTCTGCTCAGGACAGAACACCTGATGAGGACACATGGTCTATTGGTACCATTGGTACCATTAAGTAATACTTGGCTGACAAAGAAAGAAATCCAAAGGTGACTGAATAAAATGAAAATAAATAAAGCTACAGGTCCAGACGGTATACACCCAAGGGTCCTTATGGAGCTAACTCAGAAATAGCTAGACAGATATTCTTAATTTTTATAGATTCAATTTCATCTGGCTCAGTAGCAAGGGACTGGCGAATGGCAGATATGGGGAATGAAATTACAACCAGGGAATTATAGACCAATGAGCCAGACTTCAATAGTGGAGAAACTATTGTAAGATATATTAAAGGATAGTTTTCAGGATTACTATTGGCGCAATAAGATTATTAGTAGGAATCAGCATGGATTTGTGAGGGATATATCATTTCAAACTAATCGAATTACTTTCTATGACAAAGTTAGTGGGAACTTAGACCATGGTAGTTCAGTAGATGTGGTCTACTTAGATTTTGCAATGTCCATTGATACAGTGCCTCACAAGAGGTTGGTTTACAAAATAAGGGAACTGGGTCTAGTAATCAATATTTCTACTTGGGTAGAAATCTGATTGGGGAATAGGGAACAGAGAGTTGAGATAAATTAAACATTTTCTATTTGGTCAAACGTTTTAAGTGGTATACCGCAAGATTCTGTGCTGGGGCCACTCCTTTTTAATATATTTTATTAATGACCTAGGTGATGGTTTAGAGAGCAAAGTTTAAATTTCTGCAGATGACACCAAAATTTCAAGATAGTAAAATCAGAGCAAGAAGTAGTTTCTCTGTAGATGGATTTCAATAAACTGGAGGATTGGGCGGCCAAATGGAAGGTGAAGTTTAAAATAGTTAAATGTAAGGTTATGCACTAAGGGATCAAAAATAAGCATGCAATCTATAAATTAAATGGGATAAATTTAGGGGAATCTATAATGGAAATAGATTTGGGAGTGCTCGTGGACAGTAGACTTTGCAATAGTGCTCAATGTCACACAGCTGCATGGGCCAATAAAGTATTGGCATGCATAAAAAGAGGCATAGATGCATGGGAAGACAGTATAATTTTACCACTATATAAATTATTGGTAAGACCTCATCTTGAATATGAAGTACAGTTATGTGCACAACTCTATAAAAAAACCATTTTGGAACTAGAAAGGTTTCAGAGAAGGGCAAAAAAATTGATAAAGGGTATGAAGTCATTAAGTTATGAGAAAAGGTTAGCCAGTTTTGGTATGTTAACTTTAGAAAAGAGGTGTCTAAGAGGGGATATGATTACTATGTACAAATACATTAAGGATCAATAGAGAAAACTTTCATGGGAACTTTTTACCCAACTTTGTACAAAGGACACGCAGTCACCCCCAAGGTTAGAGGAGAGGAAGTTTCACAACCAGAGGTTCTTGACAGTAAGGGCATTCCAGATATGAAATTCACTGCCAGGGAAGATTGTGATGGCAGATTCAATTGATATTATTAAGAGAGGGTTAGACAAATTTTTACCGGAAAAGGGAATCCAGGGTTATAACTGTTATTCAAAATGAAGGATAGTAGTGGATCCAGGAAGAAATAGGTCAGCAATATTGGGTCAGGAGGGATTTTACCAGATTTAAACAGATTGGTGGTTGCTTCATCTGGATCAATTACAAATCTAAAAGAAGGACTGCAGGAGATCCAAAATAGAATGAACTTGATGGACTGGTGTCTTTTTCAAACTCATGAACTATGTTACTATGTTTCTCCTGGGTTTTACCAATAGAGGGTGTAGACAAACCCTCAGATAAATTAGGCAGAAATATTATTAATACAGCTAGGGACCTGGTAGCACATCATTGGAAAAATCTAGAATCCCCTTTTCTTGCAACAGGTGTACAATAAAATGTCTGCCTACTTGAACAATAAGACTCATAAATTAACTCAAATTTGGAGCCTATGGTACTAATACAACTCCTCAATTCCCCAAAACTCCCCATACTAACAGACTTTAAGATCTCCATTGGTAAATGTTATGTGTTTGCCTCAATAATTATTTGATAAGTTGTGATAACCTTTCTTTAAGAGTATTACATCCACCTGGGCTTGTCAGGATTCCTGGAGATAGCCATAGTTTACTCCCCATACCCACCCTTCTCTTACACTTTTAAAAACCTTTCTAATACACACAGGCATATACCTAAATTAATCATGCATATCAAGACCAAATAAACATCACTACACTCTCACACAATCTATTGGATTGAATTGGTCTAAGGTTCTAAATTTACCTATGATTTTGCTTTACCTCTATGTGATCCAAATACCTGTATGTTTGTATATTGATGTATTTGAAATTTGAAAATCAAAATAAACAATATTTGTGTGCAGGTGGAGGCAGTTAAATCTGTAAATACTCTCTGATATATGGTACACTTTACCCTATAGTTGTTTCTATACTTGTTATCATTTTATAGGCTATACTACACTATATTGCAATCTCCATTTTTTTTACATTTAGAACTTGGATCCACTCTCTGAGAATATAACCTGATACTTCCCCATGAAGACTAATGTACTAACAAGTAACATCTGAATTTTCATTTTGGACGCTATACATCATTGGAAATACTTTTATTCTTTACTACTTGTATAAACATTTCATTTAATATGTAGCATTATTGGTGATATTTATTGTTCATATGTGTTAAAGGGTCAGCATTGCCGAGTGCTCACAGCTGCAGACTATACATTAAGTACTTGAGCAGTCCCCCTTTTTCCATTCAAAAGCTTTAACTCACAAAGCTTATTTTTACATAATTCATACTGCCAATGCACACAAATTAACAGGCCAAGTTTTACTATGCTCCTCTAACTGTGTTACTTCCTTTTGGAACCTTATAGGAAATATGGGGTTGATTATATGGTCTCAGCATGCTTTATGTCTCTTGGGTGCTATGACATGTAAATTAAAAAAATAAGTTCAAAAAGGTCTCCAACCCTGCAGTGTAGAGACACAAGTGATCATTGGAAACAGCATATAAGGCTGTTGATACTGATTTTACTTGGTGACCAATACCTGGGTAAATAAGGAAGAACTTACATTTGCATCATGTACATATAAACCTGAAGATGACTGAGACAACCTTCTCCTACTGGCATAACATTAGAGAGGGGCATTCTCTACACTTTCAGCATGGAATTTCACAATTATTTATTTTAATATATCCATTCTAATAGTAAGTACACTGTAATATATTTGGAAGTCTGGTGTCTAATAAATGTTAATTTTTCCATACTAATAATATATTGCACTGTTTAAAAGTATGCTTTGTGGGACGAGGAACTAATTAAATAAATGGCAAAATAATACTTAACAAACTCTGTTGGTGGAGGGCCAGAACAATTAACCCAGTCCTAGCATTGAGTCTTATCTGCCCCCCAAGTTGTTGGGTATGTTGAGCAGAATAACCTGTAGCCAAATAATGGGGACCCCGTCAAGCAGTCTAAGGCAGAGTAAGAGCAGAACTATCCTATTGCCATCCCTAGAGTATCGAAAGCTAGCTCTGGGGTAAAAAAAAAAACCCTGACATGCAAACATATGTTAAAATGAAAATAAAATGAAGCTATACATTGAAATAAAATTCAAATATTGTTAATAAAAATATTTAAATTAAACTTAGCACTTTCTAACCACTGTGCTATGCATAGTTTGCTATCACCATCATTGTCAATTGCATCAGAAGTATTGCACTGGGTATCTAGTTTGAAACTCTTCATCGAACACCTAGCTCAATTGTTAAATTAAGTACTTTTAAAATGAATTATTGCATAAGGTAACAGATTACAGCCACAGCACCAGACTGAGGACCAGATCTCAAATGCCTCATTGTGAGCTGGGATTAGAGTCTCATGTTTTATTTTATTTTCACACACAGCACAAAGTTGTGGTAAAAGCTAGGTATTTTGCCTGTAAACCCCACAACATAATTGGGCTTCTGACACTAAGATGAAAGCTATATTTAAAATATATATATATTTATTTAATATACATTAACAACACTATCAAACCATCCCCGCTACCAGTAACCAGACCTCCCCTATTAGCTGCTGATCTCATTGGTCCCGAGAGAGAGCAGAGATGCTAAGGAACTGAGTCAGCTTGCTGCCTGGCTTACTATGTCACACAGGAGAAGACAGTTATTGGTTAGACCATTCGATAAGTGGTACAGTAGACGTCCTAAGTTAGAACGGCTTTGGCTGTTCAAAAGATGTATCAGGGACTCCGAAAAACCAACAGTGAGTCTGGAGCAATTCAGTAGACTCTGAGACAGATGTATTAGTTAGTCAAGCAGTGGGTAAAAGTGCCATTATAGCATACCCCAGTATACTGGTCTACTGCGACCACTGATTATTAGTAGTAGTAATAGCAAAATCTTTAGGCATAACCCCAATGGAGATTGGTCCTAAAAAACAAAATCCCCCCAAGGAGAAAGTAAATTATAAAAAGGCATTGCTAAATGAAGTAGTAACAATACCATTTGAATGTATTATTATTATTTATTAATTTTAATTTTTAAGCAAAAGCTAAATGTATTTCTGAAACTCTGATGTAATGTGAGCCACTATAGCCAGGCAAGTTATGGTGTTCACCCCTTTGACATTGAACTGAATGTCTTCTCTCATATTGAATTGACCTCAGGTCTTATGTATATAGCTAAAGTTGCTGGCCAATATGGCTACAACCAGTGACCACAAAAGGGAAAGAAAGGTCAGACAGACCAGAGTACACATTGACTTGTAGTAGTAGTAGTAGTAGTAGTAGTAGTAGTAGTAATAGTTGCAATAGTAGTAGTAGTAAGAATGACTCTGTATACAGTGCTTTAAATGCTGACCAGAACAATTTTTATTATTTGCTGAGGAAGCCAAACAAAGCAGTCTGCAAGTGGATGTTATGTGTCAGCATTAGCCTGTGTCTAAAATCCCAGTGGGTGAGGCCAGAGACATAGCTAGGAATTTTAGTACCAGGGACAAGAAGGAAAACTACTGTCCCTTTTCCCCCACCAAATTAACCTAAAATATTCACTTTGCTGTGCCCCCTTGAACTTTGTGACCTTAACAGTTGCCACTTTCGCACAGCCCTACTCGAAAATAGCTGCTGGGTAAATTGTGTTACCAGTAGCATATTGTTCTTGGAATGACTTATTAGTAGTAGCATATTGTATACTGAATTACCAATACATGGAAGTTACTAAAACATGGGTGTCTTATTAACAACTGTAGAGCTTGTCCTTGTATTATTGTTCAGGATACATTGCTATTAATAAATGATTTCTGAAAAATCAGAGCAGAATTAGGTGCCCCTTGACCCATCTTCAAAGTCTCCTGCTGTTTTACACCACATTGAGTGTCTGCTTATATGGCTCCACGTACATCTATATATGAGGCTTATGAATTCTGTATTCTTAATGGAAGTTCCTAATGGAAGTTACATACTACTCATTATTAAATAAATATTTTATTTAGTTTTCCGAGAGACTACACTGAACCACTTAACCAGAAGGAACTAATTGGTGAAACTGAGCACAACCTTTGAAACAATGAGATGAAGATCAGCATGCTGTGAGAACACTTCAATTTACAAATGTACTGAACTGTCCAAGAAGAAAGACCACAGACCTGTGGAGGACAGAGGTCGAGATAATCATGCTATAATGACATTGCAATTTGGTTAATAGAACATCTAACCAAAAGATAGCAAATATTATCCTGCACTGATTTCATGTAACATTCTGAAAGTTACTAGTCTTGACATTTAAAGTTTTGCAAAATTGGTCCACTATGTCATTGTTAGCACCTGTATCCTAGGTGCCTATTAGGATATACACAGATCATCTGTATACAAGAACACCACTTAAGGACATTCAGTATTATCTTGACTTGACCTTGGTTGTATAACGAGATAGCACTGCTTATACTTTTTAAAATGCTCTGCAGTACATATATGTGTTGGACAGAATGCATTGCTCAGTGTATCTTGCCTCCATTAAAGTAATTAGGCACACAGATTGTTTATTTCTATGGTATCCAAAAAAAAGATGTATCAATAAGGAGTTGTAGTGACTACTTTAGTTTTGGTCAAGTCACCAGAAGCAACAATCACCTATTTATTCCCTATTTGTGTAATGAATAATATCTATAATGATATGATGCCATGAACGTAGTCACACTGCTGACTCTAATATGGCAATGCTTCATACAAGAAGAAATTGCTAATGTTACTTATGGAGGATGAGGAAATTCTTGACTTCCACATTTAAAGTGGGGCAATGGTCCATGAACAAAGCAAGAAGTAAATGTATGATACTTATTAGCAATTGCCTAGTCTACATTTTTCTGGAAAACTCATCACAAGATATCCTGCTCAATGATTTTTGCTGATATTAAAATTATATAATTTGTAATAATATACACAGAATGTAATTAAACTGTGTGAGCTAATGTGAATCTGACCATGCAATGATGTTTAAAGGGAAACTCCTACCAACGCTGTATAAAGCAAAAAGGGAAAAACAAATTACCTCTTCTCTGTTGCATGTTATTCTGCTTGTTATCCTGCATTACTGCATGATGATATTTTATACAATCTATTTCTGTGCTTCTTGCAGTTTAAAATATATTTAAATAATAGCCATCATTTCCATGTCCTTAAAAGTTTTAGTGACCATTTCATTTCATTTGTTGTGTTAAAAATATTTTTGTTTGAGGAGGTTCCCATGTTTCCTATACAAGGTCTGCTCAGGCCAATTTCTTTGTATTGTTTTAAATTGACCTCCAGGGATATTTTGTAACCATTTGGGGTGTTGGGTGCTGCTTGGAGGGATCGCATTATTACAGTTTACAGCACGTACTAAAAGTATTTATTATAATCTCTAGATTGAGAAACATTACAATTCCTGTGCTCACCTCTTCTGTGGCTCTCGAATTTTGACTGTTTTTGTTAATGTAGCTTAGGAATTCTATCAAGTATATATATTATCCTGCTGAAGCTGAAAATATAGGTGGTTATATAATAGGTGATTATATATTGATGGGTTCCGAGCAACAGAGAGTTGGAATTGTGATCTCCCTACTTCAGGGAGACCCTTAAACCTGGGCCTTTGGGTTGAATTCAAGCAGTCCTACCCCAGAATCTGTTGATGCGATTATTGGTTCCTGCACACATTACCTTTAATTCTCGTTCCATTGCAATCTTAGCTTTCTTAGACAGCGGTGCTGTTGGCAACTTTCTGAACATCAGGTTTGCCAATTCCTTTGGAATTCACACTGTGAAAGTCAACACCACCATCACAGTCTGGGGCCTGCATGGAGGCAGCAAGATTTTCTATGAAACACCCTCATTGCAATTAATTGCAATGAGGGTGTAGCTTAACACAATGTCCTTTTAAAGTGATGTGTGCCCACTTCTTAATGGAAGTGTGTCACTCACCGGACTGTGAGTGCTACTTCTCGTGTGTTTAGGAACCGTGGCCGTCCACCATCCTGAGGGTCTGCACATGTGCAGCCCTTTCAAACCTTCAGTTCATGTTCCTTTTAGTTAATTGGCTGATCAGACAACACTCCCTATTTAAAGCACCTGAGGTCAATACCTCGTTGCCTGATCTTGGAGTCTCATTCCCCATGAGCCTCTGAAGGTGTTCCTGTGTTTCCTCGTGTGTTCAGCTCCTGCTGATTCCTGTTGTTCGTTTGTGGTTTCCAGACCACTTCAACTCTCCTGTGTTTCATCGTGACTGTGCCAGCTGATTCCTATCCGCTGCCTCTGTGCTACTACAGTTTCCAGTCCACTTCAACTCTTCTGTGTTTCATCGTGACTGTGCCAGCTGATTCCTATCCGCTGCCTCTGTGCTACTACAGTTTCCAATCCACTTCAACTCTCCTGTGTTTCATCGTGACTGCACCAGCTGATTCCTATCTGCTGCCTCTGTGCTATTACAGTTTCCAGTCCACTTCAACTCTCCTGTGTTTCATCGTGACTGCACCAGCTGATTCCTATCCGCTGCCTCCGTGTATCTACAGTTTCCTGCTCACCTCAACTCTCCCGTGTTTCATCGTGACTGCACCAGCTGATTCCTATCCGCTGCCTCCGTGTTCTACAGTATCCTGCTCACCTCAACTCTCCCGTGTTTCATCGTGACTGCTCCAGCTGATTCCTATCCGCTGCCTCCGTGTATCTGCAGTACCCTGCTCATCGCAACCCTCCAGTACTCCTCGTGTCTGCAGCCAGCTGATCCGCTCTCCGTGCTTCTACAGTGTCTCCGCTTGTGTCAACTCGCCTGTCTGCTTTGGATCAACGCTCCGCTGCTTCCATCTCATCTAGACCATCTCTACTCTTCAGCGTTCTCCAGGTGTCCAGTTCGATATACTACTGCTTCCTGAGTATTGTTTCCATCCCTGCTGGTCTACCTACCTGTGCGCTGCACCTACTTGATTACCGCTTCTACCCTCCTGGGACTTCGTATCCTGCCGGCCTCCAGCCGTTCAGGTATCCCTGCACTTCTGTCTGACAGCCTGCTCTCCTGAACCACGGTATACATACTTCTCATTGACTGTGCTGGTGTATTGCATATCTTACTGGACTGAGTTGTTCTCCTCTGGAGTGTCCTATCCGCTGAGACTATTGCCATGTGTTACCTTTTGCCTGGATAGTTCTTGTGACTTTGTATTATTGTGCAGTGCTGTTCAGTTATTACTATTTGTGCATATCATCGTGGGATCAAGTTCAGTGTGCCCGTGTATACTCTGCATTGCATTTATCTCCCCGTGCTCTTCCTCACATATATATATTCAGTGGTACAACTTGCTAGAGGCAGACCACTGTTCCCTGTTTCCTGAGTCACCTGTTTCCAGTATCCTTTCACATAGCAGTGGTACAACTTGCTAACGCAGACCACTGACTTCCCGGATACCTTCACCTGGATTCCATTCCCTCACCTAGACAGCGGTACCACTTGCTATACGCAGACCGCTGACTCTCATCACCTCCTCGTTATTCCTGGACATTCCTCCTCACTATAGCAGTGGTACAACTTGCTATCCGCAGACCACTGACTACCCTCACGTTTCCTTGTCCATCCAGTTCCTCGTGTCAATTATCTATATATTACCAGTGCTGCTAGTCATAGACTTTCCACGAGCATTCTCTTACCATCTGCTGTCTCCTGTTCCGTGATCACCCCACTACCAGAGTATCATATTACCACCTATACTGCTCTGGTAAGTCCATCATCTGGTGATACCTGGGTAAAGACTCCTAGTGCCCGTGACAAAGTGTGTCACTTTCTTTTTTTCCTCCAGTGTTACAATATAAACAAGCAAACAAATATTGTCCTTTAAAATTATGTGTACTTTCTTCTTAATAAAGGTGTATCACTTCCTCTTTTTTCTTCCAGTGTTACATATAAAGGAACAAACAGAAAAAGATCATAGTGCAAACTGTGCTAACTCTTAATCCTAAACAACTGCAATCTTTCTTCTGATTTTAACTTCACAGCAGATATATTCCAATTCAATTTCAAGCTCATAAATGTTCTCATCCACAAAGGTAATATCAATCTCCTTTTATTTTCTCTTTTAGAGAGGTCTGACTTTATAGGAGTTATTACCTTTTTACAGATGAACCAAACATTTCTGTATTTCATTTCACTTATCACTCCACAGATTGGGTTCATAAACAAATAAAGAAACAATTGTGCGATTTGCTTAAAAGTAAACTGTTTTATCCTATGAAATTTGTGCTAAAAACACAGTTTTCAGAAGTTGTTCTTCGGGCCAGTTTATGCCATTGCCTGTCTACGAAATCTTGGACACATCTGTCTATGGATTTTATTGTGGACCTGTCATACTCTTCAGAACACAATACTATTTGGGTGGTAGTAGACTGATTCATTAAAATGTCTCATTTAATTCCCTTGACCAAATTTCCTAATGCACAACATCTAACATCACTCTTTATTCAACTCATCTTCCATTTACACGGTCTTCCCACGGATATTGTCTCAGATCATGGCTCCCAATTTATTTCCCTTCTGGAAATCCTTCTGTACACTTCTCAGAATCAACTAATAAAGTAATTTTATCGTTTTCAAATAAGCATTGCCTAAGCAATTGTATTTTGTTTCCGAAGCACAAGCAATTTATTTAGCAAAAGCAATTTGTTAGCAGTTCAATAAATAAGTACAATACAGTACAATATAGCCGATATATGATACCTATTAAAGATGTTACATTAAAACAGGAAAGTATAAAAACACTGAATACATTACATTTTCCTTATAGAGCTTCACCGAGGTCCATGGAACACAGCCATGCTCACATGTAGCAACATTCAGAGAGAGAGAGAAAGAGAGAGCTTTGGCTGATAAAAAAGCTTGATAGTATTCAGTTTCACTATAGAAAAAACTACTGAGGATGTCATGGCATGTTTCCATTGGTTCAGGGTTCAGGACAGTCCAATGTAGTGCAGGTCATAGGTCAGTTCAAAGGATTTCTCTGGGAACAGGGGATCACCTTCCACCAACAGCTGAAAACATGTGCTTCTCAAGGAAACTGACCCAAACCAGTTCTAAACAACTTAAAACACCAATGCCATTTTGATCATTCAATCTTTTATCTTCCATAACTATTGATTGCAGAAAGCGATCTCAAAGCCGAAATTATAGGATGAGAGATGGTAATGTGCAGATCAAAATGACACTAAACATGATACATTTGCTAAATCCTGAGCCTTAGATACTTTTAAAGTGCTTTTAACATTATTATATTTAACTGTAAACTCTATTACATTTGATTATAAACAACTGTGTGTTGGAACTATTTTAAGGTGAACTATTTACAAGTGAATGTGTAAGTGTATGTGTGCATTATTTATCGTGCGATTGCGTCATAACAACATCAATCAATATAGTTTATTTCATCCTATTATTCAACTATAACACAACATCAGCCTGTCATCAGCGTATCATCCTCAATCTAACGGACTGACTGAAAGGGTTGACAAATCCCTGGAAAATTTTCTATGATTATACATCTCTATATTTCATAACAATTGGTTGTCCTTGTTCCCATGGGAAGAGTTTGCATATAATAACTTGTGCCATTCTTCTACCCACATCTCTCTGTTTTTCTATAATCTTGGTTTTCATCCCAGATATAACTCCTTGTCCTCTCAACCCTTTTTGCCTTCCAGAGTTATGTTCTACAGCATCACATCTCAGAATCATCTGGAAGAAAGTTAATTCTGCATTGCTTTGGGCCTTCTAGTCCAAAATGTTTACTGACCATCACCATGGATTTTGCTCCTTTAAAGTGGGTCAGAAAGTCAGGCTGTCCACCCGCAACATTAAACTCAGACAACCCTGTAAGAAGCTTAGGACTAAGTTCATTGGACTTTTTTCCATCATCAAACATGTTAATCCTGTTGTCTTCAGGCTAAAACTTACTCATTCCATGAGGATTCCAAATATGTTTCACTGCTCTTTTCTCAAGCCTGCTGTCTCTTCAAGCAAGTTTAGATCCCACCAGTCTCAGAGATTTTGGCTGGTCAATATGGATGGATGTCAGAATTTCTGGTAGAAAAAATTCTTCACTCCAAGAAAGTTCAAAGGCTAATTCATTTCTTGGTGCATTCGAGGGGTCATGACCCGAAGGAAGGATCCTGGGTTCCACAGAGGCATTTACAAGCTTCAAACAATTTCCCTGGGGTGTCAGGGTTCCTTGACCCCTCCTCATGGGAGGAGGTGCTGTTATGAGCCACAGCTTGCTACGATGTACTGCTGACTGCGTCCCGGCTGTCACAGCAAAAGTTGGGTCGTCGCATCCGGTTTCTCCATCCTGGCCATCACCAGGGCAACGGTTGGGATGCTTTCTCAATCAGCACCTCGGCATCTGTGGGCAATCAGTTGCATTTGCAAATTACATCTATTAATTAGGCTACCTCCTGGGGCTAATTATCCACATTAGGGCCATGACTCCTGTTTGGCTTGTTTTCTATTTAAGACAGGGAGAGCTTATACTCAATGTAGGTTATAACATTCAGTTCACTGTGCCCTACTGACCTGCTCTGTCCTATGAATACCCTGCTACATTTGACCTGATTACCTGTTGTGAGCCTTGGCTTGCTTTTGGACCTTGCTTAAACTATGTGTGCCCCTGACCTCTGCCTGTCTTTTGGATTACCTGTGCTTGCAACCTGCCCTGACCTCTGGCCTGTCCCTCGGCTAACCTGCTCGCTTCTGACTCATGCCCTTTGAACTGTCTCTGATACTTGCCTTCTGTATTCCGGTTACCCTCCACCTTGCGCTACGGTTACCACTGATAAACTTTTACTACTCTAGGGTGAAGTCCTGAGAACATAATCAGTTCTATGGAAAAGGCGTTTGGTTCTAAAAGTTTATCTAAGTAGACGTTAGCCCTAACACTCACATGGTTTTATTTTTTAAAGCAGCAATTGGCCTATATTTTCTTGAGTGAATAAAAAAACTATAATGAACACTGAAAGTAATCATTCTATATAGTAGCATATTCCACCAAAAAAACATTTGCAATGTAAAATAGGCATCAGACAAACTATAAAATGCTGAACTGTATACAGTAAATATACATGATTTGTTACAATCTTTGGCCATGTATTTACTCACAATATTGTAAATTATCATGTTATGTAAAATCAAATTAGTCTATGTCCTTTCAAAAATAATTAACACTATTGTTGAGATGGATAGAAGAAGATAGATCCATTATGAATATACAACAAAATGGTAAAATCCTATAAAAAAACAATGCTATGTCATCATCATCATCATCATTTATTTATATAGCGCCAACAAATTTCCTAGCACTTTACAACTGGGAACAAACAATAATAAAACAATATTTGGTAATAAATACAGACAGAGAGGTAAGAGGGCCATGCTCGCAAGCTTACAATGTCACACTTTTACATGCTTGTTTTCTTGCCTAAATATACAAATCTATAGACCAACTGGGTGGAGGAACACATTTGTGATATTGATTGCATGCCTGTTTAAGTACTGGAAAAAATTTAATAATATCTGTTTAGTATAATGTATATTAAAAAAAAAGCTGAGAAAAAGACATTAATACTTAAAGGCTCCTGGTTTTTATAAACTTTCTTTTTTTCAAAATTGTAGTGCAGTCATACACTGATATATATAACTATGACATGTATTCTTACACATACACTTTTGCATAGCCAAAAATGTGACAACTTCAGGTTAACATAACCTAATACCTAATGCATATATCAACATGTAAAAAGACCAGATTTCTAGCAGAACAGCAAGTTGAATGGTGCAAGAGGTCAGGAAGAGGTAGTTTGACAAGAAAGAACCGAAGTAGTAGACGAGGAGGGCTGGTTTTACATTTTTCACAATTTCGGACAAAGGCTACTAGTGTTATCACTGGAAGGGTCCTCTTTATTTGCAAGCTATAGAATGGGTTTTTCACTGCTCGTTCTGTTCTATTTGTTAAGGCTGAGAAGTACCCCCACACACTAGCTACTCATAGAAATTAATTAGTGTAATTTTAACTACTTGACAGCTATTTTTTTAAATCAACAGAATTCATGTTTGTGTTGAAACATCAAGTATCTGGTGCCTTTTCACATGGATAAGATGCACCTTTAATGAATGGCCTGTCCCCTGTATTACAATTCTTACTTCCATTGCTCCAGCGCTGTCTCCTCTCTCTGTGTCCTGGACGGCGCTTCTGGGTGTTGGTGGTCACGTGGCCGCATGTCAGGACGGGGATTTAAAATCTTTAGTATATAAATGGCACTCTCACACTCTTGCAGTGTCAAAGCAAATATATTTACCCTGACACCTGTCCCTGTGTTTGGTATCCTTTTGCCTGCCTGTATCCTTGCTGATTTCTGTGTGGCAGACCTCCTTCCTGGCTGACAATTCTCTGCTCTCCTATCGCAGTGTACCGCCTTCTGGCTTGTTTAACTACCCTCTGCCTTGTACTTGTCTTCCACTCACATGTGCCAGACCCGGCTTGTTCTGACCTCATCACTGTCTCATGATTGTGTCACTGTCTTGTGTTGCAGACCATTTTAGCCCTGACTCTGGTCCCACCTTCTGATTCTGCACCTCGCCATCAGCTTGTGTATCCAAACCCAGCTTGTTAGACCTTGCTCTTCTATTACTGGCATTCCCTGCATACCATCTATCTTCATCCGCTGTGCTATATTTTGAGGTAGACCTGTGAGCTCTCAGCAGCAAAGCCTATCCTGCCTTGCAGCAGTTCTTGGTGACTCCACACCTCTGGTCGGCCAACGTCAAACTTGATTAGCACCTGAATCCGGTACCTCATTTGTTACAGTTTGCTCTGACCATGGATTCCGTGGATAATCCCTATCCTAGGGATTTACTGAAACTTTTAGTAGGAAGAGTAGAGAAGCAGAAAGCTAACCAAGAGCATCTCATGAAGTTTTTTCAGTGTCTTTACCATCACATTGATACCTTTCAGAATACGCTGGAGGCATCCGGATAGTCTGCATCATCTTCTGAATCCACCCCAGAGCCAGCCAGAGCATCTCATTCCTAATTCTGCTAAATTTGATGGGGACCCCAAACTGTGCAGGGATTTATTAAATCAATGTGCTGTACAGTTCGGAATAATTCCCTTCAATTTTCCTTCAGAAAAATCTAAAGTTGTTTACATTATTTCACTCCTCTTGGGCATCGCTCTTATGGGAAAGGAATAATTCCCTTGCTGCATAACTGTTCCAACTTCTCGTCCACATTTACATGTTTTTCGATGAACCACGTAGGGAGTCAAATGCAGCCGCCGGAATTCTATGACAGGGTACTCAAATTGTGTGACAATATGCTAATCAATTTAGAACAATAGCATCAGAGCTTTGTTGGAATGATGAGGCATTGGTTGGCACCTTTTGGCAGGGTCTCTCAGACCGAATTATAGACATACTAGTGGTCACGCGTGCTCTCTGCTACACATGACGATCTTATCTGTTTATGTATTACTGTAGACCTACGTTTTCAAGAATGAAACCAAGAAAGGAAAAAGGCTCATCGCAGTACCATCCGCTAACTTCCAGACCACTACACTTCCTTCAGAAGATCCCGACTCATTACTGAAGAGGGAGAGGAAATTCTAACAAATTATGTTTGTACTGTGGTGACAGTGGTCACCACCTAGAACTCTGACCAAAGCATCCTTTAAATGACAAGGCCTAATGAAGTTTGGAGAGCTCTCATTAGGTTTCCCTTGTCTCACTCTCTCCTCTTCCTACAGTAAGACAGTCTTGTCGCTTCCATTCTCTTGCTTAATGGTTTAACTACCATTTCCCCTCCTGTACTCCTGGACTCTGGGGCTGCAGCCAATTTTATATCCGCCGCTATCGCTTCTCCGTTCTCCATTCCCACACTACCACTGGAACAAATGATCTGTTTTACTGCCATTGATGGAAACAAGAATATAGGAGATCTCGTCCAAACCCATACGGCTCCCTTAACCCTCAAGATTGGATTGTTGCATAAGGAGTCTATTTCCTTCTTAGTGATTCACAAGATACTGAGGCTTCCTTGGCTTAGCTTACACTTGTCCACTCTGGATTGGTAAACTGCCCATATATTGTCGTGGGGTATGCACTGTCATTCACACTCCCTACAGAAGGTAATTCCCATGTCTTTTCAGGGTGGTTGACCTAAACTTACTTCCCACTCAATACCAAATGTTCGCAGATATCTTGTGCAAACAGAGAGAGACAGAACTTCTCCCTCATAGAATTTGGGATTGTGTCATTGATCTCCTGCCTGGACAATCCACTCCCAGAGGTTGTGTTTATGCTTTGTCCATTCCCGGATCCAACACTATGGCTGAATATATCCAAATTAACCCCACGTGGGACTTCATCCGCTAGTCCTCTGCTCCCGCTGGAGCTGGATATTTCTTCTCCCCTGTATTGTTTATCGAGGTATTAATGCAAATATTGTTAAAAACATATATCTGCATCCACTCATCTCTGAACTCATCAATCGGATTAAAGGAGCTACTATTTTCTCCAAACTAGACCTACGAGAGGCATACAAACTTATGCGAATCAAACAAGGGGACAAATGGAAGACAGCCTTTAACACTCGTGATGGTCATTTTGAATACCTAGTTATGCTCTCTTTGGATTGTGCAAAGCACACACAGTTTCAGAACTTTATGAATGATATTTTTCGGGATCTCCTTTAGCAACTTGTGGTCATTTATTTAAACTATATTCTTATCTTTTCCATGGTTTTGCAAAACAATTGAAGGTCCTCTCCCTTTTAGGGACAACCACTTGTTCTGCAAACTTGGAAAATGTGCCTTTGAATAGAAACCATTATCTTTCCTGGAACCGGACTTTAGATAGATTCTTCTAAGCTAAAAGCTATTCTGGATTGGCAGCAACCCTAAGGTCTCAAAGCTACGCAACATTTCCTAGGTTTCTCTAATTATTACCACTAGTTTATTAGAGGATATTCTTCTCTAGTAGCTCCTATTACGACATTGACCCATAAGACGGCCAATGCCAAGGTTTGGACCCATGATGCCATTGTGCCTTTAAGAAACAGAAATATGCTTTTCATCAGCTCCTATCTTACAACAACCTGACTGCCAACGACCTTTCTTTATGAAAGCTGGCATTTCATCTTTTGGTACAGGGGCTGTTTTACCTCAACGAGATTCTTCTGGGAAGCTTCATTCCTGCAGGTTCGCTGAGATGAATTATGGCATTGGCAAGAAAGAGCTCATAGCCATAAAATTACCCCTCTCTGAATGGAGGCATCTATTGTAGAGCACTCAATTCCCAGTGACCATTTATACTGACCACAATTTTTTTTATATCTATGCCCAATGCAATGTTTGAAATCCCCCGCCAAACAAGATGGTCTTTGTTCTTTTGCATTTTGATTTCAATGTCACCTTCCATTCCAGATCTAAGAATATAAAGATGGATGCTCTCTCCCACTCAATCAATTCGGCTGATACGTATCCCCCGAGGAGAACAAGTTAATCCTGGATACTAAGTGTTCTGGTTTCTACACATCTTGTTGGGATGAAATGTCCTCCAGGCAAAACCTTCAATGTTCCCCAGTTACACACCAAATTATTACATTGGGCCCTCTGTTCTCTTTTTGCGAGTCATGTTCGGAGTGTGCCCATCACAAGATTCCTCAGAGAAAACCTTACGGTCTCCTCATCCCTTTAACAGATCCTGATTACCCATGGTCCCAACTTTCAATGGACTTCATTACGGACCTCTCTCCAGGTCTTGTACGGTTAAATGGCACAGGCAATTGCTTTGAACTGTGTGTAGGGAGGGTCAGCAGAATATACTCTTCTTCAGAAGTAGTTATTATGCTATAATTAAGTTGATATATCTCAAGGAAACCAAGCAAACACAGAGCTAAATAATGACCACTGCCACAGAAATAACAGCCTCACTGTCCTGTTTTTGCTGCATGCTTAGCTGTGAATGAGAATGTTCTTACATAGGGGCACATTTATCAAGCATCGGCAAAACTGAAAAATAGTTATCAATCCTTATCGCATGGATAACGATTGATCTATTTCTCAAATTTATGAAAAACGGATCACAGAAACAGCAGTTCCGAAAAACTGCTGTTTCTGTGATAAAAAAATCACACTTACCCCGCCTCTTCGGAATGCGATGTCCTCCAGGTCCTCTTCATTTGTCTTCACACTGGAATTGCGCATGTGCAGTTCGAAGAACTGCACATGCGCACAGAAATCTCCGCTCTGTCTCTGCAACTATAGTTGCAGAGCGAGCGGTGAGTGACAGGGAGGGATCATGTGATCCCTACACACATGCGCTACCCAGCTCTGCTCTTCGGAGCAAAGCTGTCAGCACTGAAAACTTTCAATTATGATAATGTACCCCAGCTTCAGCTGGACAAGACAAGTTTCCGAAAAAATGTTTTTTCAGGACTTGTTAGATTGCGGCCAGAGCAGTCACCATACTGTTGAATGGTGACTGCTTGCAAAAACGAAGAGGAGTGCAAAGCAGCAGATATCCATGATATCTGCTGCGATGCACCTTTAATAAATTTGCGGAGGACACATTGGGATCTGATTTCCACGGTAAGTTCACGATAGTGCACTACCGTGCTTTCTTAAATATGCCCCATAGTCTGTAAGTGCACACACAAATCAGTGGTGGTTGGTGATGTTTTGTAATTGCAGAGTTCAATCATTAACAGTTCTGAATTTATGATATGTAAGCTTATAGTCAGGTTATGTCTCATAAACAGGTAGAAAACTCTGAAAGGCAACTAATAAATTTACTTTTAACCTAGTGTACCTTCCCCAGAGACATGAACCTCTGTGATGATGTAACAGAAGTGAAAAACTTAACAGCGATTCATGCTGTGTGTCTGCATTGTCAGTTTGAAATTGCACACATTTTTTGCTGAGATAAGCAAAGCTAAGCTGTTCCGTATGGAATATACCATTCCCTGGCATACTATTATTTAGAGTATACATATTAGGATAAGAATGATAATCAATACTGGCTATGTACTGAATTTGTAACTGGACCATTTGGGATAATTAGTATTTTTTGCTACTGTGAGATATGCCACGTGCATATAGTGTATGGAAGTTCTTTTGTTCAGGGAACTTCACAGTGAACATTTCATATGTATACAGCCGGGGTTATGCAAAACAAATGCTTTTTGTTCTGTAGGAAATTTCATACTTAAATGGGAGTTCCCCTGTCATTGTTACTGCTGACTACTATACTTGTATGCCAATTTTATACCCGAAGCTAAGTAAAATGTTCATTATATAATTTGCTGGTTTTGTGTGGTCTTATACTTTTCCATAGATTTTATTGCATTCCAACTTAGGAGCTTGGCACAGATGCTCAATGTGGATGTGTTTGACAGTCTCCATTGGAATGTGTGATGTGAAGCGGGGAATCTGGTCAACGGAATAAGTGAGACACGTTTCAAGCTCTCTAACAGTGTCAAGATCAAATGTACCATGCCTAAACGCTAAGGTGAAATATTGAGCTAAAGATGTAGAGAGAGATTGAGATAAATATGAGAATAAAGGAAAAGCAAGTGTATGATAGAGGAGGTACCCAAATGATGCAGAGACCATGGTTACCTGTTCGATAGTTACAGTTAAGTTGGACTTAAGAGTGACTTGGAATTCAAAAGCAAGGGAGTGCACAATATATTCTTATCATATAAATAATCCCATCTTATAATTAACAGACTATTAGTGAGTTGTCGTGTTCAAGATAGTTACCACAAAAGGTTATCAATGGTTCCCGAAGCTAAAAGTACATTCAGAGAGTAACTTATTATTCCTGTAGTTATACTGGGCAGAAGTATGTATGCAAATTAGCAGGAAATGTAATTGTAATCAAATTATTGGATATGATGTTCACATTAAATTATCATTGGTTAACTCTTTAATAGAACATTACCCAGTATTGTAACAAAAGGATAATTGTATGTTTCTGTAAAGTAACAGTATCTTAACAGATTGATTGCAGATCTGCTTGCTACATCCCAAATTCTCAATTTTCATTTATATATATTTCACATCAGGACTGTTTAGTCTGAAAGTTGTTTCCCAGAAAATTTGATTTGCTGTTAAGTACTAAATGCATTTGTTTCCACACCTCTTAGGACTAGCAAGGAGACATTGACTTCTTACAGATCCTTTACAGAAATGTTATTGTAGTGTATAGAACACAGTGGGCCTGATTCATTAAGGAAAGTAAGGCAAATAAATGAGTATTCTCCGGAACAAAACCATGTTACAATGCAAGGGGTGCAAATTAGGTGTTTTTTGCACATAAGTTAAATACTGGTTGTTGTTTCATGTAGCACACAAATACTTGAAAGCTTATTTGTACAGTGAAATTTAAAGATGAACTAGGACATGCTCTACCCCAACTATAAATCTGCCATTACATTTAAAATTTACATCCCCCTCTAATGTAACATGGTTTTACCAAGGTGCAAAGTTATTAATTTTTTGTGCTTTACATTCCTTAATGAAGGTTCCCAGTAGGTTTATCATGGGTCTTGGCAAAACCGCCCTCGTATGTATTGGTTTTGGTTTTGGATCTGTATTTTTTAGAAAAATTGCTAAAATCACATAATCTTGCTCTTTTTTTGTTAATAAATTATTATTAACCTCAATAACACTCAACACTATTTTTAAGTCATTTGCAGTCAATTTTGACCACCTCACAGGTCACAATATTATTTTCATACACTTTTTGGACACATACTGCAGCAACCTGGCTGGATGCTAAGCGACAGAGCAATGACTAAAACTCACTGCAATTCCTAGCACATCTAAAAAGCATTGGCACACAGCAGTGTCAGAAAAAAAAGTGGTGCAAGATGGAATTGTCCTTGGATCATGAAACTAGTTATGGTTCATTTGATCTCTCCACCCGTTTCTTGGATAACTGTGGTAATTCTACAGCTAATACATGGCAACGAGCGCTGACCTGCCCGGAATGCTTTTATCAGACCCAGACCAAGCCCGGGTGCCAGACAATGCACTAAAAAAAGCCATTGTAATCAGCCCCAATTCCCACAAAATTATAATATAGTTAGGTACTTTTGATGTAAAGTGCAGATTACAAACACTTGATGAAACAGCAGCAAAGTGGAAGGTAATACATATACACGTCTATTTAGACATCCATTACATCTCTGACTGTCACCTCTCCTTCAACTCGTCCAGTTTGCTGCCCTTGTGATCTACACCTCTCCTCCTGTCTTATAACCTCTTCTCTCTCCCACACTGCTCATCACCTCTAAAACGCCTTACATCACTCCACCAGACTCCAACCTAAAATTCATCAAATGCTCCCCCAAAGCCCACCACTTCATGTTTGACTACCCCCTCCTAGACCCTTATTTCTGCTACAGCAACTTACATTACCCACTATGTTCACCTGTGTTCCTCTTTCTCCTACTGTATCTCAATACATCCTCCCTCTGGAATGTACGTTTTCAAGGATAAGATACTCTCTACCCTATGTGCCATGTCTGTCTAACTACCTTGTTTGTCATGTGATGTCCTAAAGTAAATTGTTTATGTGACCACTGTGCCGATTGTTACTCATACACATGAATTCATACTTGTTTTTGCTCTACCTGTAATTGCTTGAGCATTAGTCATACTTGGGTTTTATATCACACGTTTGCTAATGTGCTTAATTGTATTTGTTTTTATACTTGTGTTTTCATATATTTGTTATGTTGCATTCATGTATCTGTATGCTGGCTGTGTATCACTATGGATCTGTAGTGCCTTACAAATAAACAATAAAGAATAATAAATAAAGAATAGCAAAAAAAAAGCATGCACAAATCAGAACATTTAGAAGAAACCAAAATTTACATACATGACATTTCAAAATGTAAAATATTTTTCTTTTAAATTTGACTAATGTAAATGGGATTTTTCTCTAATTTGGTTATAATAAATTTGCTTCATCATTCAGTAGAATTGACATTGTATGACTTCTTTTCACTTTAATCCCTTTATCTTCACCCAGAGCTCCCATGTCAGTGATAATCCTCTCATAATAAAATAACTTGAGGTTATGACCAATTGGCAATGGACGTGTGTAACATAATTGGGGGGTGGGTTGGGATGCCATTGGTAATGTTGCAAAGGAGCAGGCAAAGTGGTAGCAGACACAACTGTTTGTTCATAGGAATAAAAATATGTTTAACATTGGAGGCAAAGAAAAATTTTGAGGCGACAGTCCCTTCAGTAGTTAGGGTAATATGATCACATTTTTTAAAAGTAGTTTAGCCAAAATGAATGTTAAAAATGTAACATGTTATTACATAGTTGAAAATTAAAGTTTTCCTTTTATTTGTCCAGAAAGGGAATGCTAGATTAGTGAGAGAAATAGATATGAGAGAATGCAATGCATTAAAGGGTCTGTGTGTCATTTATGTGTGGTCTTTCTGGATTAATTGCATTGTATACCCTATGTACATATCTACGCAAACTTTTTTCTAGCAAAGATTCATACTGGTTAAATTAGGAATTCCGAATAAAACATGGGCTATATACATACTTTCTAACAGGTTTATGTTGTTCAGTTTTGTCAGTGCATTGCCATTGTTCTTCATATAGTGGTAATTTAGTAGAAATGTGAAGTTCTACAATTTTCATAACAGCTCGATTTCTCAAGTGGAAACTCAGCACATTGATTTGACCATTTTTGCAAAAGTGCCAACAATTCTTATTTCATCCTGCATGTAAACTTGAAAACTATGTTAAAACAATCAATAGAGTTGTCATACAAAAGGTAAATAAAGCATACTGTTCATTCAGAAATTTCTTAACACACCACACAAATTTCCAACATTGTTAGAAATAGCACAACTGCATAACTGAATAGTGTACAGTACTTTTTTGTAGCATTGTTTAGTCCTTTCCAAGTAAAGAGATAAGTGTTTTTGCATGATCATGCTACTTTTTATTTTGGATGTCAAACTAAAGATCGAACAATTGCCTCTGTCTCTTGGTCCAGAAATAAACGCACAAGGGCTGTTTCAGTACTATGTAGTCTCCTTAATTCTGGGAATTCTAACCCTGGAAAACAAGATCAAGTGTGTCAACACTTTTATGTGTAGCAGAGGAAATAACTTGTTTGAGGCCCATAGCATTCCTTGTGTAGAGAAAATCTTGACCAAGATGTGAAAGTTTGTCATTAACCCACACATTGAAATTCCCCAGGGCAAGCCATCTTTGCTGCTCCAAGATTAGGCCATCAACAATGTCTGATTTCTTGCAGAAATATCTTCCCACCTCCAGGGGTAGACCAGTTTTCAGCCTGCCTGTCATCCACAGCTGCCACCTTAAGTTTTGTTTTTAAAGATGCCAAAGTATTGAAGGATGGAATCCTGTGATGGTTTGATTGGAACTGCAGCACATAGTGGGTGCAAGAATAAATTGGGTCATCACTGAAAAATGAAATGTATTTAAGATCAAAGTGTGGTTTGTTAGTGATGGGAGAGGTGAAAAGTGCAATTGTTCAATAAAGTCTGTGTGTGAACTGATAGTGGGGTAATGTGCAAAGGCTGACTAGGTTTTAAGTTTGAGATTTTCTCAGTGTTACAAAGTGATTAAGCTTCAGAGAATTTTATGCTGTATTGATTCTATACTTTGTGATCTGAATATAGGAACATATTTATAAAGTGCTTGAAGTTCCTTATATACATACTGATTTATTATAAAGGATTCAATCTTGAATTATTATGGAATTAATACATATTTATTTTTGATATTTTAGACATTTGGGAATGCTATTTTTTGTTTTGAGAACATATTACTTTGCATTAGCGCTATGGTCTTATATTTCTTTTGATGTGTCCAATCTTGTTTTTTTTTTTGTTTTTTTTACAAAAGTTGTGAGAAATCTTTCTAGTTTAGAGTGTGAAGTCAGTATGTCTTGTGGGAATCTGTTGGAGACCTATGGTATTAAATGTACAGTATCATTTTGCCCAGAATACAGAAATTGGGAATATTGTATATTTGTTTAGAAATATAAGAAATAGCAGTTATTTGCTTGATACAGAACATAGCTGAATTGTATATTTAGGGATGTTTTGTATAGTGCTACACTAGCTTGCTTTGTTATATTCAAAGCAAGTGACTTGCAGATCTGAAGGAATCTTCAGTGGAATAAGAGGTAGAGTTTAATCCAATGTTAATTTCAATGAATGATGGCAATTCCCTAATTTGGAAAGATTTCAACATGGAGTAGTAAAAAGTGAAAGTAAATCCTTGGATATCTGGTTGTAATTAGAAGTCAATTGTGTTCAATTTAAGCTGTTTTATAGAAAGGTTCAGGACTATGTAGTAAGTAAGACAGCCATTTTGGGTGAACTCAGTCAGGTGCAAATGGATATTGGAAAGACAAGCCAGGTCAGAAATGGAAGATTAAAGCAATAATTCACACTAGTTCAGGCAAAATATTGCACCTGGTACCTTATAGCTATAGCAGACAAAAGCCCAATCAGATAGAAGGAACTGAGATTGCACCTAAGCAGAACTGGAATGCACATGGGCATCAGGGCAGAGCTGCTTTGGGTCAAACAAAATGATATGTAACAAAGACAACTAGGCTCACTGCCAAAATTAAACCTAGATTTGAGGAATGGTTGAGACTGTGGTAACTACAGTCCAATGCAAAAAAAATGCTAAATAATTTCGAATAAAGTACTTGAGGTTATTTAAAGGTTGGCAGATAATGTAGCGAAAACAATGGGGAGGCCGGATGCTAGATTGTAAAGGAAGAGAAATTAGTATCAGAAAGAGAGAGGTAGTGATGCCACTTTATAGGTCACCACATATTGATTGTGCAAATAAGGACTATTAAAATGTTGCATGGTCATAAACATTACCAGGAAAGACTAAAGGACTTCAATAGGTATAGCCTGGAGCAGAGAAGAGAGAGGGGTATAATACAAGCTTTCAACTATGAAATGTGCTGACATTGTAGGGTAGTAGGTTTGGGGGAAATTTGAGGAAGAATTATTTTACTGAAGGGTTAGTGGATAGGTGGAATAGTTAGTAAAGGTTGAAAAGTGCATCTATCTATACATCACTGAAAGGTTCAGTGTAGCATCACATCCAGAGATTTTTTTATTTATTTTTTCACTTGTAATTGACAAATACGGGTTTATTGCTGATTGACTACTATGGGATTTACGTTTCTGCATAATGGTTGAAATTTGCTGTGCCGAGCATGCACATTTTAAGTGAAACATCTTTTCACTAGGTAATAGCAAAGAGTCTTCACTTCAAATTATGCCAAGTATGTTAAGCTGTCCTAAGCACTAGCCTTTGGTACAGTGTCACAAATCATCTTTAACTGCATCACCCCATAGTATTCTTTACAGTACAGGTTAGTGGAATACATCATAACACTGATAATAAGATCCAGAGCCCAGGTGTCCCTGTAACTCCCCTACACTTACATTTACGTCTAGATATTTTACAACACTTCATATATGGTTCATAATATTTTGTGAATGCTGACAAAGAGTTGCTTTGTTTTATTTATCTCCCTAATCAGCTTCTGTAAAGCCACATCAGCAATGTAGTTTATGTACATTTAGTGTCCCCCAGGCATGGAGTGCACTTTGTGGTGTACACACAGACTGCATTTACCTGTTGTCAGGACTGTAATTGATTTCAGAGAAATGGTTGATGGGCTACAGTACAGGCAACATTTCCAAAGCTGAAATACTACGAGAAACCATGTACGAGGTGACTAGAGACCTCAGACAGCAGGATCCATCAATCATCTGAGCCCAGCTGCCTAAACAAGGACCATGTAGTGGATTGAAACACTTTGAGAACAGCACCCTGTTGTGTCATAGGCAATGACTCTATGTAGGGACCCCATTCTCAACATCTAGAAAGGCTGCATGCCGATCAAAGAAAAGGAGTTCCAGCAATTCCGTTTGTACATCTTCTCGGAATGGGGGGAGGGGGAGGGGAAGTCCAGTTATGCAAAATTGCCTTTTTTGACACCGTTAATACAACCATCAAAATTGGTCTGATATTAACAGGAGGCAAACTATCTTCCATATATCAAAATTACAGAAAAACAATGGAATGGGGTCCCCACACAGAGTAATCCTAAAAAACAGATTTCAGGAAAGCTAGAATTTTATTCCAAAAATGAGATATATTCTTACACTCCCAAAAATTAGGATTAAAGGTGGCCGGGCTTTGTCTACACTTCGGACATGAACCTTTTTCTTCTGCCATAAAGTGTTTACTCTGCGATTTTGATATATAGGCTTGGTATATTAATTTAATATGTACCTCCTGTAATTTCACTGAAGTTAAGCACTTAAACCTTTGTCATGGCATTTTAGCAGACCACTAACGATTTTACTATATCCCCCCGAAGAAGTTTTACTTCAAACACTATGTTTAGCCTCCTTTCAGCTTTATAGACTCGTTGGGGTATATTTACTAAACTCTTGGTTTAAAAAAGTGGAGATGATGCCCATAGCAACCAATCAGATTCTAGCTATCATTTATTTAGAACATTCCACAAAATGACAGCTAGAATCTGATTGGTTGCTATTGGCAACATCTCTACTTTTCAAACCCGCAGTTTAGTAAATATACCCCTTTGTCTGTTTTAACTCTTTGTCTGTTTTACCCAGCATTGTTTATTAGTGTGTTTGTTCCCAGTTGTAAAGCGCTATGTAAATAAATGTTGATGATGATGATGATGATGATAGACAAACTAGAGTGGCGTGATAAGCTAACTGGCAAAGATAGAACAGGGATGGATGGATAGGTAGGTAATAGATAGATAGATAGATAGATAGATAGATAGATAAATAGATAGATAGATAGATAGATAGATAGATAGATAGATAGATAGAGAGAGAGATAGAGAGAGAGAGATAGATAGAGAGAGAGAGAGAGAGAGAGAGAGAGAGAGAGATAGATAGATAGATAGATAGATAGATAGATAGATAGATAGATAGATAGAGAGATAGATAGAGAGATAGATAGAGAGAGAGAGAGAGAGAGAGAGAGAGAGAGAGAGATAGACAGACAGACAGACAGACAGACAGACAGATAGATAGATAGATAGATAGATAGATAGATAGATAGATAGATAGATAGATAGATATGCTCTATTCATTTACAAAATACACACAGCTACCATGATTTATTTATCCTTTTCCAGGAATCCATTTCAAGAATGAGTAGCTGTTTCATAATTAGATCCTAACATACACCTAGTTTCACATTTCAATGCTTTGCTCCAATTAGAATGACATTAGAGTGAAAGTGTAGCAATTTAATTGTATGAAGAATAGATATAATTTTCTCAATGTCACTGCAATATCACCTTTCAGCACTAATAGCATTGAATGATTGCGCATATAATTTAGTAATTGTATTTCATCCATTTTCAGAGTGCAAACTGATTTTTAAAGTGGACATGTGATTAGATTATAAATGAACATATGGCACATATTCTATGATGAGTATCAATATGTTGGTGTAACTGTAACATCAGCTGCCAGGAATACAGGTGCAATTTTTAGCATTGTAGTGAGTTAGATCCATTATGTTTAAACGGGAGGTTAGGAAATATCGAGGATCCAGTAAAATGCTTTACTGAGAAGTTATTCATAATTGTATATGCACATTTTGAAGATTCCCATTGAAAATAATATTTTAAAATGACTGAGATGCTACATTGAAGTCCCAACAAGCAGCACAATAAACGTAATATCACATTTGTGGCCCTAAAGTGTTAGCATATAATATTTGTGATAAAAAATAATAATACAAAAACACCATAAAGTTAGGCTTATCTGTATGGAGTCCAGAGTACAGGTGTTAAAAACATGAAGACATTTCTGGCCAGAAAAAAGAGTCCTAAAATCAATATGGAAACATCCAATCAACAAATAATGATAAGTCCCAATTATGGAGCCTATGCGTTTCGTCTGGATGATTTCTTCAGGGGATATGATCCAAATACATGAAAATCAGCAGGATATATAGTGCACTACAATTAAACTTGAGCCAATCCGTTTGGTGTAACAAAAAGCACAGTCCCATCTGAAGCTCGTACATCACTTCCGCCCCCGATGTGTGCTGGGCATGACATCACTTTCTCCCAAAGCAGGTGCAGAAGGAGATAATACATCACAATTCTAAAAGAAACAACAATTAATATAACAATACAGATAACATGTTCATCTAGAAGGGTGGAATCATGATATGAATTTGAAGTACATGGTGGCATTTATATACATGGAGTAAACATAGATAGTAAAGGCACCATCTTGTAGAACGCTATTTGCGACAGTGTAATAAAATTGATTGAATGATGGACAGCACCATCTTTATGGTGTCATGTACACTGTTAGTTATATAAATCCAAATTAATAGCCATAATAATAACTAGCAACAATATATATATACATTTAAATCATTTTTCTAGTGGGAATCTAACTAGATATAATAAAACAAAAAATAGAGACACCATCTTATTGGTGGTTGTATATCAAGTGCCAAAAGTTAATATATCAAGTACCAAAAGTTAAGTACCGTATATTATAATAGTGTCATATTCTATAGTAAAATCATAATATGATAAAGTATTTTTATTTAGTTATTATATTATTTTCCATAATATATATGACACTATCATAATTTTTTTCTTTCTTATGAGCTGAACAGCACTTTGATCGATTTGAAGACTAAGTTGTATATGGATCTATGATGAGGACATCTGAACTTTTCATTTTCAGAGTCCCACTTTTGATTTGTTTTTGTCACGCAAATATTGATTGGATTCACTCATTGTTATTCAAATTATATGTGTTTACTACATTATGTATGTCGCTTCTTCTTTTATGATTTTTTTCTAAAGTCAGCAGCACATTTACAATTGTTCTCCACTGTATTTTTCCTAAATCTTAAATATAGAACGTCTGGTACATATTAAGCAATATAAGCAAATGGTGAATGGCTGGGTTACACAACACTGATGAGAAAGTTGGTTTACTAAACTTTATAATAAACAATTACTGGACAAAATTAACAAATAAAACACAAATTCTCGACCCAGGTTTCACCCTTTTCAACTTTTAAAGGTCTTGACTATTGTATTAAGAAGCAACAAGTTAAACCTTAAAACAATCACAACTTACAAACAACATAAACATTTAATATTATCAAATCATTAGTCAAAATCTATAAAGCCAATTACATGATCAGAATAACAGTAAAAGCAACATAAGTAATATAAAGAGTAATTAAACATAATTGAATCAAAAGCCAAATAAATGTGGTAATTCACTAGCAATTGGATTTATTTATTGGAGCTAGTCACATGATCCAAAAAAAAACCAGTCAATCAAGCAAAATCAAATTAATTGCAATAAATAAATAAATATAAAAGTATACAATTAAATTTAAAATACATGAATGATTAAATTGTGGTTGATAAGTCACATGATTGCAACATCAGTCCTGACATTGGAAAAAAAGGATGCAATCTAATATTATCGTCCAAATTAAAAAGGGAAACAACCTTAAAAACTAAAACAAAATATAGGATCTAAAGATTGATATTAGGGTAATTACATAATCATTACAATGGCAATTTACCATGGACCAGTTTGAATAATCATGTCATATATACATCCATAGATCTCTGGTCTTTCGTGGTTATTGTCACTAAACTGTAAAAAGGCAAAAATTAATGATTTCTCTGATGTACAAGTTGAAAATTATTGCACAGACTATGAGGTAATTCAATTCTAAAAACAAAATCGCATAGTATCCCGGAACAGCCGCGCGACACAATGTAGCGTTTTTTTAGTGAAGGTACCGCCAGGCGCGGGTTGGGAGGTTTCAGCCCGGGGGGCGCACAGGTGGCCGCATCACATGACATACGATGCAGCCGCGTCATTATGACGCGGCCGCATCGCATGTCATGTGATGCGGCCGCCTGTGCGCTGATGCGGCCGCCGGTAATATTAACAAATTATTGCATCCATGGGGGGGACGGGGGGAGGTGGCCGGCCCGAACAGCCGTTAGACTGAGCGGCCAGGGTGCCCGCTGCCCCCCTGCCCCCCGGTCCAGCCCGGCCCTGGGTACCGCTCACATTTGCTCGAACCCCATAGAGATGTGAGCAAAGGTAGGTGTTATTTTTTACTGTACAAACGGTAATAAAGTGTGGCCGCAATGTTCTCAGAAACATCGCAGCCAATTGAATCTGCCCTTATGCCTCCTTTTTAGTTTTCATTTATTTCATCCTATATACTGTAAGCTGCAAGGACTAGTATTAAAAACATATAACATTAACAGAGTGACAAGTAAACAAATATTTAATATCAAACATGTTCCTGGATTTGTGTAATTTATATTGGAGACCATATAAGAATTTATTGTGTTAGATTTGCAAGCCCATTTGGTGCATGGCATAAAAGCTGATATAAAAGTTGACAAGATTTTAGTCTTTATAAAATAGCTTTTTGTTAGTAGAGCCTAAATAACTTTTAGTTAGTACAGCCTTTAAACAGTAGGCTTTTCTGCAAATGCAAACTAATTTCTCTAAAGAGTCATTCTAGGTGCGATGCATTTGTGATCTCCTTCCAAAGTGATTACTTCTAAAGTGAAGGAAAATCACAGTTAAACAAATAAGTTGAACAAACAGCAAAATACATGTGAGGAGAAACAACAACAATCTCCATCCATAATCTGCATTTCTCACTTCACTGCCCTGGAAAATTTATCTCTATATCCTCTGCTTATTTGCCAAAGTCCCTTCCTTGCCTCTTCTCAATTCTTTATAAAGCCCTACAATGTTTACCAAATTTATTTTTACTATTCTCACATGGCGTTATCTTCAGAATTATAGCATTATTTACCACCCACATAACATCCATATTACCCCCTCACTTTTCCATTTCTCTCTAATCATGAACTCCTCTCCTATCTTTGTCCATAGTTGTAGATACCACAGTGCTCTGCGGCACTGGTACAGTAGGGAATACAGGACATACATTAACCTGGGACATACCAAGTAGACAAAATAAATGCAGTCATGAAAACATAGGATATGGAGGACCCTGCTCATTAGAGAGCTTACATTCTGAGTGGAAGAGAGCACAGCTGAAACAAGATTAGCAAATGTGGCTCAGAGTAGAGATTGGGACAGTTGTCAGGGTGCATTAGTGTGAATAGCATTATCGGGGAATAATTAAGCTCTAAAAAAAATGGGTTTTCAGAGAGCTTCTAAAGATTTGAAGGCTGTGGGAAAGTCTGATTGGCTGTGGTAGGGAATTCCATAAGTGGGGAGCATCCCAGGAGACGTTTTGTAGGCGGGGGTGAGAGGTGGTTACTGGAGATGAGACAAGGTGCAGGCCAAAGGTAGATCTAAGACCGTGGGAGTGAGAGTATTTTGATATGTGATTTGAGATATATGAAGGGGTGGTGTTGTTGAGGACTTTTAAGTTTAAGGGCTTTAAATTGGATTCTGAATGACACAGGGAGCCAGTGTAAAGATTTGCAAAATGGTGCAGTGAGAGAGGAAGATCAGTCTTGCAGCAGCATTTAGGAAGGACTGATGTCGGGATTCATTCGGGTCTGGAATACGACATAAATGAGGGATGCAGCAGTCAAAATGGGAGATGATGTTAGAATGCATTAGAGTTTTGGCAGCATGTTGAATAAAAAAAGGTCATATTCTTGCAATGATTTTACGGTGGACTGGGAGAGAGTCTGGATGTGAGGAATAAAGCAAAGGATATAGTCAAGTGTGACACCAAGGCAGCAGGCTTGATAGAATGAGGAGATTGTGGTGTTTCTGACAGTGAGGTGAGATTTGAGGGAAGGTGGTGACTCTTGCCAGATGGAAGATGATAAACTCTGTTTTGGACATGTTGCACTTTAGGTATCATTGGGGCATTAATATTTAGATGGCAGAAAGACAGTTGGTTACACAAGATAGTACAGAAGGGGTATATAAATAGATTTGGGTGTTATCAGTGTAGAGGTGGTACTGGAGGCCAAATGTGAGAATTAGTGTCCCAAGAGAAGAGGTGTACAATGAAAAAAGTAAAGTACCAAGAACAGAGACTTGTAGGACCCCAATAGATAGTGGGAGTGGAGGGGAGGATGTGCAAGAGCTAGAAACACTAAATGAGCTGTTTGATAGGTAGGAAGTAAACCAGGAAAGAACTGTGTTGCAAAAGTCAATTGAATGAGTAATAAAAATAAAATAAAAAATAATAATAATATTAAAAACCTGTTGTCACAAAATAAAAATAATTGTACAATAATTGTTTCTACTTCTCAGTCCCTCTGCTTCTGGTAGCTGGTGAAATGTCACCAAGCACTGCCTCCACCCATACCTCCCATGCACTTATTCTGATTTAGCCCCTCTGGATAAATCCTGTAAACCTCAAACATATCACCTGTTTCCCATCACTTAGAAAACTAAAACTCTTTAGATTTGCCATATTGAAGTTGTGCTCTGTTTGTTTCAAACAAACATCTATCCATGCCCTTTTGCCCTCAAACAACCACAACTTTCTGGAAATCACCTACACATTCTCCTCCACCACTTTTGCACTCTAACTCCACCATGCCACTCATACTTACATGAATCTCTGCTCTATTAATTTTCAACAACTTTTATTTCAATATCTACATTCTCCTGTCCTGGGGGTAAATGTATCAAGGTCCAATTTTTTCAGCATTTTAAAATCGCATCAAATCGCGCTGTCATGGGGATTCCCCATAGAGTGTAAATAGACCTCGCAGCTGGATACTATTCAGTAGAGTTGGTCTGCTAGTGTACAAGCGTCTGTAAACTGGGTTTATTATTTATTTTCAAGCATGTTCCGGATTTGGATTACAAATATGGGGCCCCTCCTGGGCTGAAGAAAAGAAAACTGCTAGAAACAAGGCGGCCTTTTTGGCCAAGTTGAACAGAAGATATTTACAAGCAGGAGATTTGGAATTACAAATTATTTGGGACATTTCAAGCTGGACTTTTGGAATTACAAATTTATTTGGGACATGGTTCAAGCCTGGACTTTTGTAATTACAAATTTATTTGGGACATGGTTCAAGCCTGGACTTTGGAATTACAAATTTATTTGGGACATGGTTCACGCCTGGACTTTGAAATTACAAATGTATTTGGAACATGGTTCAAGCCTGGACTTTGGAATTATAAATGTATTTGGGACATGGTTTTCAAGCATTTTTGGGAATAAAAGCTGCTCACGAAAGAAGAAGAAATCTGATTGGTGAGTATTTTGGGGTTTTCTTATTTTTAATAAATTTATGTGGTATGAATGAGGGTGTGTATTTTTTTATTGAGGCTTTATTATTTTTATAAAATTTGGGACCTCAAGCAAATTTTTTCCACGATTTTCACGAATCCAACAGTAGGCTGGCAGCTCTCGGGTTAATAGTGGCCGGGCGGGGGGACCCCAAGCTTTTTTTTTTTATCTATTTTTATACATTTGACAGCTGCCGGACCTCTGACTGTATAGGCAGAACAGTGTAACAGTGATGTGTTTACTAAACACGCTGCTAGGATGTAACGTGTTGTATTTGCCAATCTTTACAGCAAACTCAGGAGTGTTTGCTTAATCACAGCTTCATACATTTGAGACTTGTATAGCTAGAGTGGCAAACAGTCGGGACTTTGATCTTTATCGATTTTGAAAATAGCGATTTTGACAGAAACACAACTCTGGCGATTTTACATGAAATCTCAGCTTCATACATCAGTGAGTTTCAACTCTCCCAAGAAAATCGCTGGATTTGCAAATTCGCACCTTTATACATTTAACCCCTGATCTCTACATATCACAACTAAATCACACCTTAGCCACATCCCATCTCATACTTCTCTTGAATTGTTCATGTATACTGCTAAAGAAGTATACTTCTAATCTATCAACTCTGTTCAGGCTTTAAATCCCAAATGCCTCATTAATACATTTAAATCTCTTCTCAACTTTTGGAGAACTAATAAGCTCTTTTGAAATTCACATATTTCAATTGACAATAAAATTAAATGTTTTGCTATCTTCTGGTGTCAAAATAATCATCTATTAAATTAATTTCAGCTGGCATTTTTATTCCGTTTTTGTATTTTTAACACCTTTCCAAAATACTTTATCATGTTCTACCTGTTCTTCTAGGTAGTCTAGCAGAGCTCCCCCTCTCTTTTAAAATAGGTACAAATTTGCTTCCTTTGCCAAAGATGCTAGTTTCATTATCCAAATGTATATCAGTATACCCTTTTCTACTTTGTAGTAGAGATAGGCGGTTTGAATTCTGTCTAATCCGACAGATCCAAATTTTGGGGGTCTGAGGCAGCAGCCTTGGTTTTGTGCATCAATTTCAGATTTCAAAACGAGTCAAACTGTAATTTCTGGGAAAATGTCAGATCCTGCAAGTTTTGAATCAATATCTTTTGTATTATATCCCTCCCTCCTGTTGTCATCTGCCATTTTAGAACAGTGTGTAGGAAGGATGTTAGGATGGATGATTTAAAACATAGAAACATAGAATTTGAGAGCAGATAAGAACTGCTTGGCCCATCTAGTCTGACCATTGTTTATTAACCTAGGGTAACCTTAAACCTTTTTTGAACCCTTATTCATATAAGGATATTCTTATGTCTATCCCAAGCACGTTTAAATTGCTTGACTGTATTAGCCTCTACCATATCTGGCTATTCACTTATCCACTACCCTTTCCGTGAAGTAGTTTTTCCTCAAATTTCCTCTTAACCTACATCCCTCTAGTTTCAGTGCATGTTCTCGTGTTCGAGTACTTCTCTTCCTGTGAAGAATGTTTCCCTCATGTACCTTGTTCAAACCTTTGATATATTTGAAAGTTCTATCATGTCCCCGCTTTCCCTTCTCTGCTCCAAACTACATATTAAGTTATTTTAGTCTTTCCGGGTAAGTTTTCTGCTGTAGACCATGCACCATTTTAGCTACCCTGCTTTGTACAGTTTCCAATGTATTTATATCCTTCTGGAGATATGGCCTGCAGAATTGAGTACAGTATTCTAGATGAGGCCGTACCAATGACATTTACAGTGTCATTATTACTTCTTTCTTTCTGCTATTGATTCCTCTCCCTATGCAACCAAGGATCTGACTTGCCTTCGTCATTGCTTGTTGTATTGCTTACTTGCCTTTAAGTCACCTGAAATAGTGACTCCTAGATCCGTTTCCTCCTCAGTAGTTTCCATTATAGTGCCTTTAATACTATATTTAGCCTTTGGGTTTTTGAGACCCAAGTGCATGATTTTGCATTTTTTGGCATTAAACTGTAGTTGCCACTCTCTTGACCATTCCTCTAGTCTACCTAGATCATCAATCATTTTTTTTACCCCTCCTGGTGTGTCCACCCTGTTGCATATCTTTGTGTCATCTGCAAAAAGGCATACTTTCCCTTCAATACCATTTGCAATGTCTCCAATAAAGATATTAAAAAGCACTGGTACAAGTACAGATCATTGGGGTACTCTACTGGTAACCTTCCCTCATGTGAATGTACTCCATTTACTACAACTCTCTGTTTTCTATTCTGCAACCAAGATCTTATCCATTCCACCATCTCTGAATCCAATCCCAAGCTTTTAAGTATATTTAACAGTCTGCGATGTGGGACAGTGTCAAAAGCCTTACTAAAATCTAGATAAACTATATCTACAGCCCCTCCTAGATCTATTACTTTAGTTAACCAGTCAAAAAAGTCAATAAGATTTGTTTGACATGATCTGCCCCCAGTAAATCCATGCTGTAAATTACTGGATTTGAGATATTCTACAACTCTTTCTTTTAAGAGTATATCCATCAATTTTCCTACTACTGATGAAAGGCTCACTGGTTTGTAGTTCCTCGCCTCTTCCTTGCTTCCACTTTTGTGTAGTGGGTCTACATTTGCTCTTTTCCAGTCCTCTAGAATTACTCCGATAGCTGTGACTGACTGAATAATTCTGTTAATGGTGTTACGAACAGCCCTTTAAGTTCTTTTAGTATCCTTGGATGTATCCCATCTGGCCCCATTGATTTATCCACTGGAAGTTTTGAGAACTCTGTTAGGACCTTCTCCTCTATAAATGTATTTGTATCTACCTCATTTTTATGAGTATACTTGTTTTGTATAGTCACCTATCTTGCCAGATGGCATGACTTTGTTCTATTAATCCAAATCTCTGCTCATAACACCACTTCTTTAGCCACACATTGAAGTTTCTGATACAGTGACCTTCACCTCCAGTGATCATCACCTCTATGCACTGGCAATACTGCTGAAAAAGTTACAGTGGCTGCCACCTGGTTTAGAGCAGCCCCATACTTTCTAAATTCATCTTTTACTGCCATGACTTCAGCATTAGCCAGGTCGTTTTTCCCTAGGTGGACAATGACATCCACCTCCCCTTCTTTTCTGCTGCTTTCACAATTCTTAACATGCGTTCTTTATCCCTTGGAGCTGTATCTCCAGGTAAGCACCTTACTTGTTTCTCTACATCAGTAGCTTTTCCCAGATGAATGCCTCTTATAATGGAATCCCAAAGAGAAGTGTAGTTCTATTTGTAGATTTTATTTTCCTGTTCCTATAGCTAGTAGAGGTCCCCATATCCTCATGTTGTGTATTTCCTATATTATTTGTACTTTCCAGCCCTACAAGAGCAGCATATGAGTTTTTCAATGACACAATTTGTGGGATGTTTCTGTGTCCCTCTGGATATTTCCTCCTTTCAGAGCTTACAGTAGTCCAGGCAAAATGTCTTCTGGGGACTCTTTGAGGCAGTGGTGGCCTCAAGGATATAGACATCCTACACACCTCAGCTTGCAGTTTGGCTATTTCCTCCCGCAACAAAGAAAATTGCCTACAGATCGTAGTTGAGTTTCCAAAATGCTTCTCGCAAAACAAATGCATTACACCCACTGCACTGCACTAGTCCAAACATTGTATCAGATGTTAATTGTAGCATCAATACTTGTGTTCCTGCTTCTGTATTCTAGCTCACCTGATTCTGTTTCAAACTCACAGTTCACTTAAATTTGCAAGCTGTTTCACTTTAGGATGCAAGCTACTACAATGATTTTCTGCCCATTGATCATACTACAATGATTTAGCTGCAGTGCTCTTCTCTGAAAATCGCATGTAAAGAGAGTTAGACAGGGTGAAATAGGCAACTTAGATAGCAAGCACGGTGTCATCTTACTGCAGTTTATGTAGAGACCAGTCTGGAAGAATTGTGTGCTGCTGAACAGTGTGTGAGAGTTTAGAGTTTAGCGGTGGCTACTGGTGGTTATTAATAATATTTTAGCATATTAATATATATATCTATATATATATATCAGGGATGAGCGGGCTCGGATCTCTGCTATCCAAGCAGCCCCGAACAGTCCAAACCCCGATCCGAGCACTGTTCGGGTATTTCCGGCGCTTAGCAAACCTGGAAACGAGGCTATGAGTCATTATCCCGCCGTCGGATCTCGCGATACTCGGATCCTTTAAATTCCCTGCTTGCCGCCGCCATCTTACATGGAAGTGGTAGGTTGTGAATTCTCTGTCCTGGTTAGTGCAGTGGTGCTTTGTCCTGTGCTCTGTCCTGCTGAGTCCAGTGGTGCTTTGTCCTGTGCTCTGTCCTGCTGAGTCCAGGGGTGCTTTTTCCTGTGCTCTGTCCTGCTGAGTCCAGTGGTGCTTTTTCCTGTGCTCTGTCCTGCAGAGTCCAGTGGTGCTTTGTCCTGTGCTCTGTCCTGCTAAGTCCATTGGTACTGCTATATATCAATGTTCACTGTTCCTGCAGTCTAAAAAAATTAGTACTGCAATCTAACTACGTTCACTGTTTCTGCAGTATAAAAAAATTTGTACTGCAATATCTAACTACGTTCACTGTTCCTGCAGTATAAAGGAATTTGTACTGCAATATTTAAGTACGTTCACTGTTCCTGCAGTCAAAAGAAATTAGTACTGCAATATTTAACTACGTTCACTGTTCCTGCAGTCCAGAAAAATTAGTACTGCAATATTTAACTATGTTTACTGTTCCTGCAGTCCAGAAAAAATAGTACTGCAATATTTAACTACGTTCACTGTTCCTGCAGTCCAGAAAAATTAGTACTGCAATATTTAACTACGTTCACTGTTCCTGCAGTCAAAAAAAATTAGTACTGCAATATTTAACTACGTTCACTGTTCCTGCAGTCCAGAAAAATTAGTACTGCAATATTTAACTACGTTCACTGTTCCTGCAGTCAAAAAAAATTAGTACTGCAATATTTAACTACGTTCACTGTTCCTGCAGTAAAATAAAATTAGTACTGCAATATTTAACTACGTTCACTGTTCCTGCAGTCAAAAAAATTTTTTACTGCAATATTTAACTATGTTCACTGTTCCTGCAGTAAAAAAAAATTTGTACTGCAATATTTAACTATATTCACTGTTCCTGCAGTCCAGAAAAATTAGTACTGCAATATTTAACTACGTTCACTGTTCCTACAGTATAAAGGAATTTGTACTGCTGTATAACTCCAGTCCAGTGGTACTGTCCTCTGCCGCATATAATTTTTAAAGCCTTTGCCGGGTGTGTGTGGTTTAGGTGTACGCTCTCTTGTGCTGCATATAATGGAGTAAAAAAATTTGGAGGATAAAGTAGGGAAAGATCAAGAACCACTTCCTCCTAATGCTGAAGCTGCTGCCACTAGTCATGACATAGACGATGAAATTCCATCAACGTCGTCTGGCAAGGCCGATGCCCAATCTCCTATTAGAGGGCATGTAAAATCCAAAAAGCCAAAGTTCACTAAAATTAGCAAAAAAACAAAATTAAAATCATCTGAGGAGAAACGTAATCTTGGCATTATGCCATTTACGACATGTGGCAAGGAACGGCTTAGGCCCTGGTGGGGTTCCAAACGAACCAATCATTTCAGCCACAATTTTTTAGGCCCTGTCGCTGAAATGATTTGTTTGTTAAAGTGCGCATGTCCTATTTCACCAACATAAGGGTGAGTGGGAGGGCCCAAGGACAATTCCATCTTGCACCTCTTTTTTTGGCATTATGTGCTCTTTGGGGCCTAGCTTTTGAAACTGCCATCCTGTCTGCCACTGCAGTGCCACTCCTTGATGGGCCACGTGTTTGTGCCGCCCACTTGTGTCGCTTAGCTTAGACATCCAGCTACCTCGGTGCAACCTTTTGGCCTAAAAACAATATTGTGAGGTGTGAGGTGTTCAGAATAGACTGGAAATGAGTGGAAATGAATGTTATTAAGGTTAATAATAGTGTAGGAGTGAAAAAAAAACCAAAAATATGGATTTTAGCACTTTTTATGCTTTTTAAAAAAAAAATCAGAACCCAAAACCCTAAATCAGAACCAAAACCGTGAGTGGGGTGTTTTGGCAAAACCAATCAGAACCCAAAACCTGAAGCTAATCAGAACCCAAAACCCAAAATACGAAAAGTGGCCGGTGCACACCCCTAATATATATATATATATATATATATATATGTATCAGCAGTGTAGGCAAATTAAGTAGTAGTTAGTGGATAAAAATGTAGGGTGCTGTTGCTGGCTGAGCAGCACACACAAAATCATAAACTAAATAAATTTCTTGCTTTTAAAGTACAAAGTATATTGTGCGATACAGTATCAGTGAGTGTGACATCAGTTGTTTTTTTTGTTGTTGTTTTTTTTTGTTTTAGACAAATTAGGGTGTATGACTGAGCAGCATTCTCCAGAAAACAGATATATCTCTTAATTTCTTTCTTTTACAATTCCAAGTGTATTTCTTCCAGTCAAAGCAATTGTTGCATGGGACAGTAAGGGACACCTTGTTTATTAAGCAGACAAAATAGTGTTTTGGTGGAATGTGAGCAGCTGCTGCACCCCATAAAAAAAATTTAGATTTTAATTTCTTCATTTAACATTCCAAGTGTTTTTCTACCAGTGAAAGCAATTTTTGTAAGTGGCAGTCAATGATATCTTGTTTATAAAGCGGGTGTTGGTGGAGTTTGTAATTAATCTAGTATGCCAGCACTACATCAACACTACATCATATCTGAAAAATGTAGCCATAACTAAGTACAGCTCACACGGAACAGCCACCATGGCTAAAAAAAATTCTGTGAAGGAACATAGCTGCTGCTTGGCTGTCCCTTAAATGTGGAGGGAAGTGACTGCAGCCCACGATGAATCAGTAGTCTGTAACAGTTCCACAGCCCCATTCATTCTTGCCTCAAATTAGGAGCAGTTTCACCAAGCAACTGAATTTTTTACTGAGTGGCTTTCAGTGTTTTCAGCTCCTCTGTGATTGAATGAAACTGGGAAAACTGGTTTAACAAATCAAGCTCCATAAAAGTATTGTTTGATTCCCAGCCAAAGCCTAGTCTGTGTGGCATTTATATGTTCTCCTCGTGTTTGTGTGGGTTACCTCCATGTGCTCTAGTTTCCTCCCACACTTCAAAAACATACTAGTAGGTTCACTGGCTGCTGACAAAATTAACTCTACTCTGTCTGTGGGTATTTGGGAGGTTCAGACTATAAGATCCAATGGGACATGGACTGATAAAAATGACCAAAAAATATTCTCTGTACAGTGCGGAATTGGTGGCGCTATATAAATAAATGGTGATGAGAGGAGAATGCTGATTCTTTTCTATTCACTGGCTACCTGGCTGCATATGAACAACCTCCTACCCACTGACCCAAGTGAAAGAGATGTTGGCCTTGTAGATGTTGAACAGGAGCTGGCTTGCCTGTGGCAGGGGGACCAACAAATCCTTCTGAGAAGGAAACCAGCTGCTGCAAAAACAGCTAATAAGACAAGTTTGGGGACTTTTATTAGGGGATAAAGCTATTTAGGCCTGCTCTCTTTCTTATGGAATTTCTAATGGATCTGAAAACATTGTGTAGTATTTGTCACATGTTCACAAATTTCAAGAAAGTCCTGCTTTTTCCTCATACATACTTTTTAAAATATTGGATTTTTGCATCTCTGTCCTTTTTATTTAATGACAAGAATGATGACATTTTATTTAATTTCTTCACTAACTGTCCTTTAGACATGAAATTGTCATCAGAAATATGCATTTCTTCAAAACAAGTACAGAGATGTTTTATTGATACTATTTTCACAGCTCACATAATTCTCTTCACTGGAGTCTTTTTCTTTGTTACTAGACACCATATTTTCACACAGAAGACTGGTTTTTATTTCTGATGACTAATTTGATACTGGTCAGCTGGAAGTAAAGCTTCATGTTCACTTCTTTTTAAGAGTTGTGGATCTTTCATAGATTTGGATGTAATTACCATACATGAAGACATTAGATTCTACAAAGTGACAGAGTTGCTTTGGAAAGTGACAAGTGCCCCATGCAACCCAAAGGGTAGAACTTTATATTGACCATCAGGGGTGGAAAATGCAGTCTTTGGCTTGGCTGAGGAAGTCAGGGGAACTTGCCAATACTCCTTTGTTAAGTCAGGATTAGCCAGATAGTTATTACAAGCTATATTTTCTACCAATTCGTTCACACATGGCATCGGATAGGCATCAAGTCATGTCATGTTCAATAAAAGTAGTGCACCCAGGAATGGCATAGAAGTCATCCCTGTTCCGGGGTATCATTTGCTCAGTCTGCTGTTTTTGCCTAATAGATAAAGCTGGCTCTGTGGGAACAACAGACTTTTCAAAGACAGTACTCACTTTCCAAAGAGAGGGGTCCTCATCATACCAAAGTTTAAGAAGATTTACATGGTATATTTGTTCCTCCCTTCTCCTTCTCAGTTGATGGACCCTGTAATTGACACGGCTGACAGTCTCTATAACTTCAGACAATCCTTGCAAATGGACGGAAAGTTTGCTACTTGGGTTGGGACCAGGACTAGGACCTTGTCCCCAAGCTTAAAAAGATTGAACTACAGCAGTTTTGTCATAACTTTACTTTTGCCATTCCAGAGCCTCTTTTACATGCTGTTGCAGAATGGACTCTATCTTTCTCAGCCTTTTATACATTTGTAACACAAATTGTATCAGATGTGGCTCTTTGGGGCCTTGTTGTTCCCAACCTTCCTTCAACATATCCAAGATACACCTTGACTGTCTCCCGAACAATAACTCAAAGGGACTAAACCTTGTTGAGACTTGAGGTACCACATGAATGGAAAACATCAAATATGCGACGATTGTCCCAATTTTTTTTCTCCTGCGCCCTGGCTTTTCTCAAAATGTGCTTTAAGGTGCGGTTAAAGTGCATGGTACACGGAGGTGTGAAGAGTCATCACCCCTAACAATTGACATATGTCCTTCATCAACTTGGAAATAAATGGGGTGCCCTGGTCCTTGGGCATTATCTTGGGAGTTCCCAAATGTGTAAACATTAATACTAGCTCTTTAGCTATGGTGCTGGACCTTATCATCAGTTGGGGAACTGCCTCTGAATATCAGGTTGCAAAGTCAAGCATCACTAATATGTATTGGCACCCACAACCGGATTTCTCAAGTGGCCTCACAAGGTTCATAGCTTTACATTCAAAGGGGACTTATTCTATTTTATTGGTATGAGAGGTGCCCTATACATGGGTTTGGGATAGGTTCTCCAACAAATGGGACATGATCGGCAAAATCTTTTCACTGTCAAATGTACATCGGGCTAGTAAAACCAGAGCAGAGCTGGTTTCCGTGTTTTATCTTCCCCCAGGTGTCGCCCACAGACATTTGTATGTGCTGCTTTTAACACTAGATGTACATGATTCTGAGGAACCATTAACTGTTCTACCTTTTCCCCTTGTACAATACCATTTCTATACAAAAAATATTTTTAATAGCAATATATGGTATAGTCACCTAAGTCACACTTTTAAATGCACATTCTAAAGTTGCATCATTAAACTGGTCAAGAGCAAAGTACTGCAAAGGAAATAAAGTTATAGCGGATCAGCAAATATCCTCACCTACAGACGGAGAGTGCCTTGTCGCATGTCACCAGCTAGCGCTGCTTTTGACTGACCAGGCTTCCTGACACATTTCTGGAAGTCCTGCCATGACCACAGGATAGCATTTCAGGTTGGCATTTCCAAAAATTCAAGGTCCGGGCACAGTGGTTTGTTAGGCAGATTCTTTAAGACCGGACTTACAACAGTTAAATCAGTTGCCGGCATGTCCAACCACACTTTCTCCCAGAGGACCTCTTCAAACAGTGTGAATTCATGCCCCAGAATAAAAAAATACAGCTGCTTGGGAACTATAGCAGCAACAACCATAACAGTTTGGTTTTTAAATGTGACTGGCAGAAGTGTTCTCTCATATTCCTCAATTGTCCCATGTATGCAAAGGACCTTCACTTTTGGCAACTGATTAGTCATGATTTCGGGCAGGGCAGAGCTGGAAACCAATCTAAGCTCACTCCCAGAGTCAAGTAAAGCTAAGACACGATTATGGTTGATAAGCACAGTCACTAGGAACAAACAAGGAATTCTTTATGTGGGACTCATAGTACAACAGCTTGGATTAGCAGGCCCAACATGCACAAGAGAACAGTCCATGGGTTTAGGACACTTGGTCCGAAAGTGGCTTGGTTCACCACATTTATAGCACTTCCGAATAGACACCTTTTTCACTGGCCCTCTATCAATAGCAGTATTACCATTAGGCCCTGTAGCAAGGATTGTCAAAACTGACTTTTGACTTGGCATTTGCTTTGGCATGAACACAGATGCTTTGGTCATTTGCTGTTAAGCACAAAACCTCTCCACCATTGTGGTGGGCTCTTCATAAGACTCTAGATACGACTGCACCACTCATCTTTACAGACCGCGGTCAAACCCCTAGATGCAGTGATTTATCACCAAAACTTCAATAATCTGAGTAGGCGAATTTTCCTCTAGTTGCAGACATTTTATAGAAAAAAAGAAAATTTGGAAAGCTTAGACAATTGTGCACTGACTGGTTTTCCTTGGTCATAGTGCCACTCATGATATCGCTGGGCTTAGCCTGGAACCAAAACCCTGATGCAAGTCAGACTTTAAGCATGGATAATCAGAGGACCGATCCTCATCCAAATCCATATAATGTCAATGGGCTTCGCTAGTTAGACATGGCACCAGCCTCTCAGCCCAAACTTCAGGAGGCCATTTTAGCCTTGTTTGCAACTCTCTCCGATTCGCTCCTGTGTCATCAGCTGGTGACATTTTCTGCAGAGCCTGATCAGGTGGTTTGTATCTGTCATGCCTCATCTGGACTAACTCTTAAGATCCTGGTGTTTTCCTCCTGTGCTTCTGCAACTCCTCGCACCTGAGATTGCTGCTCTTGCTGTGCAGCTGGCACATTCACGACTATTCTCAAAACTTCCTTCATATATATATATATATATATATATATATATATATATACATGTACTCTACAAGAAACTATCCAGAAGACAAAATACACACATAAAAGATGAGAAAATAATCATGCCAAAATACCCAGGCTGCATCTATTGTAGGTAATAGGCAACAATTTAGAGAATGGCATTCATTTAAATGGAAAATAAGGACGGAACCCAAGGGAGAGCAAGATGAGACATTGTATTGTGGCACATAGTTTTCTTGGAAAAGGACAGGATGCTTCTCTTTAACCCATAAATCCTAATAAATACAATTACTGTGTGCTTTCTTGAAGTTTCATTAGCATACTAACCATAACCATACTAGCAGACTGCTGCTATTTCACATCATTTATAAGGAACAATATTGGGATATTTGAATAAATACATTTTTCACCTTGAATAAACTATGAAAAATCAGTTTGATTTTCTTGCTATTACTCCTCCTCAGTTACCATCTTCATATCACCTCATATAAATGCATGCCACAGTAACATCTTAGCAATATGCAATAAAAAGCCATTGAGTTATTGGTGATGAAGAACCCCCTTCTCACCGCCTTATTATTAGATTTTCATGCGCTTGTATTTTTACCCTCATTTGAAGTATGTATCTATTTTTCTTCCAAAGCAATTTGAAAACGGGCATACATTGTGCAAATTTCTGGAAAAAGGCACAGGAAATGTATTGGCCTTAGTTCGCATAAAATAATTTACAAGTAATTAATTTTACAAACGTTAATCTTTTGTAAACTATTTGTAACAACATTAATCATTTTTTGTGTGGACTTTTTCTGGAAATTTGCAGTATGGTGAAACTAAAGACAAACTAAAGAAAAAATATCTAATAAACGGAATACAAACAGCAAGAAAAATTATGGACATATTGTGGACTTAGTTTATTACTGTGTTTTTCCTCATTTGTAAAATAATAATAACAATATTAATATCAAGAAATTGAAGATTGAAGAATGTTAGAATAACTCTGTGACATGCAGTGAAACAACCTCACCTCTTTAAATTCTATCCATTTGTGTCCCATTGTATAAATGTTCTGCTTTTACTCAGATGCCAGATTTCTGCTGTATGCAAGCAAAATCCGGGTAAATCAATTCTGACATACTTTTAATGCCGCTTTCCTGCATCTAATGACCTACCACACACCGTTTTAATTTACCAGTTCCTTGCAAGAAAAATAGTAGTTTCCTGAAGAAAGTATTTGAAAAGTAATCATTGAACATACTAGCCTCTGTGTGCTAGAATGAATGGTCAGTAAGAAATGCGAACAGCAATAAATGGAACTATCTAAAATGTCCTTTTAAATAGCGTTTTCATCTTACAATTTTGAAGCTTTTATTTCAGTGTTGTCATGGATTGATTTTCAACAGAAATAAAGGACTTATTGACCCATCTTTAAAATGCTGTGCTTGCCCCCCTTTAGTTAAGCTTCTTCTGAGGGAAAGCACTGGGATGGACTGTTATAAAAAAATTCATACTAAACTCATTTATGTTCCAGTGTTAATTTGAACTGAAAAATTCTATTTGTCAAGTTCAACAGCTCAGTAGATCTCAGACAGCATAGTTTTCCTTAATGCATTCTAGACATCTGCAATCAAATAATTTATTTATAGGATACAATATTTAATCCCTGCATGAGGTAGAAAAATGTTTACATGATTACTTTTCCTATGGTAGTATAGAATGGTAACAGCCAGGTCATAGAGAGTTGCATGCAACATGCGATTCAGTCTTCCAAAGAGATAGAGTAAGTTTTTATTATTCGTACATGTATTAAGAACTGGCTAATGGTCCTGCTCCAACACATTAATTCCCTCCCCTGTCAACCTGCATAACTATAGAGTATGCATGATGGGCTGTGATGTCCCATCTCACTACGACACCTGCTGTGCATCCATCTGCCGACTGCAGTACACTTTGCAATTAGTCATTTTTCAGCCTAATGGTTTGAATCAATTTTCATTTCACTATCTAGTTTATTATTGCCTTTTATTAGCTTCTTTCCATAATTTCTTCAGTCATTGTTCACACACAATGGGCACTGATCAAACAATAACACAGTTTCCAAACCTGAGTCCAAGTTCCATGTTCTTGAAAAATGGACTTGCCCTGTTGTGCCTGCTATTGTTGCCATGGTGATGATATCTCCTGTGAGTTATGTGGGCTATGTGCATGGCTGATTAAGGGAAATAGCTCAGATGGTAAACAAAGTGGTAAATATTGAACCCTTGGGCCATAGAACTGGCTGTAGTTTCTCTTTGTGCTTTCTGTTGACATGTTTTGCTTGATTAGTTATACAATTCAAATGTTGCATTTTGGATTCTAAAATTTACATAAACAGAAAACGTCTCCCTTGAATTGCGCTTTGACTGTGTTCCTCATACTAGCCTTTTGAGCTCTGTCTAAAACAGAAATGTGGCTGGAAAAGCAACAGCTCATTATTACATATTGAACATCTGTCAAAAATAGAAATGAATACAATTAACTATAATAAACTTCCCATTTGCATTTTCATAATAGAATTGAACGTGGAGAGAAACATTAAATGTGCCACACAATAGCAATCTCCAAAAGAATATGCCAAAATAACTAGCGTTTATAAAATGAGACATTCTGAGAGACCTGTTCATTAGTACTGGTAATTTCACTCTGCAAATGCATCCACACTGTCACCAGTAAGAAATTGTACCTTTGTTTGGCTTTTTTGACAATGTGAAGACCTCAAGCATTGTTGAGCAAGTTTGTCAGAGGCTGTAATAACCTTTTATACAGAAATCATTAAGTAAAAAATGTGAAAAACAATTAAAGCATAATACCTGCTCCTTAATTCATTTGCTAAGAGAGAGTTCATACCTATGGGTGTTCTAAGCTCTGCACATTTGAAAATCCCTTTAACAAATTGTTTCAACACTTTTTTAAATTTCGGTTTTCACATTACTTTATATTAATTCAATTACATGTTTATATGCTTTAATATTCTGTAGAGACAACATCATTAGATGTGTCATATGTAGTTAGATAAAAACACAGAGTATTGGAAAGCACTCCAACTTATCTGTTTATTTTTAACTTTGTTAAAGGAGAAAGTTCCCAAAAATGAGTTTAATTGTTGGAACTGTTTCCTATATTAGGCCAATAATTCCTCATATCTTTTCTTGTTTTTCTTTGCATGAAACCAAAAAATAATAAAAAATACATTTTTCATGGTATAAAAAATGGCACATATGTTTACATTTGTATATATTTTTTACCATTTATTAATACATTTTGAATAGTCAACATAGTCTAACTTACATTTTTAGAGTTCTTTAAACTATTGTCTTTAGTGAGTATTTTCCTGGGAGCAATTTTCTTGCTTCTTGTTTTGTGAATATATTCAAGGCCCCATGCTAAAAAACTAAATGAGACATTTGCTCATCTCTACTCTATCAAAGTGTTTTATAGGGGATACCTAATAGTCTGAAGTCAAAATAATAATTTATTGATGTTATTCAAACTTGCCACATATAGGGGTCTATTTATTAAGATGTGAACAGCCATTAGAATGGAGAAAACAGCATTTTTCTCCGTAAAATGGCCATCTAATAATTTAGGAAGTGTTCAACACAGGAGAAATCTTAACGCAGAACCATGTATTTATATATAACAACTCAGGATGTGATTTTCAATGGGATCCAGTGGAAGCCTCTCAAGCTTGACTTTTTGCATAAACTTAATGTAATTGTCACTAAAAGCCTTTGACAGTTATGAAATGCTTGAAATTTTACTTCAGTATACCATAGCAACATCTGACAAAAAGGTCTAAAAACACTGAAGCAGCGAACTTTGTGAAAACCAAAACTTGGGTCATTTTCAAAACTTTTGGCCATGACTGTAGATGTCTACATCAATTACATTTTCATTCTAGAAAAGAAGATACACCAAGTAGGTGTGACACATTGCAGAGGGACAGCAGAAATACATTGGAGAGGGTCAGCAGAAACATATTGGAGACAGCCAGCAGCAATAGATTGGAGAGGGTCAGCAGCGTCAGTGTCAGAGCCCATTAGTAGACATTTAACAGATGATGAGAGACCAAGGGCACATGTTAAATGAGGCAAGATGGCATTGTCCAACCCTGGTTTGTTATATACATGTGTTCGATGGTTACATGATTGACATAATATGGCGGGCACCCGAATAGACAAGGTTGGAAAGTCGACAATAATGACTTCAACAGTATTATTAGGATGACAGTTGAAATGTAGACAGTATTTATTAGGTTTGCAAATCTAATGTAGACAGTATTATCAATAAATCATGGATACTGTAACAGATTCTGGATACTATATTACTAATCTTGATTAGCGCTGGCTTACCTGAGGTGCGGAGTCTAACGATCTCCCCGGTGTTCACCAAGAACCGCCGCAAGGCGGGGTGGGCTTCGCTGCCAGGAGTCGCAGGTCGTGGTCCCCAGGTTCGCCTCAAGATGTAGTACAGCGGAGTGAAGCGGTGGTAGCGGAGTCAACAAGCCGGTTCGGTACACAGGACTGGAGTCAGGCAGAATCAGAAGGCAACTCGGAGTCAACAAGCCAGGTTCGGTACACGGGTCACAAGAATAGGAGAATGGTCAGCAAGCCGGGTCGGTACACAGGGATTAGAGAGCCAGGGAAGTCAAACAGGCAGAGATCAGCACACAGGAGACACTGGAAACAGGAAGACACTGCAATCCACGAAGAGCAGGAGCCAGGAACAGGTAAGTGTTGCTCTGACACTCAGCGAGTGTCAGAGTGAGGTTTTTATACAGAAGGGGATTCAAAATCCCCGCCTCTAGGTTGTGGTCATGTGACCGCCTCCGGGTGCGGTCACATGGTCCTGAATGCGGAAGTGCGGCTGGACGGAGCGGCGGGGATAAGGTAAGTCCGTAACAGTACCCCCTGCCATAAAGGTGGACTCCGAACACCTAATAGGGTTTCAAAGGAAATTTTTTATGGAAGGATTTAAGTAGACGGGGAGCATGTAGGTCAATGGCTCTTACCCATGAGCGCTCCTCAGGGCCGTAACCCTTCCAATCCACCAAGAACTGTATGGCACCTTGAACTTTACGAGAATCTAGGATAGTTTTAATCTCGTATTCAACTTGATCCCGATCCACAGCAGGAGGAGGAGTTCTGGATGAGGTGGAGAATCTGTTGGTTACCATCGGTTTTAACAAGGAGACATGGAAGACATTGGGTATGCGTAAGGAGGGAGGCAGACTCAATCTAAAGGCTACGGGATTAATAATCTCAGATATAGCAAATGGGCCAATAAACTTGGGAGCAAATTTTTTACTGGGAACCTTTAAACGAATGTTCTGGGTGGATAGCCATACCCTGTCACCAACTGCAAAACTTGGAGTCATTCTTCTCCTTTTATCGTAGAATTTTTTGGAACGAGTAGTTGCTTGTTTTAAGTTTGTCTTGGTTTGTTCCCAAATATCAGAGAAGTTACGAACCAGAGAGTCCACTGCTGGAACTTCAGAAGATGAGACTTGAGAGAAGGTGGGTAGTCTAGGATGGCAGCCATACAGAACAAAAAAGGGGGAGTTAGAGATGGCCTCATGAAAATGGTTGTTATGGGCGAACTCGGCCCAAGGGAGAAGGTCCACCCAGTTGTCTTGGTTACTAGAGATGAATATTCTTAGAAACTTCTCTAATTCTTGGTTGGTTCTCTCAGTAGCCCCATTGGACTGGGGATGATATGCGGAAGAGAAGTCAAGCTTAATCCCGGATTTATTGCAAAAAGACCGCCAAAATTTTGATATGAATTGTGATCCCCTATCGGAGACAATATGTTGAGGACAGCCATGGAGGCGAAATATTTCTTTAATAAAAATATCGGCTAAGGAGGAGGAAGAAGGAAGGCCTTTGAGAGCAATAAAGTGAGCTGTTTTAGAGAAGCGATCCGTGACCACAAGCACTACAGTACAGGATTTGGAAGGGGGAAGGTCCGTGATAAAATCCATGGAGATCTGTGACCAAGGGTAATCAGGAATGGGTAATGGGAGCAAGCATCCATAAGGCTTCTTCCTAGAGGTCTTGTGTTGAGCACATTTGGAACAAGCAGCAACAAATCTCTTCACATCCTCCAGCAAGGAAGGCCACCAGTAGCTTCGGGACAATAAGTCCCAGGTCTTGCGAATGCCGGCATGCCCAGAGAAGAGTGAGTGATGAGCCCAGTGAAGGAGCCGGGTGCGTAGATGTGGCAAGATGAATGTTTTGCCTGGAGGACAGCCCTTTTTCAGGTGTGTAGCTGCCAATACTTGACATGGATTTACAATGAATTTCTTATCTTCCGAGGATTCCATGTCAGCTGGATCAAAAGAGCGAGATAAGGCGTCTGCCTTCGTGTTCTTAGATCCTGAGTGAAAAGTGATGTTGAAATCAAAGCGTGAGAAGAATAAGGACCACCTTGCTTGTCGAGGATTTAGACATCGGGCAGTGCGTAAGTAAAGCAAATTCTTATGGTCGGTATATATGGTGATAGGGAATTGTGCTCCTTCTAGTAAATGTCTCCATTCGGAGAGAGCCAATTTGATGGCCAGGAGCTCTTTGTCGCCAATCCCATAGTTCCTCTCAGCAGGTAAAAAGCGACGGGAAAAGAATCCGCAGGGATGAAGTTTTCCAGAAGAACCTCGCTGTGATAGTACGGCTCCTGTGCCAACAGAAGAGGCATCTACCTCCAGGACAAAGGGACGAGAACAATCTGGCTGTTGAAGAATGGGTGCGGATGAAAAGAGAGACTTTAATAATATAAAGGCTTGGATAGCCTCAGAGGACCAAATACCAGCATCAGCAGATTTGCGGGTCAATGCTGTGATGGGAGCCACGAGAGAGGAGTACCCCTTGATAAATTGACGATAATAGTTGGAGAATCCTAGGAAGCGTTGAGTGGCTTTAAGGCCTGAAGGTTGGGGCCAGTCAAGTATGGCTTTCAATTTTGTGGGATCCATCTGTAGACCGGTGCCCGAAATAATATATCCCAGGAAGGGAATTTGTCTCTGCTCGAAGGTGCATTTCTCCAATTTGCAAAATAACTGATTTTTTCGGATACGAGAGAGGACCTCCAATACATGAGTACGATGAGATGCTAGATCTTGAGAAAAGATGAGAATGTCGTCCAAGTAGATGACTACAGATTGGTACAAGAGGTCTTGAAACAGCTCATTCATAAAGCTCTGAAATATGGCTGGGGCATTGCATAGCCCGAAGGGCATGACCAGATATTCAAAGTGGCCGTCTCGGGTGTTAAACGCCGTCTTCCATTCATCCCCCTCCTTAATGCGTATAAGGTTATACGCTCCTCTGAGGTCAAGTTTAGAAAAGATGGTGGCACCCTTGATCCGGTCAAATAGTTCAGAAATCAGTGGCAGTGGATACCGATTTTTAACGGTAATGGCATTCAGGCCTCTGTAATCAATGCAAGGGCGGAGGCCCCCATCTTTCTTTTTTACGAAGAAGAAGCCAGCCCCAGCTGGGGAGGCAGACTTGCGGATGAAGCCCCTGTTTAGATTTTCTTGGATGTACTCCTCCATAGCCTTAGATTCCGGGAGGGAAAGGGGGTAAACACGGCCCCTGGGAATGGGTTTACCAGGTATCAGATCAATGCCACAGTCCCAGATTCTGTGAGGAGGAAGTCTAGTGGCCTCTTGTTGACAGAAAACATCAGAGAAGGTTTGATATGGCTCAGGCAGGAGAGTCACAGGAAATTCTTGGGTACGTCTGGGACTATTCGGGGGAACCACTCTCTGTAGGCAGCGAGAGAAGCAGGACTGTCCCCAGGACAATATGTGACCAGATTTCCAGTCCAAGGTGGGAGAGTGGGCACGAAACCAAGGAAGTCCTAGGATGACTGGGTTGGTAGATCTCTGTATTACTAGAAAAGAAATCTTCTCCCGATGAAGTGCTCCTATCTGAAGTAGAAGAGGAATAGTGCGTACCAAGATGGACCCCTCAGGGATTCTTCCCCCATCAATGGCCATCAGAGAGATGGGTTGTTCCAAGGCTTGTGTGGGAATAGCGAATTGTTTAACTACTGTGGCAGAAATGAAATTTCCTGCGGCTCCGGAATCTAGAAGAGCCGACTGCGGGAAGGTCTTTTGTCCTAACTGAAGGGAAATGGGAATAGACAGGCAATCATTACTATTGGGAACTGACTGACACTGAGAAAAGAGGCCCAACGACACAGCTCCAGAACTCGTTAGGCCCTGTCGTTTCCCGAGCGTTTGGGACAAGAACTCAGAAGATGGCCACTCTCTCCACAATATAAACACAACTTGTTCCGAAATCTCCTCTCCCTCTCTTCGGCTGATAGGCGGGTCCTCCCAAGTTGCATGGGCTCTTCAGGGGGAAGAACCGGGGTTTGGAAGTTGGGGGCCAAGCGAATCATGCTACGCCGCGACTGTTCCTTCTCGGAATTACGTTCCTTGAAACGCAAATCAACTTTGACACAGAGGGAGATAATGTCGTCCAAAGACGTAGGGAGTTCCTGGGATACCAACTCGTCTTTGATTCGGTCTGAAAGGCCCTGCCAGAATGTAGCTACTAGAGCCTCATCATTCCAGCGAAGTTCAGAGGCCATGGTTCTGAAGTGGACCGCATACTGCCCCACAGACTGGTTTCCCTGGCGGAGTCGTAGTAAGCCGGAAGCGGCATTGGACACCCTTCCTGGCTCATCAAATATTTTCTTGAAGGTGGACAAGAAGAGGTTGAAGTTCTGTAGAATGGGGTCGTCCCTCTCCCATAAGGGGGAAGCCCATGCTAAAGCTTGACCGGACAATAACGAAATCACATAGGCCACTTTCGTTTTTCCGGAGGGGAAGTTCCCAGGTAGAAGCTCGAATTGTATGGAGCATTGATTTAAAAATCCTCTGCAATTTTTAGGGTCTCCATCGAACTTAGGTGGGTTAGGTAACCGTAGCTGCGAGGAAGAAGCTGCTGCTGCTGCCTGAGGTACAGGGGCCACTGCCGGCCCAGGTGATCCACCAGCCACTAGGGTGTTCTGGACAACATCCAAGCGAGTGGATAGACTATTGAGGAATTTTAAAAGTTGCTCTTGGTTAGCTTCTTGTTTATCCATCCTTCCTACTAAATGCTCCAACAGATCTTTAGCTGTGGTATCCATGGTCAGAGCAAACTGTAACAGATTCTGGATACTATATTACTAATCTTGATTAGCGCTGGCTTACCTGAGGTGCGGAGTCTAACGATCTCCCCGGTGTTCACCAAGAACCGCCGCAAGGCGGGGTGGGCTTCGCTGCCAGGAGTCGCAGGTCGCGGTCCCCAGGTTCGCCTCAAGATGTAGTACAGCGGAGTGAAGCGGTGGTAGCGGAGTCAACAAGCCGGTTCGGTACACAGGACTGGAGTCAGGCAGAATCAGAAGGCAACTCGGAGTCAACAAGCCAGGTTCGGTACACGGGTCACAAGAATAGGAGAATGGTCAGCAAGCCGGGTCGGTACACAGGGATTAGAGAGCCAGGGAAGTCAAACAGGCAGAGATCAGCACACAGGAGACACTGGAAACAGGAAGACACTGCAATCCACGAAGAGCAGGAGCCAGGAACAGGTAAGTGTTGCTCTGACACTCAGCGAGTGTCAGAGTGAGGTTTTTATACAGAAGGGGATTCAAAATCCCCGCCTCTAGGTTGTGGTCATGTGACCGCCTCCGGGTGCGGTCACATGGTCCTGAATGCGGAAGTGCGGCTGGACGGAGCGGCGGGGATAAGGTAAGTCCGTAACAGATACATTGAAAAAAGAAGAAAAAGAATCTCATATAGTGGGGGCACTCCTTTATTCTTTACATTGAGCAGTATATACTGATAATAAATCAATCTTTATTCGTTTGTAGTTGATAGTTTAAAATAGGTGTCTTGCAATTCTTATGACACTGCTCCAAAATATATTTCTAATTTAGAAAATGTGTTATTATGTCTTAACAAACAAATGAAAACAATTTTTGGGGGCTTATGCTGCTCAGAGTCAGAAAAAAGAACACTGGGGTAAATGTATCAAGGTCCGATTTTTTCAGCGTGTTAAAATAGCGGCAAATTGCGGGTGTTAACCTGCGATTTTAGTAAAAAATTTCTCAAATCTATCAAGCTGCGATTTATACCCTGATCTTCAAAATCGCTGGTCATCTCTGGCGCTTTGATGCGATGTAAAACACTCCCATGTTAGCGAACACTCCTGTGTTGTAGCAACGTGTTGTATAAACACATCACTGTTACACTGTTCTGCAATACAGCCGGAGGTCCCGGCAGCTGTAAAAAGTGTTAAAAATAGATCAAAGTTTTTTTTTTTTTAAAAAAGCGGGGTCCCCCCTCTATTTAGTCTTAACCCTAGCGCTGTCAGTCTACTGCTGGTTCCACGAAAAGCAGGGAACAATTTTGCTTGGGGTCCTATTTTCAAGGAACCAGCACTAGACAAACCAGTTGGGGGTTGGTGGCACTATAGCAAGGGGACACGCGACAGGGGTCCCCCTGTCATATTGACTAATAAACCCCTGGCTATTCAGCGCTGGGATGGATTCCCTAGGGAGTGGGGTCCGCCGAAAAACACGATAGCTCTCCCCCTTTAGGGACACCCAGGCCAGTGCTGATAGCACTAGGGCTCTTCCTACACCCCTGGGCGGTGGGTGTAGGGTAATAACAACGAATAATGTATAAAAAAACAAACAGACGCCATTTTGTTTTGTGAAACTATAAGTCCCAGTCAGCCCGGGTGCCATAAATAGTGTGGGCATGCTGATACTTGTATAATTACAAGCACCAGCATACCCATGGCAGCCAGGGCATGTTGGCACTTGGAGAACCACAAGTGCCAACATGCCCTGACACCCACGGCTGACTGGGACCTGTAGTTAACAAAATCACAACTCCCTCATTACAACCAAAAATTGCACCTTGATACATTTACCCCCCTGTCTTATTTTTTTTTTTGGGGGGGGGGGGGTACTGCTGCTTACACTCAAGCACGATACCCTGTTTTCTACGTGCTTAATAAAGATGTAACTCAATGACCTTCACAGGTATATACTTAAATTGAAAACACTATATTATAGAATATATAGGTTTTTTGGGGTGTACTGCTGCTGACGATCACACACAAAACCCCTGTTTTTCCCCATTTAAAACAGATGTCACTGAATGACCCTCACAAGTATAGATTTAGTATAAAACACTTTTATTATATATAGGTGCATCTGCACTGAGGCTCATATGCAAACACCATGTTTTTGGACCTAATGAGTCACTGAATGACCCTCATAACAAGTATTGATTTAAATTGAATGCACTAGATTTTAGAACATACATTTTAAATTTGAAAATAAATAAATCTAATTTATTCTTGTTTCTGCTGCTAGGAATGATACATTAAATGACACAGTTTCATCCACTATATACTAGTTCAGAATGATGACTATATAGTACTATTTATATGCATTGATAAAAGCCAGTAGTCACTACTTTGTCTAAACTCTCTGACAGACTGAAAACCAAATGATCAGCAAGCTATTCTAGATGACTGATTCCTACAGAAATAAACTGTTAAAATAATCACAGCTATTCTATTGTTTTCTCTGTCCCACTATCACCATATCTAATGCTGTAGTCTGTAGTGTAAACACAATTTTCAGAGAAGAGCACTGCAGCTTACATTCTCCTTACATGCTGTCTGTTCTAAAATGACAGATGAGAACACAAAAGAGGACTATATATAAAAAAGATATCGATCCAAATTCCCTGAGATCTGATATTTTGCCAGAAATGACATGTTTCCTCTTTTTCTGATCTGATTTTGGCGCAAAGAATCGAGTCATGTTTTGGTTTTACTCGGAACCCCAAATCTCAGATCTGTCGACATCCAAACCACTCATCTCTAATATTCACTAAAAGAGCTTATGTTTGAGCATTTTTATACTTTTTGCAGTTTGCAGAATAACATTTATTTAGAAAATTATTTTTTTTGTTAAAGAAGGGTATTTGTATTGAGGTGATTTTTAGTGTGAGATATTGTGAAAAAGTTTACATGTGTCTATAATAAGCAAATTTATCTGTAACTAAATGATTAAGTTATTATAAATAAAGCTAAAATACATTTGTGTACTTTCTAGAATGCTCAGAGTTTATGAAGCCTGTAACCCTTATTTTTGTTTACAGACAGAACACCCCCACCTAAAAACTTAATATTTGCCTGTCTAAATTATTTACATACATGATAGTCCTTTACTTGTTTTTATGTGCTGTTTGTTCATGGAAAAACAGAGGATTGTTTACCTGATTATAACATACTTATCCCGAATCCTTACTCTCCCGAATTTCGGGGAGTCCTCACGGGCTCCCAGGAGAGTAGGCAAAGCTCCCGCATTTGACGAAATTCACAGCAGTGAATGGAGGGGGCGGGGCTTTAATTTGCATTGTTATAGTGGGGGCGGGCCTATGGTGATGCAACAATGTCACCAAGCCCTCCTTATACCCCATGTCACATGATTTCTCAAATCTTAAAATTTGGCATGTATGGATTATAGAGTTTGCTGACTCCTTTTTGGGGGCTTACCTGTGACATTGCTGCTGCCAGTAGTAGGGAGTATATTCTAAGTTCCCTTTGGCTGTGCCTTAGGGAGTGTGAGTTGGGTAGAGGTGACCAGACAGACCCAAAATGAGACATGCCTATTTTAAAAGGCTGCATGCTTTCGTAACCACAGCACATTAATGGACCCTGTGTCTTTAAAAAGCCCCAAAGCTTTTTTTCCTGTCCTGACTATGGAGAAGGGGGAATTAACCCATTGGTGTGTGCTGCTATGGAGGAGGAAGAAGAGGAAATTTAAGCTTTCTAGGATAAAATATTACCAACTGGTCTATATTGTGCCCTAGTCCATCACTATATTGATCTAAAAAATCCTTGGCATTGTTTAGTGGGCAAATATACTTTGTGAAATAACATCTGTTGGCAATGGCATACTGAAGGGCACCTCTTTAAGAAAATGGGGAAGTTTGAGGAATAAACACAAGACTTATTCTATTATGATCTGCTTGTTGATTGGGTATAACAAGGTGCATTGAATTAGTCAGAGTTTATGACCTGTGAGAAGAGAGAAATATACAGTGTCTTAATGTTTACAAGTGACTTTTCCAAACCCGTCAGATGGTGTTGCATCTTCGCTGTTTCAATTTACCATGGCACAGTGTATTACCTCCTACTTATGCATCTTATATCTTCTACCTGAAACATCAAGAATGATTTAAGCCATTGATCTAAACTTGCAGGTGCTTGGTCGCTCTTATGTATTCATTGTTGCAGCTAGAGAAAAGAAATGGTAATTTAATGTTATTATATTTAATTATTGTAACAAAAGGAGGCATTTAGCTGGCAATATGCAGAGAAAGCAGGAAAGTAGAGTAAAACATTTGTGCAGTAATGCACCTAGAGTGAAGACTTATGTATGAAAAGCAATAGTTTAAATTTGGTTAAATGTACATGATCTGAAATCCTTCCTCTCAGCAAACAGACAGGGCGTGTCTGGTTGTGCAAACAAAGCCAGTGATGGGTGTTTTCTTTTAAAGAGAAGGTGGGTGTGTCACCGGTCCATCAAGCTAAGGATGGGGGAGGAGCATCATGTATAAAAGCTTGTTTGTTTCATTTGTTCCGGGAGACCAATGCTGGGATAGCTGGCTGGTCCTGAGAGAGAGCTGGACTATGTATAGCTAGCGTTAAGGGTCTCCATGATTGCTGTGCAAGTATACGGTGTCAAAACATTTACCATCCTGACAATAAAGCACCATAAAAAGGAAAAAGTTGTTTGCGTGTGCTTCTGCAGTAGTGAGCTCGTGCCACAAGTGGTGTCAGAAGTGGGATGCTCCGGGAAGCAAGTTTCCGCTACCCAACCCGCGCAGACGTCAACATGGAGGAAGTACTGAAAACCCTCATGAATGTGGCTGCTGCGCAGCAACAGCAGCAAGCTCAGATGCTTCGAGTTGCCGAGGCACAAGTGGAAAACACAAGGCTCTTAAGCCAGGTGAGGCATGACAGAAATGAACCACCTGGTCCTGTTCTCCTGAAAATGTCGCCAGGTGATGACATAGAAGCATATCTGGTGTCCATTGAGAGACTTGCAAAAAGGGCAAAATGGCCTCCTAAAGATTGGGCTGAGAGACTGGCGCCATATCTGACTGGTGAAGCTCAGCGCGCTTATATGGATCTAGATGAGAAACGGGCCTCTGATTATTTGTGCCTAAAGTCTGAGAAATTGGCTCGCATTGGTGTTTCCAGGCCAGGTCGAACCCAGCGCTATCACCAATGGCGCTATAATAAAGAAAAAACGGTCAGAGTGCAAGTGGCTGAGCTTTCTAAAATTTTAAAGAAATGGCTGCAGCCTAAGGAGAATTCGCCTTCTCGGATTATTGAAGTTCTGGCGATAGATCACTGCATCCGGGGGCTGAACCGCGATTTGCAAAGGTGGGTGCTGCATTCAGACCCACAAACTTATGAAGAGCTTGCCACCGTGGTAGAAAGGTTTTGTGCGCTACAGCAAATGACTAAAAAACCTGCATTTGTGCCAAAGCCGCTGCCACGCCAAAAGTCAGGTTTGACAATCCTTGCCACAGGGCCCAATGGCAAAACTGCTACGGACAGAGAGCCAGGTGCAAAGTTGTCTAATCTGAAGTGTTTTGAATGTGGTGAGCCAGACCACTTTAAGGCAGAGTGTCCTAAACTACAGAAACCCATGGACTGTTCCGTGGCACATATTGGGCCTGCGTTTCCAAGCTGTTTTACCATGAGTCCCACATCAGGAAGTCCTTGTTTGTTCCGGGTGACTGTGCTAATCAACCAAAACCTTGTTCTGGCCTTGGTTGACTCGGGGAGTTAACTCTCATTGGTTTCCAGCTCTGCCTTACCCGAAACCATAACTTCTCGGTTGCCCAAAGTGAAGGTTCTTTGCGTACATGGCACGACAGAGGAGTATGAAAGAACAATACTACCAGTCACACTCAAAGACAAAACTGTTATGGTGGTAGCTGCCATAGCACCTAAACTCCCATATCCACTCATTTTGGGGCGAGACTTCCCACTGTTTAATGATGTCCTCGGTGAGCGGATCCGCCTGGACATGCCGGCAACTGATGCAACGGTCAGAAGCCCGGTCTTAAAGGAACCGCCTAAGAATCCACAACATCTGGACATCGATCGTTGGGAACCGCCAAACCGGAATGCCATCCTGGGAGTCACAGCAGGAGTTCCACAAAAGCATCCACCTGCGGGGGAAACATGGACAGTCCAAACTAGCATTGGTCGGTGATGTCGCAGATGAGCCCACCCCGCCTGTCAGTGAGGATACGGACTGGTCCGCAATACCAATTTTGTTTCATCTGCAGGACTTTGCTCGAGACCAACTTAATGATGCCACTTTGGAACATGCCTTTAAAAGTGTGACTGAGGTAAATGGGGTAGCGAAAGCCGCCCTGCCTGCAGAAGGTATACCATATTTTATTGTTAAAAATAATTTCCTGTATAGAGTTGCTACTGTACAGGGGGATAAAGTGGAACAATTAATGGTTCCTCAGGTCCATGTAACCCTAGTGTTAAAAGCAGCACATTCACATGTCTGTGGGGGACACCTAGGGGAGGATAAAACACGGGAACGAGTTCTGCTTAGGTTTTACTGGCCCGGTGTACACATGGCAGTGAAAAGTATTGCCGGTCCTGTCCCATTTGTCAGAAAACCTGTCCCAAACCCATGTACAGGGCACCTCTCATTCCGATACCAATAGTACAAGTTCCCTTTGAACGGATAGCTATGGACCTTGTGGGACCACTGGAAAAATCCGCACGTGGGCACCAATATATACTAGTGGTGCTTGACTATGCAACCAGATATCCAGAGGCAATTCCTCTACGAAACATAAAGTCCAGCACCATAGCTAAGGAACTTGTATTGATGTTTACACGCTTGGGAATACCCAAAGAAATTCTCACAGATCAGGGTACTCCTTTCATATCTAAACTGATGAAGGACATGTGCCTGTTGCTAGGGGTTACAGCGCTTCACACCTCTGTATACCATCAACAAACAGATGGCTTGGTGGAATGCTTTAACCGCACATTAAAGCACATGCTCAGGAAAGCAGTGGCTCAAGAGAAAAAAGATTGGGACACTCTTATTCCCTATTTGATGTTTGCCATCCGTGAGGTACCTCAAGCTTCAACAGGGTTTAGTCCCTTTGAGTTATTGTTTGGGAGACAGCCCAGGGGTATCTTGGATATGTTAAAAGAAGGGTGGGAGCAGCAAGGTCCCAGGGAGCCAAATCTGGTACAATTTGTGTCCCAAATGTATGAGAGGCTAGGAAAGATAGGGCCCATTGTGCAGCAACATGTAAAAGAGGCTCAGGAACAACAGAGAAAAAGTTATGATAAAAGTGCTGTTGTTCGATCTTTCAAGCCTGGGGACAAGGTCCTAGTCCTGGTTCCCACCCAGGAAAGCAAACTTTTCACCCATTGGCAGGGTCCATATGAAGTTCTAGAGGCTGTCGGTCCTGACAATTACAGAGTCCGCCAGTTAGGTTAGAAGGGAGGAGCAAATATATCATGTCAACCTCCTTAAACCTTGGCATGATGAGGCAACCTCTCCTCAGGTAGTGAGTACTGCCATTGAAAAGTCTGAAGTGCCCATAGAGCCAGCTTTGTCCATTCAGCAGAGACAACAGACTGAAGAAATGATTTGCCGGAACAGGGATGTCTTCTCTTCCATTCCTGGGCGCACTACCTTAATCAAACACGACATTGTCACTGCGCCGGGAGTCGTTGTAAAGCAGAAGCCGTATCGTATTCCAGAAGCCAGACGGGTGGACGTGAGAAAGGAGTTCGAGAAGATGCTCCAGTTAGATGTGATTGAACAGCCCACTAGTGAATGGAATAGTCCCATTGTGCTTGTCCCGAAACCCAATGGGACAATTAGGTTCTGCAATGACTTTAGGCGCCTAAACAGTATGTCGCAGTTTGATGCCTATCCGATGCCACGTGTGGATGAACTAGTGAAGAATCTTGCTGGTAGCAATTATTTAACAACCCTTGATCTAACAAAGGGTTATTGGCAAGTTCCCCTGACTTCCACGGCCAAGCCAGAGACTGCATTTTCCACCCCTGATGGTCTCTATGAATATAAAGTCCTACCCTTTGGGTTGCATGGGGCACCTGCCACCTTCCAAAGGGCCATGAATAAATTGCTACGACCTCACACAGCTTATGCAGCCGCTTACTTGGACGATATATTGATTTATACCCCATACTGGGGATCACATTTAGCCAAAGTTGAGGCGGTCTTAGCTTCATTAAGGTCAGCAGGGTTAACAGCTAACCCAGAGAAATGTGCCATAGCCATGAGAGAAGCCAAATATCTGGGGTACATTTTTGGTTGAGGGCATGTAAAACCCCAGCTAGACAAAGTGGAGGCAGTCAAAAATTGGGCAAGACCAGAAAAAAAGTCGCAGTTAAGAACCTTTTAAGGCTTAGTAGGTTACTACAGACAGTTTGTAAGCCATTTTGCCACTAGAGCTGTTCCACTTACGGACATGTTAAAAAAAGTTGTCCAGATAGATTAACCTGGTCTGATTCTGCATAAACCGCCTGGTCTGATCTTCGGTTAGCTCTTTGTTCATCCCCAGTTCTACAAGCACCGGATTTTACCCGGAGGTTCTTTCTCCAAACTAATGCTTCTGGTGTTGGCTTAGGTGCAGTCTTGTCACAGGAGAAGAATGGAGTAGAAAATCCTGTCCTGTACCTAAGTCATAAGTTGCTTCCAAGAGAACAAAAATATGCCACTGTGGAGAAAGAATGTCTCGCCATAAAATGGGCTACAGAAGCTCTGCGCTATTATCTCCTAGGCAGAGAGTTCACCTTAATAACAGACCATGCACCATTGAGATGGATGCAGAGCAACCGGGAGGTAAATGCCAAGGTAACCCGCTGGTTCTTGGCACTACAACCTTTCAAGTTCTCAGTAGAACATAGACCTGGGATGCTGCACAAGAATGCAGATGCATTGTCACAAAAATATGCGCTCCTCGCGAAGTCCGCGTCCCCCTACTTGGAGATGATAGGGGGAGGGATATGTAACAAAAGGAGGCATTTAGTTGGCAATATGCAGAGGAAGCAGGGAAGTAGAGTAAAACATTTGTGCAGTAATGCACCTAGAGTGAAGACTTATGTATGAAAAGCAATAGTTTAAATTTGGTTAAACTTACATGATCTGAAATCCTTCCTCTCAGCAAACAGACAGGGCGTGTTTGGTTGTGCAAACAGAGCCAGTGATGGGTGTTTTCTTTTAAAGAGAAGATGGGTGTGTCACCTGTCCATCAAGCTAAGGCTGGGGGAGGAGCATCATGTATGAAAGCTTTTTTGTTTCATTTGTTCAGGGAGACCAACGCTGGGATAGCTGGCTGGTCCTGAGAGAGAGCTGGTCTATGTATAGCTAGCGTTTAGGGTCTCCATGATTGCTGTGCAAGTATACAGTGTCAAAACATTTACCATCCTGACAATAAAGCACCATAAAAAGGAAGAAGTTGTTTGCGTGTGCTTCTGCAGTAGCGGGCTCGTGCCACATTATGTGCCAACATATTCTTCAGTACTGCAAAATGAGATAATTTATTCATGAACATTCACCTCTCCCCAATAGAATTTACAATCTGAATTTCCTACCAAAACTATCCAAAAACATACTGGAGGTACAGCTTAATCAAAAGCTGTATATTTTTGCAAATTTAGAGGAAATGATGCATTTGAAGGAAACTAACAATGATAGGAGTCTTCAAGTTTTATGTAACTGTCACTGAAATTAGAGGCTGAGACTTCTATAGTGTCTTCTTCGAATGGGCCAAAATGTTTGCTAACTTGTGGGCTGCTTGCAGTCTGCGCACCAATATTTCCTCCTTGTTCCTAGTGACAGCAGCTATATGACAGTTGCCGGATCAAGAGATAATGTCAAGATGGAAACTCATTAAAAGTAGCACTCTTACTGCAAAAGAGGTTGTTGAGAGATTACCTGTTAGCATTTAGTATCTGCAAAATGACAGGTGATGTTTTTTTGCCCTATGAAATAATGTAAAAGAATAAATAAGCATCACTATCTTTGACTGTCTGTGAAGCGTAATGGGTTCATTGAAGATTGAGCACAAAAGACTGATAAAGCAGCTATTGTATCTAGAACTGGATTAAGGTTTTAGGGTGACTGGGGCACTTAAGACAAGGAGGGGAGGAAAGGTTCCAGTGATATGTATGGTTAAATTAAGAAAAAATGCTTTATTTAAATCATAATGCATTGTTTCTTGTACACCGCATCTATGGTACTTGTCTGTGTTAAACAGGTTAACCATTTGCATGGGGAACCCTTCTAAAAGAGTCTCTGGCAAACTCTATTGCCATCGATACCCAGTGATAGTCTTCATTGATCTGTGGGCTTTGATAGATAGGGGAGATAGGGAGAAGCTCTAAATCTGGCTAAAACTCCCATTTTCATTGCAGAAAGGGTTTTTTTCTCCATATTACAAACAGGCCTGTTTATATATTCAAGTTTTTATGAATTATGCATAAGTGTATTCACTTATTTTATTATTTCTGAACTAAAAGGAAATATTCTGGGATAAAATTAAAGTCTACATAAACAAGATCAACATGTTTCAAGTGATGCACCTACAAGAGATGGAGGCATATTTCATATGTTCACCCTCAAGATTTCATCATCATCATCATTTTATATATATCTAATTCCGCAGCGCTGTACAGAGAATTCACTCACATCGGTTCCTGCCCATTGGAGCTTGCAATCTATATTCCCTAACATATACACAAACAGAGAAGCCAAGGTCAATTTAATAGCAGCCAATTAACCTACTAGTATGGTTTTGGAGTGTGGGAGGAAACCGGAGCACCTGGAGCAGACCAACGTAAACACGGGGAGAATATACAAACTCTCCACAGATAAAGGTAATAAATAAATGTTTTAGATTCCCCATGCGTTACCTCCAATTGCAGCAATATACACCTTAGGTTAACATCCAATTTAACCAATATTACAAAATATCCAAAAAACAAATAAAGTTTACTGTCCGCTATTGGTGGATTATACTTACTGTGTGCTATTGCTTCATTATACCCCACAGATAAGGCCATGGTTGGGAATCAAACTCATGACCCCTACTTTGTGAGGCAGAATTGCTAATCACTAAGCCACAATGATGCCCAATTATGAATAATGTTTGAACTTTTAATATTGGACTATTTTTGTACAAATTATAAAAATAATAGAATGCCGTACCACTATTTTATAACTAAGTATTATTAAGCATTACTAAGTTTACTTTTATACTAGTTATATACCAGATTTGTATATACTAATTTACTGGACTGATCAGCTCACAGCCACCCAACTATCCTCCGATGTCCTGGCTCCAGTTTTCAGATATTCTGTCTCCAGTCCTCAGATGTGCCTACTAGTGGCTACTCAATTCCTGACCCTGTGATCAGTGATGTGGTCCTCTCCCTTCTTTCCTGCTGATTTCTGCCAGGCATGAGTACCTAGGATGATTCCACAGGCGCTCGTCTGATGGTGTTGGATGCTGTCTGACACGAATGCAGGTCCTAGGTTGTCTAACAGGTGATCTGACCTTGGATATCAGGGGGCCCCATGCATGTGCCTCCTGGGCCCCTCTTTATCCAGCTCTGATTGCACCTGAGCCCCAATGTACCAAGAATATTTTATTACCAGCATTTTATTATTACATTTACTTTTAAAATGACACCTAACATATTGATTTTCTAAATATGCATTCCTCAAATGCAAGCTACATCAGTATAGTGTGACTGGACGAAAACATCTTAATGAACACGAATATCATCTTATGCAAATGTGCAAAACAGGTGCAATGACATGCATGGATTCTCCCTCTTCCTGGCCATCATAATTGATCTCATAATTTAGATTAAACTTCTTATAGGTTTCTATTCTTTGATTAAGAAAGCTGCTATAGCCCAGGTGCAAATCCACTCTTCATTAACACCATTTACCCATTTATTGCAGTCTCTCACAACCAGGTGCTTGTTATTTCCATTTAGATAGATCTTTATATATGCGATTTATGCACAGTGCTGTGGATATTTGTTTTCATCACAACAGTTTTTTTTTTTTTTACAACGGATCTTTGACAAGTGAACTTAAAGCTCTTAAAAGATATGTGTGAGTTTGTTATCCACATTTCACATTCATAGCATATGGTTATCCCTAATTCTTCTCAGCTCAACTTAATTTCCTCACCAGACTACTGAACATATTGTAAGCCTAAGGGCTAATCTTCGTCTTTGATTTTTTAAACAACAAAAAAGATATATGTAGAAGAAAAACATGGCATTGCTCAAATAGTTGCTGAATTAAATTCATATTTTACATGAATATATTCTTTCATGTTTGTTCATTTTGCTTAACCCTTTCATGACCAGAAGTGATTTGTACTTTAATGACCAGACTATTATTCCAGATTTTCACATCACACCAGTTTTAGCAGTAATATTTAATTTAGAGATGTGCACAGACTAGAGATGAGCGGGCTCGGCTATCTGAAATGCGAGCCCACCCGAACGTTGCCGATCCGAGCCGGATCCGAGACAGATCTGGGTATTCCCGCCAATTGCAAAACTGAAACCGAGGCTCTGAGTCATAATCCGGCAGTCGGATCTCGCGATACTCGTATTCTATAAATTCCCCGCTAGCCGCCGCCATCTTCACTCGGGCATTGATCAGGGTAGAGGGAGGTTGTGTTAGGTGGTCCTCTGTCCTGCTATATTTCGTGCTCTGCTGTGCTGTTCAGTTCTGTGCTGTGCTGTGCTGTGCTGTGCTGTGTTCTGCTCAGTCCAGTGGTGCTGTGTCCTGTGCTCTGTCCTTCTGAGTTCAGTGGTGCTGCTGGGTCCTGTGCTGTGTCCTGTTCAGTCCAGTGGTGCTGTGTCCTGTGCTCTGTCCTTCTAAGGGCATTGTTATTTCCCCATTATTCCCAAGTTATAAAAAAATTTAAAAAAAGTTATAAAAAAAAAATAAAAATAATAATTATAAAAAAAAGAAATTAAAAAAAAATATCCAAAAACAATCCTGCAGTATAAGTCCATTGGTACTGCAATATTACAAAGTTCACTGATTCTGCAGTGTAAGTCCATTGGTACTGCTATATTACAAAGTTCACTGAATCAGCAGTATAAGTCCATTGGTACTGCTATATTACAAAGTTCGCTGATTCAGCAGTATAATTCCAGTGCTACTGCTATATTACAAAGTTCACTGATTCAGCAGTATAAGTCCAGTGGTACTGCTATATTACTGCAGGCAGCTGTGCAGTGGAATTCAGACCATTTGAAGGCGGAGGTATTGTGGCCCCGGTACCAAATTGTGTACCGGGACCACTGCACTATGCAGTCCAGAAAGCTACCTCGGTGAAACGTTTTGGACTAAAAACAATATTGTGAGGTGTGAGGTGTTCAGAATAGACTGGGAATTAGTGGAAATGATTGTTATTGAATGTTATTGAGGTTAATAATAGCGTAGGAGTGAAAATAGACCAAAAAAACTTGATTTTAACACTTTTTATGTTTTTTTGAAAATAAATCCGAATCCAAAACCTTAAATCCGAACCAAAAACTTTCGTCAGGTGTTTTGCGAAACAAATCCGAACCCAAAACCTCAAGCAAATCCGAATCCAAAACACAAAACACGAGACACCAAAAGTGGCCGGTGCACATCCCTAGCACAGACCCCATTGTTTTGGTTCTGGTTTTGGCCAAAAATCTTCATGTGTTTTGGTCTTTGATCTGTATTTAAATAAAAATGGTGAAAAATAGTAAAATAATGTGATTTTGAGCGTTTTTGTTCCTATAGCATTAACATTAATTTACAGTTCTTTACAGTCTATCTTCTAATGATCTCTTCACACCTGCCACCCCACACCTGAAACAGTTTGAGAAAATTGCTAAAGCATTTAAAGTATGGAATTCCACCTTGTTACTACGTCTTGCTGGGTGTGATATACATATGTTCGACAGTTACATTTATATGGTTGACAGCATAATATAGACAAGGTTGGAAAGTTTACTATAATAACATTGACAGTCATTATAAAGTCACAATTGAAATGTAGACAGTATTATTAGGTTAGCAATAATATCCCTAACCTAAATTCTAAACCTAATACTAACCATATTACACCATTGCCACTTTAATTTTCGACCTAATGCTGTCAACTTTCTCAATCTCAACCAAATGAATGTCTAGCCATTTACTGCATACACTCTTGCTTCAGATGGTGGCTGCAATGATCTACATGCAGTCTATGAATGCTGAAAATTCATGGAAATGTTATGGGCCACAGACAGCATCTCCAACACAGACCTATAATTTTTTTGAGAAATTCTGATCAATCAACTTTTGTGTGCAAAGCATGCTGCAATTCCTATGAAGCATAGTGGTAGAACAATTTATAGGTTCACAGCAAGTGCTTGAAAGGTTGGGGTTACCCAGAATGAAAAGATACAGAAAAATCCACCAACAACACTGCTTTGAACCAGTTAAAAAGCTGCTCTTCTACTTGTATTAAAATTGCAAAATTCTCAGTTAGCTTCTGCTAATAAGGTGGTCCCAACTCTAAACAATGTCTTCAATATAACAATCCTTATATTGGATCATACATTCAAGAGTTTTTATACTGAGAAATAACTTACCAAGACGTACCCAAGGAGCCTCCACTTGGAAATAGAAGACCAGCACTCCCCATCAGCTACTGATACAAAACATGACTTTCAAACAACAATATAGAAATGGAAGTTGCTCAATTTACTTATAGGTTCACAGCAGGTGCTTGAAAGGGGGGGTTTATCCAGAATAAACAGAGAAAAATCCCCCAGCAATCTTTCTCAATGGTGACATATCATCACCCTCATCATCCTTGTAATTTAACAAATCAAGCACTTTAAAGACAGGGAATGCCACATTTGTGGCTTAAGTGCTTTGATTTGTTTGGGCTCCCACAAAAGAGAACATTTTGGGTTGTTGATTGATGAACTGGAGAATATATAGGGAAATTAACACATTGCTAATGGACATTTGGCTAACAGTGGTCATCTTCCTATGTTGACAATGTCATCACCTTCATCATCATTCTCATCACTAATGTCAAACTCATCATAGCACAATATTAGTTCACCCCCTCTGGAATCTAGCATCACAGATACTGTTTGTAATTGGTGGCAAGAACAAAATTCCTCATACATGTTGTAGTTCATTTTGGTGCACACCAGTTTTTGTACATTTTTGGGCAGTAGCCTTCTCTGACGATCACTTACAATGTTCCTATCTGTGCTAAACACTCTTTCTGAGTACACACTAGAGGGTGGGCAGCTTATGTATACCATAGCTAGTTTGTACAAGGAGCTCCAATTTACCTTTGTTACCCACCAGAATTCAAAGGGATTGTCTGAGAAGCTAAATTGTATATTAACATTAAAGTAATCCTCCACCATTCTACTTATATGCTGTGTATACGATTGAGTCACGGTAGGGGTGTCAATTTATTTGAGCATGTCTTTTAAGCCTGACCAGATGTTATAATAACCTTTCACATTGGTGTGCTGTGTAGACTTATCATCTGTGTGACTCTTAGAAAAGGTAAGTTTTGTCCTGGCAGCAGCATTTGTAGGAGAAGCTGAAGCAGAAGATGTGTTGTGTGTGACTTGAGCTGACAGCCTGGTCACAAGGAGCTGACTGTATCTGTGAAGATTTGTGTCAGTTGGAAAGAAAGACATTACATATGACTTAAACCTAGGACCAATTATGGTTGCCAAAAAATAGTGATCCAATTTCAAAATGCGTAAACATTTAGGCCCTGGCGAAGTGAAGAAAGAACTTGATCTACAAGGCCAAAATATTTAGCAAATTTGATACTTTCATCTCCTCTTTCAGCTTCTCCCACTGTTTTTCCATTAGTTTGATTAGGGGTATGACTTGACTAAGGCTGGCATTGTCTGAACTCTTTTCGTTTGTTACATTTTCAAAAGGTTTCAGTAGCTTGCATAAAACAGAAAGGACTCTCCAGTGTGCCAGCGTAAAATAACATGTTCCCCCACTCTCTGTTTCAGTTGGTGGCACGGCAGATGATATTATTTGTGCAGCTGCTGCAATGCTCTTCATGTGGTCGCTGAATATTGAAAATGCCCAGAAATTTTACGGGCACAGACAGCATCTCCTGCACTGATCTCTCATTTTTTAAGAAATTCTGTGCCACCAAATTTATTGTGTGTGCAAGGCATGGCTGGTATTGAAATTCACCCAGTCATAATGAGCACACACAATGTTCTCTCGTTATCAGTAATGAGGAATCCTGAGGAGAGCCTTAGCGGGATGAGCCATTTTGCTATGACATTCCTGAGTTTTTCCAACAGATTGACAATGGTATGTATCTTTGTGAAACCAACGATACAAAAAGTAGCTTTCATATGAATGACCTGGCACCTACCCATTGAGCTGTTATGGTGATGTAGTATTTTGTTTGACCAGTACCCACTTGTCCACATATCTGTAGTTAAGTTGATAGTCGACACACTGGCATTGTCTAGGAATTGAATTACTTTTCCTTTAGCCTCCCAATACAGCTCAGGAATTGATGTTTTGGAGAAATGTTATTGAGATGAAATATTGTACTGTGGACACATGACCTCAACCTGTCGGCTAATTGGACGCACATCCAATGCTAACATAGCTGTCATGGTTTTAATGATCCACTGTGCAACAGGATGCAGACTGTCATATTTGGTTCCTCTTGCAAAAGCTTGGCTCACAGACAATTGTTGTTGAAAACTATGCTTAGTCTTCTTGGCCCCTTTAATTCCTATTCCTATTCTACCCAAAAGTCCTGTATCATGTAGAATTTTATTTGGGCACTGTAGCATATTAGAATAGATAGCCTTTTATTTTTTTTGGGGGGGGAGGGGGGGCAAATTGTATTTAGATTTTGTGCTGCCCTCTGCGAATGTAAATGTTAATGCTCTTTGTCTCCATATGTTTTTTGCTCATCTTATGTCTCACAAGGCTTTGATAGGTATTTCATTTATGTATGTTGGCTGCAGGTTATTATATTGATGGTAAGTGGTAAGTAAAACAAAGTTATTGTTACTGATGGCTGTTATTTTTTAATGATATATGAACATGTGAATCAGTTTTACTTTCAGTGTGTTTACAGATTACAACTGGAGAGTTTGACTTCTTTTAAACTTTAATGCCGAATGGAATTCTGTCTTATGCTATATGAGAATCACGGAAAAAAAATCTTGTTCGTATATATTGCGCAATATCTTTTAATCTTCTCATGCTTGACTCAATATCAGGCTGCACTTAAATACATGTGTCCAGAAGGTTATCCAGATTTTCAGCCAAAAATACTATGAGCTATCTGTTATCAGTTTGTGTATGCACAAATATGCTTTTGCACAGTTACATATCTATATGTTTTTTTGGGTTACAAGCATGTTATGCTTAAAGTATAGATACTTTCAGAGCAAATATTCAGAAATCATCATAATCAACTAAAAAACTGAACTCATATTGTGTAGTTACATTATTTGCATTTGATAAACAACATATTTCAAAGATATATGAACCCAAAATAAAGTGCACCTGAAAGGGGCAAGCTTAACGTTCATATGAATGCCCGCACTGTATTGTACTTGCATGTGAACAATCCTGATCTAGCACAAGAGGCTGCAAGTGGCAAGTGTTAGTTACATGCAACTGAAAATACTGGCATAGTGCCAAAAGACTGGCAACATGCCAAAGCATTTGCATCCAACTCGCAATCACTCTCTAAAGTGCTCTAAATCTTGCAAACTACGCAAGCTGGAAACCTTATATTACATAGACAAGAATCAAGGAAAGAAGGGCAAAGGATTGACAGTAATTGACAGTACAAAAAGTGGCAATTATATTGTTTATTATGCAAATTGTTTTTCCTTGCATATATGTATTGTTCTCTATAAGCAGGAAAACTGTAAAATGTGTATGACGCTTTCATTCAGAAAAAGTAATTAACTAACTGCAAAATATGCGGACAGGTACTTCATTTATTTTTTACCATTACTTTCACCTTAGGGCTGCTGCCTTTATTAGTCACAACTTTTATATTTTATCCCTTCAAATGCTTTTCATTTGACCCTCATTCACATGTTAGGGACTGATTAAATTAGCCATGAGGTTCCATAGTATCCTTTCATGCACACATTATCTGAAATTATGGTAATAAAAACTTTGCTTACTTTTCTTCGCCCCTCTATGAGGTGTAACATGATTTACACCTGGCATAAATCTTGTACCTCTAATGATTTCATCACATATACTGGTATCTACCACTCCTATAGAAATGCTCTGGACACTGCAAAACAAACATACTTCCAATCTTTCATCTATGCTCAGGCTTCTAACCCCAAATGCCTTTTTAACACATTTAAATCTCTTCTCAATCCTCCCACCGCAAATCCTCCAACTATCATCAGTGCCCAGGATCTTGCTTCCTATTTCAAAATTGATAAGATCAGACTTGAAATGATATCATCTCCCTTGACAAGTAATCGGCTCAATTCCTTTGTAGCACCCTCTAACACTTTCTCTTCATTTGCTCTCACAAATGAAGAGGAAGTTTCTACTCTCTTCTCATCTTACTACTCTACCTCCTGTCCTCTTGATCCCATTCCCTGCAAATTAGTAGGTCCCTGTCTCCTGTGTTCATTCACCCTCTAACTCAAATCTGTAATCTATCTCGTTCTACTGGTATTTTTCCATCACTATTCAAGCATGCAGTGATTACCACCATTTTAAAAAAACAAAATTCTGACCCAACTTTCTCGCAAATTAACAACCCATCCCTCAGCTCCCATGACCCTCGAAGCTTCTCAAAAGAAATTGCCTACACTCGCCTCACACACTTTCTTACAGCAAACAACCTATTGGATCCTCTTCAATCAGGCTTTCGCTCTCAACACTCCACAGAGACTGCAATGTCCAAAGTTGTCAATGATTTGATCACAGCAAAAAGAAAAAAACATTACTCTCTTCTAATTCTCCTGGATCTCTCGGCTGCATTTGACACTTTGACCACTCTCTCCTCATATAAACGCTACAATCCCTTGGTCTTGAAGGCACTATCCTATCCTGGTTCTCATCTTACCTATCTAATCGCTCTTTCAGTGTTAATTTCTCTGGATCCACCTCTGCTCCGCCTCCTTTATCAGTTGGAGTGCCACAAGGCTCAGTACTAGGTCCTCTGCTATTCTCTATATACACCACTTCTCTTGGAAAACTAATAAGCTCCTTTGGATTTCAGTATCATCTCTACGCGGATGATATACAAATCTATCTATCCTCTCCTGATCTTTCACCATCTGTGTTGTCTCACGTTACTGACTGTCTTTCTGACATTTCATCTTGGATGTCTTCTCGCCAACTCAAACTCAATCTTTCAAAAACTGAATTAATAATATTCCCACCCAAAACAGAAGCTTCCTGCCTGACATTTCTATTGACCATAAATCCCACCCAGCAAGCTCACTGCCTAGGTGTAATCCTTGACTCACAACTATCATTTAATCCCCACATCAACTCTATATCTAAATAATGTTACATACATCTAATTAACATTTCCAGAATACGCACATATCACACACATGACACCGCAAAAATGTTAATTCATGAACTCATCATCTCCCACATCGACTATTGCAATTCCCTCCTTACTAGTCTTCCCAACGTCAGACTTGAAGCCCTACAATCTATTTTGCATGCAGCAGCAAGATTGATTTTCCTTGCAAACTGTTCTTCCTCTGCTGAGCCACTCTGTCAGCCTCTACATTGGTTGCCTGTTTTTCAACAAATCAAATATAAAATTCTTCTACTAACATACAAGGTCGTCAACAAAATTGCACCGACATACATTTCCTCACTTGTCTCAAAATATCTCCCTACTCAACACCTCCATTCTGCACAAGATCTGTGTCTCTCTTCCACTCTCATCACATCCTCCCATTCTCGGTTACAGGACTTTTTTTGGGCTGCACCCACTTTGTGGAATTCCCTCCTTCGCACAGTAAAACTTTTCTTTAGTCTTCAAATCTTCAAGCATTCTCTGAAAACCCACCTCCTCAGACAAGCTTATGATATTCCTCAACCACCATCTTAATCTCCCTAGGTTACCCTATTACCACCCTCTACACAGCTAACACAAGACAACAACCCTCTGACCAACATTGCTACACACACAGCCCACTCAATACTTTTACCTTTGCATTCTAGCTGGTCCAGTGTGCAATATGATGTAGCACATGCCCTTGTGTTTCAAACTCTTATTGTCCCATAGATTGTAAGCTTTCGAGCAGGGTTCTCTTACCTCTCTGTCTGTATGTATTACCCAGTATTGCTGTATTAATGTTTTTTCCCAATTGTAAAGCGCTATGGAATTTGCTGGCGCTATATAAATAAATGTTGATGATGATGATGATTTATAAATCTAAAGTGCAAAAGAGAGGTATAGGATTTAACTGTAATTTTGCTAAGTATATTCTAGTGTGATAGAACAAGAAATGAATAATAGAAATATGTAAATAGTAAAATTATTGGTGGTGGCTGGGAGGGAGCAGATCAAAGAACATCTCTGTAATAATAAGATTCAAATAACACTATAGCTAAAGTCACAATGACCATTCCAATTGTAGCAGTAATACTTGATGGGTGCTAGTAACTAGTTCTATATTGCTGATATTCCGCAATAAAAGTCAATATGCCCAGCATGACTAAATCTTAAAATCTGGTTGGTGAGTCCTTGCAGTTTCTCTGCACTTTAAAATGGTCCATATATAAATAGCTATAATAAAAAGAAAAAAAGTTCATGAACAAAAGCAGTACATAATATAAAAGCCAAGTAAAAACTTACATTTAAAGTTTAGCTAAGGTGTCTTTCTGTGCTCCAGAAACCCTTTTATGAGTGTGATATCTGTGGTGTTCTGTGGTCCACTGGAGAGCGTGTAGTCCACTTCCTCGTCCTCCTGTGTTGATAGTGTCCTTTTGGTGATGAAAAGCTGTTAGTTCTCTTTCAAGTATTCACTACTAAGGGACATAATCGACATGAGAGAATTAGTGTTGTTTTAAAATAGGAAATGTACCTGTAGTTCTTTTTTAACTACCTGTCAAGCTGCATTTATGAATGCCACTACTTCTGCCACTAATAGGGTAGCTGAATATGAAAAAAATTTTGGTGGATAAGAAAAATAACAAAATTTGGAAGAGACACATTGGATTATGACACTAATAGCGTTAGAATGTTTAGGAATAACAAGAATTTTTCAAAAAATTATGTTACCCTATATCCTAGGACCATAAATACATTTAGAAGTAATCCGAATACTCCAGCATCTAATTTAAAATCTTTATCTAAGGATCCCTCATATAAAGATTTAACCTTTGAGTTCAAAAGAAGTTCACCCGTTGGTAGAGAATTCCATAGCTGGGGAGCAAAACAAATTCTTACTTCCATCTAGAGCAGTTGACCAACAGGTCGATAGGGAGGGAATAACTAGCCCCTGACTTGCCCCTAAACCAAATTTAGGGGCAAGACCTATTCTGATTTCGGCAAAACTTTTTTTAGAAATGGTTGTACAGAAAATACGGGAACCTTTCATTCACAAAAATCCATTTGATATTCTTCTCCAAAAAACATCAAAATGTTCGAGAGCAGGAGAGAAAAAGAGGTGGAAGAAAAATCTCAATGGAAGAAAAAATTGTGATAGCTCATAAGGATATTTTCAACCTCTTGTCTAAACAGTTAAATTCAAATCAAATGTCAATTTTGAGGAGAGGTATAATTTTTGCACCTAGCACAGACCCTAACATGTTTGACTTAGTTTTTGACAGTTTTTAAAAAGAAAATATTGGATACATCAGTGGTGAATGAGGAGAGCTGGCCACTCCCCTCCTCTGCCTAGGTAATTATTCACTTATTGCAACATCACTTCTATTTTTGAGAACATCATAGATATTATGAACACAAAGTTGAGAGACATTCACATCAATGTGAATTACCATCTTTACTTTTTTATGACACCTGGGGGTAAATGTATTAATCTCCGGATTCTTCAACTCCTGCGAGTTCGGCGTCTTCGGCGCTTAAATTTAAAGCGGCGCTGCCTTGTAAAGGGAAGTTTCCCTTTACAAGGCAGCATCGCTTTAAATTTAAGCGCCGAAGACGCCGAACTCGCGGGAGTTGAAGAATCCGGAGATTAATACATTTACCCCCTGGTTTATTTCTTCGATGAATAACAGCACTTTCTTTAACTTTGCACATAGGAGTGTTTATTTTAGAGGATGATTAGCAAATCCTTGATGGCACAGTCGGATTTTTGTATCTATTCTAATGTATAGGATGTCTGAATTCCCTTAATTAGAAGTTGTACCTTCATATTTATTATTCATTTCTTTTTTGAGGTTTTAGTATTCAAATTATGAATTGTTGCAACAAATAATTATTATGTACACAAGCTAGCAGCCTTTTGAATGTTTTAGTTTTCTGCCATACTTCTCAGCATATTAATTGTTTTTAAATAATACTTTTATTTTTACCTATGTTACTTGGCTAATTTGTGTGGTTTACTAGTTCTGCCACTGCCTTATCCTATTGATATGCGATTTTGCAGAAAGTCTACATGGGAAAGTAGAATATTCAACTTTTAATAACAATCTATTATTTTAGCACCGTATAATCACCACTTACAATATCCTTAAACTTGAAATTATATGCTTTTTGCCATATGGCACTGTTGAGTTCAATCTGTTTAAATATACGATTAGTCAGCGTGAATCTATTAAACGATAGCAATGTTTTATTATTTCAGATAAAAATCTATTTCTACTTCTTAATCTGTTACATGTTGAAAGCTGGAAGAATGCATGTAACTTTTTCATCTGTCTCATGAATATTAATCATGGCTGAAATCTGTGTGTGTCTTATTGTGCCTTTTGTCAGCTTTTCAATGGCATTTCTTAAATAACACAGCTTATTTTTAAAGTCCTTTACTTGACTTAACACAATCATACAATAATGTACTGTGGCACAGACAACGCAAAATGAATGAGCTGTCATTTAAATATTTTAGTAAAAGTTGCAAATTTGCTGCATTGTAGAAACAAAGGGGAGAGCAATTTGTAAATCAACTGCTATAAAAAATTTATGAATCGTCTTAGCTTGGATTAGATGAAGTAATATAAATCTACATTCTCTTGAAATAAATTTGTAAAGGACTATTAAGTAAGAAAGAAAATATGTACTGTGAGTGTCAAGAACTGTGATCCTCTTTTTACTAAAAATCACCCAAATTTATAAGATGTGTTGTTTACTAGTTCTGCCACTGCCTTATCCACTATTGATATGAGCTTTTGCAATAATTTTACATGAGAAAGCAGAATATTCAACTTTTAATAACAATATATTATTTTAGCAATGTAGAATCACCTCTTACAATATCCTTAAACTTGAAATTATAATGGTTTTTACCATATGGCACTGTTGAGTAAAATCCTCCTCACATGTTCTCTTTCTTACCCTACTTCTTCTCATGGCTGCTGGTGATATCTCACCTACTTTTCTTCAGCCTCACCTACCTTCATGCCCATAAATTCTCATGTACACAACAAAACCTATGTACCCAATCCACTTCTCATTTTCACTAAAACAACTATATTCTCCAATGGCTGCATTGTCCTGTCCTAATCAGGCTGCCTCTTTATATAACAAAACACTCACTTCAGCCCTAGACAATGCAACTCGAGCCACATACCGTGTCCGACGATCCAAACCCCAACCATAGCACATCAAACAAACCCACTACCTGCAAAAGTTCAGAGCGGCACTCGAGGAAATCTCATTCCTATCCCGATTTTCTCCATTATAAATTCATCCTTCCATCTTACAGAACTGCCAACTCTAATATCCACCCAGTCTTCTAAAAAACGTCACCTCTTTGCCACCTTCAAATCACTTCCTTGCCCACCTGCACCTCCTCCCCCTTTCTCCCTCACAGCCCATGATTTGGTCATTTATTTAAAAAACAAAATCGACACCATTCAACAAGATATTTCCTCATGCCAAATTACACTCACTCCACCAACCTTTACCTACACTCCCCAATCCACATTAAATCATTCTCACCAGTAACTAAGCATGAAGTCTCTGCGCTCCTCTCATCATCTCAAACTACAACCTGTTCCCTCAACCCTGTGTACTCCCAACGTCTCTGCTCCCTCTCCCCCACTGCATGCCTACCTCTATGTCACTTCTTTAATCTGTTCTCTCCACTGGCACATTTCCATCCTCCTTTAAACATGCGCTCATCTCACCAATTCTAAAGAAACAATCTCTCGATCCATCCTCTCACTCCAACTTCCGCTCCATTTCTCTCCTTTCCTTTGCCTCCAAACTACTTGAGCGGCCAAGTGTACAAATGCCTGTCTCATTTTCTCTCCTCTCATTGCATTCTTGACTCTCTGAAATCAGGCTTTCGACCCCAACATTCCACTGAAAGTGCTCTCACAAAAGTGACCAATGATGTACTTACTGCAAAGTCTAAGGGTCATTTCAACATATTCAAAATCCTGGACCTCTCTGCTGCTTTTGACACTGTTGCTCAACCTCTTCTCCTGCACACCCTTCCCTTCATTGGCCTTCGTGACGCAGGTCTTTCCTGGGTCACTTCCTATCTATCGAACCACTCCTTTAGTGTTTCTACATCTGGCACATCCTCCCCTCCACTCCCACTATCTGTTGGGATCCCACAAGGATCTGTTCTTTGCCCTTTACTTTTTTCAATGTACACCTCTTCTTTTGGGGCACTAATTCGCTCATTCAGCCTCCAATACCACATCTACGCTGATGACACCCAAATCTATATCTCTTCCCCTGACCTCTCCCATTCTGTACTATCTTGTGTAACCAACTGTCTTTCAAATATCTCCACATGGATGTCCCAAAGCTACCTTAAGCTCAACATGTCCAAAACCGAGCTTATCTCCCTTCTGCCAGAATCACCACCTTCCCTCAAACCTTCCTCACTGTCAATAACACCACAATTTCCTCAGTCACCCAAATCAGCTGCCTTGGTGTCAAATTTGACTCCGCCCTCTGCTTTATTCCTCACATCCAAATTCTCTGCCAGTCCTGTCAACTTCACCTTATAAACATTGCCAGAATACACCCTTTTCTTACCCAACATGCTACCAAAACTTTTATCCATTCTCTCATCAGCTCCGTTCTTAACTAATGCAACCTCCTGCTATCTGGCATTCCCAACACCCAAATATCCACACTTCAATCCATTCTAAATGTTGTTGCAAGAGTGATCTTCCTCTCTTATGCTTCACATCTGCTGCACCACTTTGTAAATCCTTACATTGGCTCAATGTGTCCTCCAAAATCCAATTCAAATTACTCTCCCTTACCTACAAAGCCCTCAACAACACTACCCCTGCATACATCTCAAATCTCATATCAAAATACTCTCACTCTCACCCTCTTAGATCTACCTCTAACCCCGCGTTGTCTCGTCTCTGGTAACCACCTCCCATCTGCCTACAAGACTTCTCCTGTGCTGCTCCCCAGTTATGAAATTCTCTACCATGCTCAATCAGACTTTCTCACAGCCTTAAAATCTTTAAACGGTCTTTGAAACCACATCTCTATTTTTAGAGGTGACCTTATTTCTGATAACCCTACTCACACTAATGCACCCTCACAACTGTCCCAATCTCCACTCTGAACCACATTTGCTCCTCTTGTTTCAGCTGTACCCTCTTCCACTTAGAATGTAAGGTCTCCATGAGAAGGGTCTTTCATACCTTTTGTTTTCATGCATGCATTTATTTTGTCTACCTTGTATGTCCCTATTTTATGTATGTACTGTTTTCCCTACTGTACAGAGCTGCAGAGCACTGTGACGCCTTACAAATCTATGATAATAATACATAATAATAATTAGAGTATTAATTTTATATTTGTATGTCATCTTTGTATTATGCAAACATTAAAGAATGGCATGTTTATTAGCTATGGAGCTAGGTGTGATACACTGCAATGCTATCCAATCATTAAAATAACATTGACAACAATAACTAACATCCTTTTACTGACCATGGTGTAGCTGTCACTTACTACATAAATACAATCACTCCTGCTTTAGATATAATTGCTCCTATTATAGAAAATCCATGTTGTGCTGACTGGCAAACTTGCCACTCAAAACATTATACAAACCCATGACAAAGTACTTCCAGGTTAAAGTGCACCATTCTTCCAATTACATACTTGAAGTAATTATGCTTTATCCTGGACCGTGTGAGAGTATAAAACAGTGAATAGTTATTAAAGGTACAAATATATGTGTGAAATTCCTTAAAAGCTATAACTACAGATATGAGAAATACACTCTTGACATAAGAGTTCCCATGGAACATAGACAATAACAGGATGCAAGTGTAAAAACAACAGCCTGAAAGAAATTTCGCAGTACTGGACAAAGGATGTTGCCTTATATGTACTTATTGTTGCAAAGAAAGATTTGTTGAGCTAAAGAAATTTCCTTATATGTACTTGTTTTTAACCAGTTAATGCTCGAACTTAGATATAAAAAAAAGGAACAGTCTGAGAAGTCCCTCGGAGCTGATTCTGAAACTACAACTACTCATCTGTGTTTCATTACATCCTTTCCAGTTGACAGTAAGGAAATCAGGTTATCTGAGATCGATAATAGGGGCAAAAAATGTTCTCTGGTATTTTCAAACACTGACAATATTTAAAGAGAACAGCCTATTATATGTACAGTCATGGCCAAAAGTTTTGAGAATGACTCAAGTATTGGTTTTCACAAAGTTTACTGCTTCAGTGTTTTTACACCTATTTGTCACATGTTGCTATGATATACTGAAGTAAAATTACAAGCATTTCATAAGTGTCAAAGGCTTTTATTGGCAATTACATTAAGTTTATGCAAGGAGTCAATATTTGCTTGTTGACGCTTGACCCTTTTTGAAGACCTCTGCAATTTGCCCTGGCATACTGTCAATCAACTTCTGGGCCACATACTGATTGTCAGAATCACTAGGTGGAATTGATGATACCTGCCAGCAGTTGGTGAAACTGAGTACTGAGGCGCGGAGTCTAGCACACCACTGGTTTTCACCAGGAACCCCCACAAGGAGGTATGGACTTCGCTGCAAGGGATGTGCAGGTCGCAGCCCTCAGTATCAGTCAGCTGGCGAGGTAACAATTGAGGCAGCGATGATAGCCCACCAGGATGCAGGATGGAAGAGTAGTCAGCAAGCCGGGTCAAAACCAGAGAAACGGATATAGCCAAATCAGAAGCAGGAGAATGGTCAGGAAGCTGGGTCAATACCAAATATCACTCTAAGCCAGAATCAGGAACCAAAGGAGAAGTCAGGAACAAGTCGGGGTTAGAATCCAAATAACAGCGACACAGGAACAAACGCTGGAGCAAGGCTGAAGACCAAATACTCTGGCACTAGACATGTGTCAGAGGCTGCCTTATATACCCTAAGGTGCCTCATGATAGGGTTAGGAAGATTTTGGTGGTAAGACATGCTGGCTGCAGACAGGTGAGCAGAGATAGCATCCTGCTGCTAGGCAACAGGAAATGGTTGCTTGGAAGATGCAGGCGTCCGTCTCCTGCACCAAGTGTCAGTGCGGAGACGGCGCCTGACACTGATGGATGACTGTCCATTTTTGCCTAATCAATGCTTAGAGTTTGTAGGTTTTTGTTTGTTCACCCACCTCTTGAGGATTGACCACAAGTTGTCAATGGGATTAAGGTCTAGGGAGTTTCATAGTACCCAAAATTTTGATGTTTTGATTTCCAAGCCACTTAGTCATCACTTTTGCCTTATGGCAAGGTGCTTCATCATGCTGGAAAAGGCATTGTTCGTCACAAAACTGTTCATGGATGGTTGCTCTTGGAGGATGTTTTGGTACCATTCTTTATTCATGGCTATGTTCTTAGGCAAAATTGTGAGTCAGCTCACTTCTTTGGCTTAGAAGCAACCCCACACATGAATGGTCTCAGGATGCTTTATTGTTGGCGTAACACAGAACTGATGGTAACGCTCACCTTTCCTTCACCGGACAAGTGTTTTTCCAGATGCCCCATACAATCTGAAAGGGAATTTATCAGAGAAAATGACTTTACTCCAGTCCTAAGCAGTCCAATCTCTGTACCTTTTGTAGAATATCAGTCTGTCCCTGATGTCTTTCCTAGCGATAAGTGGCTTCTTTGCTGGCCTTCTTGACACCAGGCCATCCTCCAAAAGTCTCTGCCTCAGTGTGCGTGCAGATGCACTCACACCTGCCTGTTGCCATTCCTCAGCAAGCTCTGCACTGCTGATGCCCCGATCCCACAGCTGAATCAACTTTAGGAGACCATTCTGGCGTTTGCTGGACATTCTTGGGTGCCCTGAAGCCTTCTTCACAACTATTGAACCTCTCTCCTTGAAGTTCTCGATGATCCGATAAATGGTTAATTTAGGTGTAATCTTACTAGCAGCAATTTCCAGGCCTATGAAGTCCTTTTTGTGCAAAGCAATGATGCAGATATTCATGGTTAACAGAGGAAGAACAATGATTTCAAGCATCACCCTCCTTTTAAAGCTCCAGTCTGTTATTCTAACTCAATCAGCATGACAGAGTGATCTCCAGCCTTGTCTTCATCAACACTCTTACCTGTGTTAATGAGAGAATCACTGGCCTGATGTCAACTGATCTTTTTGTGGCAGGGCTGAAATGCAGTGAAAATGTTGTTTTTTCTGATAAAGTTCATTGTCATGGCAAAGAGGGACTTTAAAATTAATTGCATCTGATAACTCGTCATAAAAACTGAGGCAGCAGACTTTTCAAAAAATAATATTTATGTAACTCTCAACACTTTTGCCCATGACTGTATGTATATGTGGATATATATACATATATTAAACACATTTATTACAATAATGCCGGAACCTACCGTTTAAAACATCTCCTCCTGTGTAACATTTCTGCTATAATATGGTGTTAGAAGTAGGATGCAGAATGGCTGAAGCAGAGGGGAACCAGTACATCTGATCGCTTTGAATAAAACAATTACATGTACACCACTTTTCTCTGTGTGTTTTTTTTTCTCAACCGTCTTTTCCTTTCAGTTGTCAGAACATATACTTGCACCCCACCTTCTATGCAATGTGCAGAAGAAGGGATTGTGAATATGAAAGGGGTGTATGAAATCCACAAATATAAAGAGTCTCAAATC